>NW_023270513.1:16518209-16816895 GCF_011800145.1 Mirounga leonina
TTTCTTTCTTTCTTTTTTTTTTTTTTTTATACGTCCAGTTAGGGGTTTATTGATCTTATTCATTCCTTCAATGACCCAGCTTCTAGTTTTGTTGATCTGTTCTACTGTTCTTTTGGTTTCTATTTCATTGATTTCTACTTTAATCTTTATTATTTCTCTTCTCCTGCTTGGTTTAGGTTTTATTTGCTGTTCTTTCTCCACCACCTTTAGGTGTAAGGTTAACTTGTGTATTTGAGACTTTTCTGATTTTTTGAGAAAGGCTTGTATTGCTATGTACTTTCCTCTTTGTACCACCATTGCTGTATTCCCAAAGGTTTTGTGTGTTTTCATTTTCATTTTTTTTCCATGAATTATTTTAATTCTTTAATTTCCTGGTTGACCTATTCATTCTTTTAAAAAATATTTTATGTATTTATTTGAGAGAGAGAGAGAGAGCCCAAGTGGGGGAGAGGCAGAGAGAGAGAGAGGGAGAAGCATACCCCTCACCCAAACTGGGAGCCCGATGTGGGGCTTGATCCGAGGACCTGGATATTATGACCTGAGCCAAAGGCAGACATGTAACCATCAGAGCCACCCAGGCGCCCCCCATTCATTCTTTAGTAGGATGTTCTTTAACCTCTAAGTATTTGAGTTCCTTCTAAATTTCCTTTTGTGATTGAGTTCAAGTTTCAAAGCATTGTGGTCTGAAAATATGCAGGCAATAATCCCAATCTTTTGGTATCTATGAGATCTGATTTGTGACCCAGTATGTGATCTATTCTGGAGAATGTTCCATGTGCACTCGAGAAGAATGTGTATTCTGTTGCTTTAGCATGAAATGTATGTATCTGTGAAGTCTATCTGGTCCAGTGTGTCCCTCAAAGCCCTTGTTTCCTTGTTGATATTCTGCTTAGGTGATCTGTCCATTGCTGTGAATGGGGTGTTGAAGTCCCCTACTCTAATTATATTATTATCAATGTGTTTCTTTAAGTTTGTTATTAATTGGTTTATATACTTTGCTGCTCTCAAGTTAAGAGCATAAATATTTATAATTGTTAGATCTTCTTGTTGAATAGACCCTTTAATTATGATATAGTGTCCCTCTTCATCCCTTTCCACAGTCTTTAGTTTAAAATCTAATTTGTCTGACATGAAGATTGCTACCCCAGCTTTCTTTTAATGTCCATTGAATCTTGAGAGTTTGTTTAATGTCCATTGGCATGATAAATGGTTTTCCATCCCCTCACTTTCAATCATGAGGTGTTTTGGGGTCTAAAATGAGTCTCTTGTAGACAGCATGTGGATGGGTCTTGCTTTGTTATCCAATCTGATACCCTGTGTCTCTTGATTGGAGCATTTAGCCCATTTACATTCAGAGCATCTTTTGAAAGATATTAATTTAACACCCTTGTATTATGTGTAAAGTCCCTGGTTTTGTAGATTGTCTCTTTTTTTTTTTTGTTTTTGTTTTGTTTTGTCTTTTTGTGGTTTGTGTTGCTTTTGGGCTCTCTCTTTGCTTACAGGATCCCCTCTAATATTTCTTGCAGGGCTCATTTAGTGTCACAAATTCTTTGTTTGTCCTGGAAACTCTTAATTCTCTTTCCATTCTGAATTAAAGCCTTGCTGGATAAAATATTCTTGGGTGCATGTTTTTCTCAGTTAGTACCCTGAATATATCATGCCAGCCCTTTCTGGTCTGCCAGATCTCTGTGCATAGGTCTGCTGCCTGTCTAATCTTCCTACCCCTGTAGGTTAAGGAGCTCTTCCCTCAAGCTGCTTTCAGATTTTCTTTGAAATTTGCAAGCTTCACTATTATATTTTGGGGTGTTGATCTATTTTTATTGATTTTGAGAGGGGTTCTCTTTACCTCCTGGACTTGAATGTTTCCTTCCCCAGATTAGGGAAGTTCTTAGCTATGATTTGCTCTGTCCCTCTGCCCCTTTCTCTTTCTCTTTCCTCTGCAATCCCAATAATTCTAATGTTTCACTTTATGGTATTGGTGATTTCTCAAAGCCTCCCCTTGTGATCCAAGAGTTGTGTTTCTCTCTTTTCCTCAACTTCCTTCCTTTCCATCATCTTGTCTTTTATGTCTGACTCTCTCTTCTGCCTCATTTGCCCTAGCTGTTAGAGCATACATTTTAGACTACATCTCATTGAAAGGATTGTTAAATTTGGCCTGGTTAGATTTTATTTCTGCACTAAGAGATTCTCTAGTGTCTTTTATGCTTTATTCAAGCCCAGCTTGTATCTTTATAATCATTACCCTGAATTCCAACTCTGACATTTTACTTATATCTCTATTGATTAGATCTGTGGCAGAGAGTATTAGCTCTGGTTCTTTCTTTCTTTCTTTTTTAATTTTATTATGTTATGTTAGTCACCATACAATACATCATTGGTTTTTGATGTGGTGATCCACGATCCATTGTTTTCATATAACACACAGTGCTCCATGCAGTACGTGCCCTCCTTAATACCCATCACTGGGCTAACCAATCCCCCCTTCCCCTCCCCTCTAAAACCCTGTTTGTTTCTCAGAGTCCGTAGTCTCTCATGTTTCATCTCTCCCTCCAATCCCCCTCCCTCATTTTTCCCTTCCTTCTCCTAATGTCCTCCATGTTATTCCTTGTGTTCCACAAATAAGTGAAACCATATGATAATTGACTTTCTCTGCTTGACTTATTTCACTTAGCATAATCTCCTCCAGTCCCATCCATGTTGATGTAAAAGTTGGGTATTCATCCTTTCTGATGGCTGAGTAATATTCCATTGTATGTATGGACCACATCTTCTTTATCCATTCATCTGTTGAAGGGCATCTTGGCTCTTTCCACAGTTTGGCTATTGCGGACATTGCTGCTATGAACATTGGGGTGCATAGGGCCCTTCTTTTCACTACATATGTGTCTTTGGGGTAAATACCCAGGAGTGCAATTGCTGGGTCATAGGGGAGCTCTATTTTTAAATTTTTGAGGCACCTCCACACTGTTTTCCAAAGTGGCTGTACCAGCTTGCATTCTCACCAACAGTGTAAGAGGGTTCCCCTTTCTCCACAACCTCTCCAACATTTGTTGTTTCTTTCCTTGTCCATTTTTGCCATTCTAACTGGTGTAAGGTGGTATCTCAATGTGGTTTTGATTTGAATTTCCCTGATGGCTAATGATGATGAACATTTGTTCATGTGTCTGTTAGCCATTTGTATGTCTTCTTCAGAGAAGTGTCTTTTCATACCTTCTGCACACTTTTTGACTTCATTATTTGTTTTTTGAGTGTTGAGTTTGAGAAATTCTTTATAGATCTTGGATACCAGCCCTTTATCTGTAGTGTCATTTGCAAATATCTTCTCCTATTCTGTGGGTTGCCTCTTTGTTTTGTTGACCGTTTCCTTTGCTGTGCAGAAGCTTTTTCTTTTGTTGTGAATTCCTCCCTCTAGTCATTTTGCCCTGAGAAGAATGGATGAACAAGAGAACACAATAAAAAATATCAACCATAACCTAAGCAAAATACACAGTAGATAAATCCAAAGATATCAGAAATGAAAAAAAGAAAAGAAAAAGAAAAGAAAAAGGGATAAAGGAGAGAATATAGTCTCTCAGATGGACAAAACAGGGTGATCCACTTGGTCCTATTTGTACTTTGGTCTGTTTGTTAGGAGACACTTAAATTCCAAAATTGTAAAGAAAGCAAAACATATAGATACAAAAATAAAATTGAAAACAGTGAAACAAACCCAAAATGAAGAATATATCTATAAAATATAAATGTAAAAATGAAAGTTAAAAAAAGACTTAAAAACTAAGAGTTGATAATATAAGAAACTCATTGAAAAGGAAAAAAGAATAAAAGAAAAGGAAAAATTTAAACAGAATGTTAAAAGAATCATGAGAAAAAACCTCGAATTCTATATACTATATTCCCCTAGTGCTGGAGTTTTGCCATTTGCAGTGTTCTCTGTAAACTTTGTATTCACCTGATTTTCCAGCTGGTCTTCTAAGGGAGGGGCCTGCTGTGCAGAATCTCAGGTGTCTTTGCTTGGGTGGAGTTGCACCACCCCTTGCCAGGGAGCCAGGCTCAGTGTCAGCTGCTTTGGGTTGCTCTATGTGGCTTTTTTCCCCTGAAGGCTTTCTGTGCCACTTTTGAGGATGAAAATAAAAATGGCAGAGCCCTGATTTCCAGCCCTGGAGCTGAAAAATCATGTCCCCCTCACTTCAGTAAACCCTCAGGGAAAAGCAGTCTTCACTTTTGTGTGCACCAAACTCTGTGGACTCCTGCAGCGCACATTGACACCAATCCTCCTTGAGGAGGGAGGAAGGTCACCACAGGCCTGCCACTTGCAGGGCCCCTGCAAGGAGAGTGGTCACCTGATTGTGCCCTGGTTTGTGGTTTATGGCAAACCAAGCTGAGAGCTCACTCCCTGGCTCACCGACCATAACCAGTTTCCCTGTTCCAATGCTTGGGAACTCTGCAGGTTCGGGCACCCTTGTTCTTTCTGTGGCCCTGGGGACCTGAGACCACACTGTCCTACCTAGGATTCTGCCCCACTTTGCCACCTGAGCATATTTCAGGCAGGGATGTCTCTCACTGTAGCAGACTTCTAAAAGTTCTGATTTTGCACCCCGGGGCTATATCACTTTCCAGTAGCTGGCTTATGGAGGCTTCCTCCCACCACCATTTATCTTCCAATATATCCTCTTAGATTCATGTCTCTGCCCCTCCTACCTTGCAAAACGTGGTCACTTTTCTATTTGTAGAATTGCAGCAATTCTTTTCTTACATCTCAGGTTGAATTCATAGGTGTTCAGACTGACCTGATAAAAATCTAGCTAAATTCAAGGGACCAGATGAAATGAGATCCCCTATTCTGCCATCTTGCCTCCATCCATAAAACAGATTCTTACCTATAGAGAACCAACTGAGGGTTGCTGGAGGGTAGGTGGGTGAAGGGGATAGGTTAAATGAGTGATGAGTATTAAGGAGGCCACTTATGAGCACTGGGTGTTGTATGTAAGTGATGAATCACTAAATCCTACACCTGAAGCTAATATTACACTGTAAGTTAACTAACTGGAATTTCAATCAAAAAAAATTAGAAAAGAAGAAAAAAACTATGAAAACAGAAAAAGGAAAAAATGGAAAATTTGAACAGAATGATGAGCAACAAAATATTGAATCAGTTATCATAAAACTCCCAACAAGCAAAAGTTCAGGGTCTGATGGTTTTATACAAGAATTCTATCAAACATTTAAAGAAGAGTTAATACCTATTCTTCTCAAGTATTCCACAAAATAAAAAAGGAAGGGAAGCTTCTAAATACATTCTATGAAGCCAGCATTACCATGATACCAAAACTAGATAAAGATTACACTGAAAAAACAATATACCCATATCCCTGATAAACATGGATATAAAAATTTTCAATAAAATACTAGCAAACTGAATCCAATAATACATTTAAAAAATCATTCACAATCAAGTGGGTTCATTTGTGTTATGCAAGATGGCTTAATATTTGTACATCAATCAACATGTTACACCACATTAATAAAAGAAAGAATGAGAACCATATTATCATTTCAATCAATGCAGAAAAGCATTTGAGAAAGTATAACATCCATTCTTGAGAAAAACCCTCAACAAAGTAAGTTTGGAGGGACTATACCTTAACATAATAAAGCCTGTATATGAAAAACCCACAGCTAATATCATCCTCATTGAGGAAAAAGTGAGAGCTTTTCTTCCATGGTCAGGAAGAAGACAGGGATGTCCACTCTCACCACTTGTATTCAATATAGTACTGGAAGTGCTAGCCACAGGAATCAGACAACAAAAAGAAATATGTTGCATCCAAATTGACAAGGAAGAAGTCAAACTTTCATGATTTGCAGATGACATCATACTCTATATAGAAAATCTAAAAGACTCCACCAGAAAACTGCTAGAATGATACATGAATTCAGTAAAAGTTGCAGGATACTAAATCAATGTATGGAAATCTGTTGCATTTCTATCTACCAGTAATGAAGCAGCAGAAAGAGAAAGTAAGGAATCTATCCCATTTATAATTGCACCCTAAACATTAAGATGCCTAGGAATAAACCTTACCAAAGAAGTGAAAGACCTACTCTAAAAACTATAAAACAGTGATAAAGGAAATTGAAGATGACACAAGGAAATGGGAAGACCTTTCATGCTCATGGATTGGAAGAACAAATATTGTTAAAATGCCTATACTACCCAAAGCAATCTACACAGCTAATGTGATCCTTATCAAAATACCAACAGCATTGCTTACAGAGTTAGAATGAAAAATCCTGAAATTTGTATGGAACCACAAAAGACCCTGAATAGCCACAACAACGTTTAAAAAACAAAGCAAAGTTGGAGTCATCAGAATTCCAAACTTCAAGTTATATTACAAAACTGTAGTCATCAAGATATGGTAATCATACAAAAATAGAAACATAGGTCAATAGAACAGAATAGAAACCCCAGAAATTAACCCAGAAGTATATGCTCAATTATTCTTTGACAAAGCAGGAAAGAATATCCAATAGGAAAAAGACAATCTCTTCAACAAATGGTTTTAGGAAATGTGCACAGCAACATTCAAAAGACTGAAACTGGACCACTTTCTTACATCATACACAAAAATAAGTTCAAAATGTATTAAAGACCTAAATTTGAGACAGGAAACCATCAAAATCCTAGAGGAGAACACTAGCAGTAACCTCTTTAACATCAGCCATAGCAACTTCTTTGTTGATACATCTCCTGATGCAAGGGAAACAAAAACAAAAATAATCTATTGGGACTTCATCAAAATAGAAAACTTCTGCACAGTGAAGGAAACAATCAAAAGAAGTATGACAACTTACAGAATGGGAGAAGGCAATTGCAAATGACATATTTGATAAAGGGTTAGTATTCAAAAAATATAAAGAACTTCCTTCTCCTAATGTCCTCCATGCTCTTCCTTATGTTCCACAAATAAGTGAAACCATATAATAATTGACTTTCTCTGCTTGACTTATTTCACTTAGCATAATCTCCTCCAGTTCCAACCATGTTGATGCAAATGGTGGGTATTCATCCTTTCTGATGGCTGAGTAATATTCCATTGTATATATGGACCACATCTTCTCTATCCATTTGTCTATTGAAGGGCAGCTTGGCTCTTTCCACAGTTTGGCTTATAAAACTCAACACTGAAAAAACAAATAATCCCTTTAAAAAATGGACAGATGACATGAATTGCCATTTTTCCAAAGAAGACATACAGATGACCAATAGAAAGATTAAAAGGTGCTCATTGATCATCAGGGAAATGCATGTGAAAACTACAATGAGATATCACCTCACACTGGTCAGAATGGCTAAAATCAACAACACAAGAATCAACAGGTGCTGGTGAGGATGTGGAAAAGGGAGAACCCTCTTTCACTTTTGATGGAAATGCAAAATGGTGCAGTCATTCTGGAAAACAGTATGGAGGTTCCTCAGTATGTTAAAAATCAGACTACCCTATGATCCAACAATAGCACTTCTATGTGTTTACCCCCAAAATACAAAAATACTAATTCAATGGGATACATGTACCTGATGTTTAGAGCAGCATTTTCTACAATAGCTAAATTATGGAAACAACCGAAATGTCCATCGACTGATGAATGGATAAAGATGTGAAAAAAAAAAAAAAAAGAAAAAGAAAGAAAAAAATATATATGTAATGGAATATTACTCAGCTATAAAAGAATGAAATCTTGCCATTTGTAATGAAATGATGGTGGTAGAGAGTGTTATGCTAAGCAAAATAAGGCAGTCTGAGAAACATAAATACCACATGATTTCACTCGTGGAATTTGAGAAACAAAACAAGTAAATGGAGGAAAAAAGGAGATAGGGAGGTAAGCCAAGAAACAGACTCTTAACTATAGAGAACAAACTGATGGTTACCAGAGGGGGGGTCATTTGAAATAGTTGATGGGGATTAAGTATATCACTTGTGATGAGCACTGGGTGTTGTATGGAAGTGTTGAATCACTCTATTGTACAATTGAAACTCATACTGTATGGTAACTAGAATTTAAATAAAAACTTTTTAATATAAAAAAGCTTTTAGAGGAATCTAGTAAAATTTATTACATATATACTGGAATTATCACAACATTTTACTGGGCTTAGTAATTTTATTTTACTTGAGTTTATTCTTGAGAGCTCAGGTTGGGTGGTGAGGAATATGTAGAGACTGCACACAGAAGATAAAATAGATGTTACTGGCAGTGTCATGTTGGAAAAGAGTAAACTAGGGAAAAGGGATATAGCCCATATATATGCATACATTGCATAATACACACACCCATTCACAAACGTACTGGCTTCAGAGTCTTATACAGAAACATATACAGTCATATATGGAACATATAATTTGAGTAGTTAAGCCAATGAAAACCCTTCGATTCTACCCACACAATGTGTCAATCTGGTAACCTTATAATAGGGTGATAAGTAGACTAATTTTCAGAATATTACAGAATTTTTTTAAAAAAAGAGCTTTGACCTTCTTAGATAAATCCTTCTAAAGGCCATTCACAGTCTATGAGTCACATTTGGCTCCAATATGATTTGATACAACCTGTATTACTACCCAGTGATAGCAAGTGCCTTTCTCCTTTCTGGTGTAAAAAATTAATTTGTCAGTTGTATTGGTATATGAGCAGCTGCCTGAGCACTAAAGTATATAGCAACCCTATCATAGGAGGTTAGTTGTACTAGGAATAGGTGGCCCTGTGATTATATGATTTCATTTTATGTGGAAAATTTCAGAAGCCTTCTAAATGAAATCTTCTGACAAGATTAATGCCAAAAAGAGAACTTATTGGAATTCAGTCAGAATGTAGGAGGCTGTTAAATTTCTCTGCTGCAAGTGAATCAGGCTAAGTGTGTGAAGTGCTGGTAGCTGAAATGTGAGTGATAATTCTCAGCGGTCATACCATATTATGGCCTAGAAAATGTTTCATGCTGTACTCATACTGCTGTCTGAAGAGCAATCTCTGCATAAAGGAGGAAGTGAGGATATTTCTTGTAGTAGAAAATTCTAGATATTTATTTTTGGTCAGTGGGGTATTAATAGGGAGGTCATATAATTTATCTTCCTACCAGAATACTTTTGAGGGTGAAAGGGGTTACCATTAGTAAGTACATCAGTACAACTGGCATAAATCATGAAGGACTGTTTCAGATAAACTGGAATGTATAGGTGTCCTAAGAATGAGATATAAAATTTTACAAGATAGTTCCACGGTAACCCAGGACTAGTCCATAGCGAAACTCATTGTCATTAGCCTAGTACCAAAGTGATATTTGTTTAAATGAAATGTCCATATAATAAATATCCATTTTATAACAGGATATAATATGGCTCCTGAACATGTTATGTGTATGGATTTTCTTCTGAGCCCTAAAAAAGTTTGAATATGGTAGGGTATTGCAGCATCATTAGATGGAAGTGCCTGATACAATGGCTGTCATAAAAAATGATGTAATTCCTTAATTTCCAGTAGTGTTTTGACCTTTTTGGCCTACTTCTAGTTTCTGTTTCTTTCTCCTTAGACTTTTCATTTGAAGCTGATTTACAGTCTAATGAAACATGGTATATTTTATTTGCTTCCCCCTTGAACCCTATTTTTTCTGCACACCTAATATATTGTAGTTAAAAGAGAGGCTTCAGAGAGACACTTTGATTCTCTTGTTGCTCAAGTGTTTTTTTTTTATGTCTTTATGTAGTTTTATAATAAAATAAAATGTGTGAGTGCATTTTATACAGCTTACTTAGGTTTTTAGCTGAAAGAAAATATAGCTACATGGAGTAGTATTATCTCAATAGAACCACAAACTGAGCCCTTTGCAGATGAAGCATTCATCCAAAAGTCTTTAATTCCCTGTTCAAAATGCTACTGTAAAGGTTTTTTCAATTTGAAAATACCTAATTATATCAAATTTTCCAGTGTCTCTTGAGTTATTTTCATAGGAAAGGTTTCAAAGTGGAGGTGCAATTTGTAAAATGATGGCAAAAATTATTTTAGCTGTAAACTACTTGACTAATTCATATTTTTTGTGTCTTTCTGCACCTCTGATGTATAACTAGATTTACTTAATTTTTATTATATTTTGAGGAAAAAACAGTTCAGCTTAAATGAAAGATAAGGACAATCCACCCTCTTCATTGGTCAAGAGGAAATGAAATCATCAATGTATTGTTAGTTCAGTCCATTGTAAAGTTGCATGATTTCTTTTTTTTCTTTTGCTATGTATTTATTTATTTATCATAATAATTTAGTGCAGTTTACAGAACAATGGCACAAATATATTTAACCCCCAGGTGCCAGTTGACCTTCTATGCCATGTCTGGGGAACTGGGTTTTAGTACTAACACCACTAGCTATGGGATCAAGAGCAAGGCACTTAATTTCCTGGGGGCAACTTCCTAATTTTTAAACTAAGTGGTAAGACAGAAAGATTTTCAATGGTGGAGCAAATGGCTCCGAGGCAGGACATTTCTTCCATGTGTGAGGCTGCCTTGCACATTGCAGGATGCTTAAAATATCTGGCCTCCAACTAGTAGCAACTCCTAATCTTTATGACAACGCCAAATACCTCCAAATATTTCCAAACAATCTGACTTTTCAACACTATGCTTCCGATTCTAGAATTCCATGATTGTTGTAATTTTTTGACAATTAAATATATGGCAAATGCCTCTTTATCTGAAATATAAGCTAATCAGAAAACTCAGATAACCAGGTGCATTATTTCTTAAATTGTATCTATAGGTTCTGAGATCTGTTGAGTTTGGAAAATTCCTCTTGGCTCTGTCAATGTCTTTATTTTTAAATAATTGCCCACTTTATACTCACATATTTTAGTGACTTCAAGCTTTACTGTTGTCAACTAGACAGGTGTTTTTCATGAATATACAGTATCTTTTATTTAAGGAGAATAGGCAATGTCAGTTACATTTTATAATTAAATTACTCTGGATCAACTTTCCAACCATAAATAAGAGGCAGCTTTATTATGATTTTTTTTTTAATTTAATGATGTTTATTTTAAAAGCAAATTGGAACTGATAAATATGTTATTTTTTCTTCCAAGATTTTATTTAAATTCAAGTTAGTTAACATATAGTGTAATGTTGGTTTCAGGAGTAGAATTTAGTGATTCATCACTTACATATAACACCTAGGGCTCATCACAACAAATGCTCTCCTTAATGTCCATTACACATTTAACCCATCTCTTCACCCACTTCCCTCCAGCAACACTCAGTTTGTTTTCTAGAGTTAAGGAGTTTCTTATGGTTTGCCTCACCCTCTTTTTTTTACCCCCTTCTCCTATGTTATATATATATCCTACATCTCCTTTATCCATTCATCAGTCAGTGGAGATTTGGGACCTTTCTATAATTTGCCTATTGTTGATGTTGCTGCTATAAACATTGGGGTGCATGTGCCCCTTTGAATCGTATTTTGTATCCTTTGGGTAAATACTTAGTAGTGTAATTGCTGGGTTGCAGGGTAGTTCTATTTTTAACTTTTTGAGGAAGCTCCATACTGTTTTCCAGTGTGGCTGCACCAGTTTGCACTCCCACCAACAGTGTAAGAGGGTTCCCCTTTCTCCACAACCTCTCCAATATTTGTTGTTTCTTGTTTGTCCATTTTTGCCATTCTAACTGGTGTAAGGTGGTATCTCAATGTGTTTTTGATTTGAATTTCCCTGATGGCTAATGATGATGAACCTTTTTTCATTTGTCTATTAGCCATTCGTATGTCTTCTTTGGAGAAATGTCTGTTCATGACTTCTGTGCATTTCTTAACTGGATTATTTATTTTTTGGGTGTTGAGTTTGATAAGTTCTTTACAGATTTTGGATACTAGCCCTTTATCCAATATGTCATTTGCAAATATCCTCCCATTTTGTAGATTTTCTTTTAGTTTTGTTGAATGTTTCCTTTGCTGTGCAGAAGATTCTTGTCTTGATGATGTCCCAGTAGTTCACTTTTGCTTTTGTTTCCCTTGCCTCTGGAGATGTGTCTAGTAAGATGTTGCTATGGTCGGGGTCAAAAAGGTTGCTACCTGTGTTTGCCTCTAGCACTTTGATGGATTATTGTCTCACATTTAGGTCTTTCATCCATTTTGAATTTATTTTTGTATATGATGTAAGAAAGTGGTCCAGTTTCATTCTTTTGCATGTAGCTGTCCAGTTTTTCCAACACTATTTGTTGAAGAGAATTTTTTCCATTGGATAATCTTCCCTGCTTTGTCAAAGATTAGTTGACCATAGAGTTGAGGGTTCATTTCTGGGTTCCCTATTCTGTTCCCTTGATTTATGTGTCTGTTTTTGTGCCAGCACCATACTATCTTGATGATTACAGCTTTGTAATACAGCTTGAAGTCAGGAATTGTGATGCCTCCAGCTTTGGTTTTCTTTTTCAACATTCCTTTGGCTATTCAGGGTCTTTTCTGGTTCCATACAAATTTTAGAATTGTTTGATCTAACTTTGTGGAAAATGCTGGTGTTATGTTGATAGGGAATACATCAAATGTGTAGATTGCTTTGGGTAGTATAGACATTGTTCTTCCAACCCATGAGCATGGGATGTTTTTCCATTTCTTTGTGTCATCTTCATCTTTCATCAGTATTCTATAATAGTTTTCAGAGTACAGATATTTTATTTCTTTGGTTAGGTTTATTCCTAGGTATCTTATGGTTTTTGATGCAATTGTAAATGTGATCAATACCTCAATTTTATAAAGGCCATATATGAAAGACCCACAGATAATATCATCCTTAATGGGGAAAAAATAAGAGCTTTGCCCCTAAGGTCAGGAACATGACAGAGATGTCCACTCTCACCACTGTTGCTCAACATAGTACTGGAAGTCATTGTCTCACTAATCAGACAATAAAATGAAATAAAAGATATCCAAATCAGGAATGAAGAAGTCAAAATTTCACTCTTCACAGACAACATAATACTCCATGTAGGAAACCTGAAAGACTGCACCAAAAAATTGGTAGAATTAATATATGAATTCATCAAAGTAGCAGGATATAAAATCAATGTACAGAAATCTGTTGCATTTCCATTCACCAACAATGAAGCAGCAGAAAGAGAAGTCAGTGAATCAATCCCAATTACAATTGCTTTATTATGATTCTTATGTTACATTGCAATTGAGTTTACCTCTCTCTACCTTTTTTCACCTCCCCACATGGGGATTTTCATTCTACTTCTGCTTTTTCAGGTTCAGTGATATGTACATATAATGATTAATGTGCATATATTAAACTCTGCAGGGACTATGAAAGTGTTCAGCACAAAGTAGATGCTTAGTACTTTTTTGCTGAATATAATATTGGCATAAATGTAACTTTTGTAGCTCACAAAGATTTTTGTGCTATGATTACCAAAGGAATATTCAGGATAACTGGGAGTTGTGATGGTTGCTTTAGGCTAGGTTTTACATGTAGTGGGGGAAAAGGATGATTGTCTCCCAAAAATTTGTTTCACATTCTGAAAAGTCAGGTTATTCCATAACTTGAAAAGGATGTCATTGCTCATTCAAAGGAAGAAACAAATGTTTCCAAATAATGTGCATCCACATAGAGCTCAGATTAAAATCAGGGCCATTTGTAGCATTATCCCCATTTGGCCTCCTCCATCTGTTAGCATTTTGAGAAGGGTGTATGTGTTTGCATGCAAGTAGTCTTTTCTATTGAAATTTTCAGGTTGCTGAGAGCAACAACATAAAACCTATTTTAAACATTCTCATTCTAGGGGCACCTGGGTGGCTCAGTTGGATGAGTGACTGCTTTCGGCTCAGGTCATGATCCTGGAATCCCGGGATTGAGTCCCGCATCGGGATTGAGTCCCGCCGTCGGGCTCCCTGCTCAGTGGAGAGTCTGCTGCTCCCTCTGACCCTCCCCTCTCTCATGCTCTCTCTCATTCTCTCTCAAATAAAGAAAATCTTTAAATATTCTCACTCTATATTTTTTAAAATGCAGTAATCCTAAATAGAACACTTAATGAAGAAACTTGAAGTAACTAAAGTTTTCTTCTTTGTGAAAAAAAAAATTGCATCTTGGTAATTGAAAAAAGATATCTCTAATTCAGTACTGATAATGTTGAATTTTTCTTTTATTTTCACAATGTTTATTAACTTGTTCATTTTAAACTGCAATTCTTTTTTCTTTCTTTTTTTTTTTTTAAAGATTTTATTTATTTATTTCGCAGAGAGAGACACAGCGAGAGAGGGAACACAAGCAGGGAGAGTGGGAGAGGGAGAAGCAGGCTTCCCGCGGAGCAGGGAGACCGACGCGGGGCTCGATCCCAGGATCCTGGGACCATGACCTGAACCGAAGGCAGACGCTTAACGACTGAGCCACCCAGGCGCCCCTTTTCTTTCTTTTTTTAAAAATTTTATTATGTTAGGTTAGTCACCATACAATACATCATTAGTTTTTGATGTGGTGATCCATGATCCATTGTTTTCATATAACACACAGTGCTCATTTTTCCCTTCCTTCTCCTAATGTCCTCCATGTTATTCCTTATGTTCCACAAATAAGTGAAACCATTTGATAATTGACTTTCTCTGCTTGACTTATTTCACTTAGCATAAGCTCCTCCAGTCCCATCCATGTTGATGTAAAAGTTGGGTATTCATCCTTTCTGATGGCTGAGTAATAGTCCATTGTAAATATGGACCACATCTTCTTGATCCATTCATCTGTTGAAGGGCATCTCGGCTCTTTCCACAGTTTGGCTATTGCAGACATTGCTGCTATGAACATTGGGGTGCATAGGGCCCTTTTTTCCCACTACATCTGTGTCTTTGGGGTAAATACCCAGGAGTGCAATTGCTGGGTCATAGGGGAGCTCTATTTTTAAATTGAGGAACCTCCACACTGTTTTCCAAAGTGGCTGTACCAACTTGCATTCCCACCAACAGTGTAAGAGGGTTCCCCTTTCTCCACAACCTCTCCAACGTTTGTTGTTTCTTTCCCTGTCCATTTTTGCCATTCTAACTGGTGTAAGGTGGTATCTCAATGTGTTTTTGATTTGAATTTCCCTGATGGCTAATGATGATGAACATTTGTTCATGTGTCTGTTAGCCATTTGTATGTCTTTTTCAGAGAAGTGTCTTTTTATATCTTCTGCCCACTTTTTGACTTGATTATTTGTTTTATGGGTGTTGAGTTTGAGAAGTTCTTCATAGATCTTGGAAACCAGCCTTTTATCTGTAGTGTCATTTTCAAATATCTTCTCCCATTCTGTGGGTTGCCTCTTTGTTTTGTTGACTGTTTCCTTTGCTGTGCAGAAGCTTTTGATCTTGATGAAGTCCCAAAAGTTCATTTTTGCTTTTGTTTCACTAGCTTTTGGAGATGTATCTTGAAAGAAGTTGCTGTGGCCGATGTCAAAGAGGTTACTGCCTATGTTCTCCTCTAGGATTTTGATGGATTCCTGTCTCACATTGAGGTCTTTCATCCACTTTGCATTTATCTTTGTGAATGGTGTTAGAGAATGGTCGAGTTTCATTGTTCTGCATGTGGCTGTCCAATTTTCCCAGCACCATTTATTGAAGAGACTGTCTTTTTTCCATTGCATATTTTTTCCTGCTTTGTCAAAGATTATTTGACCATAGAGTTGAGGGTCCATATCTGGGCTCTCTATTCTGTTCCATTGGTCTATATGTCTGTTTCTGTGCCAGTACCATGCTGTCTTGGTGATCACTGATTTGTAATATAGCTTGAAATCGGGCAACGTGATGCCTCCAGCTTTGTTTTCCTTTTTCAGTTTATTGGCGATTCGGGGTCTTTTCTGATTCCATACAAATTTTAGGATTGTTTGTTCCAGCACTTTGAAAAATGTTATTGGAATTTTTATCGGGATGGCATTGAAGGTATAGATTGCTCTGGGTAGCATAGACATTTTAACAATGTTTATTCTTCTGATCCATGAGCATGGAATATTTTTCCATCTTTTTGTGTCTTCTTCAAGTTCTTTCATGAGTGTTCTGTAGTTCCTAGAGTATAGATCCTTTACCTCTCTGGTTAGGTTCATTCTGAGGTATCTTATGGTTTTTGGTGCTATTGTAAATGGAATCGTTTCTCTAATCTCTCTTTCTACAGTTGTGTTGTTAGTGTATAAGAAAGCAACTGATTTCTGTGCATTGATTTTGTATCCTGCCACATTACTGAATTGCTGAATGAGGTCTAGTAATTTTGGGGTGGAGTCTTTTGGGTTTTCCACATAAAGTATTATGTCACCTGTGAAAAGAGAGACTTTGACTTCTTCTTTGCCAATCTGAATACCTTTTATTTTTTTTGTTGTCTGATTGCTGTTGCTACGACTTCTAGTACTATGTTGAACAATAGTGGTGAAAGTGGGCATCGTTGACGTCCTCCTGATCTTAAGGGAAAGGCTCTCCACTTTTCCCCATTGAGGATGATATTCACTGTGGGTTTTTCATAGATGGATTTTATGAACTTGAGGAATGTTCCCTCTATCCCTATATTCTGAAGAGTTTTCATCAGGAAAGGATGTTGTATTTTGTCAAATGCTTTTTCTGCATCAATTGAGAGGACCATATGGTTCTTCTCCCTCCTCTTATTAATGTGTTCTATCACATTGATTTATTTGCGAATGTTGGACCACCCTTGCATCCCGGGGATAAATCCCACTTGGTCATGGAGGATGATCCTTTTAATGTATTGTTGGATCCTATTAGCTAGGATTTTGTTGAGAATTTTGGAATCCATATTCATCAGGGATATCGGTCTGAAATTCTCCTTTTCGATGGGGTCTTTGCCTGGTTTCAGGATTAAGGTAATGCTGGCCTCATAGAATGAGTTTGGAAGTTTTCCTTCTGTTTCTATTTTTTTGAAATGGCTTCAGTAGAATAGGTATTATTTCTTCTTTGAATGTTTGGTAGAATTCCCCAGGGAATCTATCAGGCCCTGGACTCTTGTTTTTTGGGAGGTTTTTTTTTTTTTTTTTTTTTTTAAGATTTTATTTGCCGAGCAGGGAGCCCGATGTGGGACTCATTCCTGGGACTCCAGGATCATGACCTGAGCTGAAGGCAGCCACTTAACGGGAGGTTTTTGATCACTGCTTCAATCTTGTTACTGGTTATTGGCTTATTCAGGTTGTCAGTTTCTTCCTCTTTCAGTCTTGGCAGCTTATAGGTTTCTTGGAAGGCTTCCATTTCATCCAGATTGCTCAGTTTATTGGCATATAGTTGTTGATAATAATTTCTAATATTTGTTTCTATTTCCTTGGTGTTAGTCATGATCTCTCCCCTTTCATTCATAATTTTATTAATTTGGTCTTTTCTCTTCTCTTTTGGATAATTCTGGTCAATGGTTTATCGATCTTATTAATTCTTTCAAAGAACCAACTTCTAGTTTTGTTGATCTGATCTACTGTGTTTCTGGTTTCGAATTCATTGATTTCTGCTCTAATTTTAATTATTTCTCTTCTAAAGCGTGGCTTAGGCATCGTTTGTTGGTTTCTCTCTAGTTCTTTAAGGTGTAGAGTTAGTTGGTGAATTCGGAATTTTTCTGTTTTTTGGAATGAGGCTTGGATGGCTATGTATTTCCCCCTTAGGACCACCTTTGCAGTATCCCATAGGTTTTGGACTGATGTGTTTTTGTTCTCATTGGTTTCCATGAATTGTTTAAGTTCTTCTTTGATTTCCTGGTTGACCCAAACATTCTTGAGCAGAGTGGTCTTTAGCTTCCAAGTGTTTGAATTTCTGCCAAATTTTTTCTTGTGATTGAGTTCCAGTTTTAGAGCATTGTGGTCTGATAATAAGCAGGGAATAATCTCAATCTTTTGGTATCGGTTGAGACCTGATTTGTGACCCAGTATGTGATCTATTCTGGAGAAAGTTCCATGTGCGCTCGGGAAGAGTGAGTATTCTGTTGTTTTAGGGTGGAATGTTCTGTAAATATCTATGAGGTCTAGCTGGTCCAGTGTATGATTCAATACTCTTGTTTTCTTGTTGATTTTCTGCTTAGATGATCTGTCCATTGCTGAGAGTGGAGTATTGCGGTCTCCTACAATTAATGTATTGTTATCAATATGAGTCTTTATTTTGGTTAACAGTTAGTTGGCTTATGTAGATGGCTGCTCCCATGTTGAGGGCATAGATATTTACAATTTTTAGATCTTCTTGTTGGATAGACCCTTTAAGAATGAAATAGTGTCCTTCTGTGTCTCTAACTACAGACTTTAGTTTAAAATCTAATTTGTCTGATATAAGAATTGCTACCCCAGCTTTCTTTTGAGGTCCGCTGGCATGGAAGATGGATCTCCACCCCTTCACTTTCAGTCTGGAGGTATGTTTAGATTCAAAATGAGTCTCTTGTAGACAGCATACGGATGGGTCCTGTCTTTTTATCCAGTCTGCAACCCTGTGCCATTTTATGGGAGCATTTAGGCCATTCACATTGAGAGTGATTATTGAAAGATATGAATTAATTTTCATCATGTTGCCTGTGAAGACATTGTTTTTATAGATTGTCCCTGTAAATTTCTGTTGTATATCACTCTTGGGGTTTTTCTCCTTTTATAGAACCCCCCTTAATATTTCTTGCAGGGCCGGCTTAATGGTCACATATTCTTTCAGTTTCTGCCAGTCTTGGAAACTCTGCATCTCTCCATCCATTCTAAATGAAAGCCTTGCCTGATAAAGTATTCTTGGCTGCATGTTTTTCTCGTTTAGTACCCTGAATATGTCTTGCCAGGCCTTTCTGGCTTGTCAGGTTTCTGTGGATAGGTCTGACATTATTCTGATGTTCCCTCCTCTGTACATAAGGAATCTCTTCCCCCTAACTGCCCTTAATATGGTTTCCTTGGTTCTAAGATTTGCAAGTTTTACTATTACATGCTGGGGTGTTGGCCTATTTTCCTTTATCTTGGGAGGGGTCCTTTCTGCCTCTAGGACGTGAATGTTTGTTTCATTCCCCAGATTAGGGAAGTTCTCAGCTACGTTCTGCTCAAATATATCTTCTAGTCCTCTCTCTTTCTCCACTCCCTCTGGGATTCCAGTTATTCTGACATTGGAAGGCTTCATGGTGTCACTTATTTCTCTGATTTTATTTTCATGGATTCTGAGTCGTTTTTCCCTGGCCTCCTTTTTTCCTTTTTTATCTATTATATTGTCTTCCAGGTCGCTTATTCATTCTTCTGCGTCACTTACCCTAGCTGCTAGATTATCTAGATTATATTGGATCTCATTGATAGCATTTTTAAGTTCTGCCAATTCAGCTTTCATTTCTGCCCTTAGAGACTCTATGTTGCCATTAATTGATTTCTCCATTCTAGCCATTGTCTTCACAATTCCTAGCCTGAATTTCATCTCTGACATCTTAGTTATATCTACATCCATTTGTAAATCTGCAGCATAAGTCATAATCTCTGAGTCTTTTCTATTTTGGGGGTTCCTCCTCTTAATCATTCTGTTGATGGGTGGTTGAGGGAATGTATAGAGTCCAAATTATTGACCATTACCCAAGCAAGATGCCCCTGTTTCTTGGGACCTTAGGGTTGCTGACCTCTTGTTTTCCCAACCTGTCTTCTGGGCGAGGGGCCTGCGGCACTGTTACTCAGGCAACCCTGTTTGGGCGGAGTTGCCCTGCCCCCCTGTGGCAAGGGATGGGCTCAGCGGGAATCAGTTTTTGGGGCTTTTGTTCTCTGGTGGCTTTCCGTGGTGGCTTTCTGTGTCTCTTCTGAGAGTCAGAGCAGAAGAGACTATTTCCAACCCTCTGCCTCCGAGCAGAGACCTCAGTCTGTTCTTCAGTGAGCTCTCCAGACCACACTGTCTGTTTCTGTCCATGCTGCTATAAACTGCAGCGGCCTGGGTTGTCCCCCTCTCCACAGCACCCCCAGTCCTGCCTCCAGGTCGTGGCACGTCTCTGCCCCTTGTGCTTCTAAAACCACCAGCCGCTCTCAGTTCACATGCGCGATGCTGCCGCTCCAGGTTTCCACCCTGGGGGCTGCCCTAAAGTCCTTTCCGCGCTCCTACTGGTCTGTGAGTCTGTGCCCTGTCCCCTTTGCATAAGGCTGTCACTCACCGGCGGTGTAGGATCCCTATGGCCAGGCACCCTCCCGCTGCCATTTATCCTCCGATATCTGCCTGCAGAATCTCGGCCCCCCGCTTTGTACCTCGAAACCAACCACCTGCGATATTCTGTTTGTAGAGATCCAGATCTTCTTACATCTCAGGCTGGTTTCGTGGGTGCTCAGAGTGGTCTGGCAGATATCCAACCCAATTCTGGGGACCAGTTGAAATAGGGTCCCCTACGCCTCTGCCATCTTTCTTTCCAAGACTGATAATGTTGAGTTTTAATGAGATTTCACTTTACTTGTAGAATTTCTCATGTAATGTTACTTTTATTTCATTATGAGAGACCCTTATTTTTAAAAAGTTTTTTTTTATGAATATACCAGTTTTTAAATAAAAAAAAATTTTAGTAGTATAATGAAAATAACCAAAATCCAAGTTGCTGGTCTTAATTTAACTTCCCAGTGGGTTTGTACTTGGATTCCTAACTATACAATTTATAATTACTTTCGGGTGTGGTAAACAAAAATTCTATTTTGATAGCTTTTCTGCTCATTTATTTTCCTATGATTTAGAATTATTAAAATGGAGCAAATATTTAGCCTCATCTAGGAGAAGTTTTCTTTCAATCTGAAACAATGAAAATGTTAATGTCAGTATTGTGAGCAATGTAGTATGAAATGGATTCTATAGTGGTCCATAAATTAAGGAAGGTAACAGAAAAAAGGAAAAGGAATTCAATGTATGTGTTATATGTGATCTATCTTGCCCTTAGCATATTGAACTAACACACTGGGCTTGAGAATGGTAAGAGGAATAATGCTCATAAAGCATTTAGAAGCATCCATTGCTTGTGGCTTTCAATTATTTCAGTCATGGAAAAATTGGACATGGGAGAGAAGAGTAATGAAATTATTCTATATGTTCAATAATGTTAACAAAGAACACCATAGAAATTTCTTAATCAAAGTTTTCACTGCAACACAATGGATTGGGCAACAGATATACATAACACCATAATTTTCTTTGCTTGTATCAATGCTAGGTATACATTAATAAATACATTTTTGAAGGTATTTTAATTTTTAAAATCTTGTCTTCCTGCTTCAGTGCTAAAAATTATTCTTGAAATATAAAGAAAATTATTCTGGAAATATAAAGAAACTGCCCTGTGGACAATGATAGTCTTAACTACCTGTCAATCAAAAGCAGAAGTTTGTTGAGACATTTAATTACAAGATAATGTAGTCATCAAAATGTCATTGTGGTAACTGACAGCTCATTTTGGACTGAAAGTGTGTAACTACCTCTCCTGAGGTCAGAGATTGTCGGAGGTTAACTTAGTAATGACAAGTCCTTTATTATCACATTATGACATTGAAAAAAATTGCAATTATACTAATAATAACAGTAATAAAATGACAGTCATAATTGCATAATATACAAGTTGTCAACTACATTTTTGTTACATGGTTGGAATTTTTATCTTATCAGTATACCTGCACTATGTTAATTGTTCCCAATATGGCATAGACAAAGAAGGATTTCTGAAAATTTTCAAAAGCCATGTTTATGCTTATGGGAGATCAATGTATCCATATTTTTTTGATCCCACTTATCCTCTACCCTCCTCTTTCTTCCCTGCTATTTTACAAAGCTTTAAAATAAATAAGAATTAGTAACTACCACCTGACCCAGTGTTAATATATAGTTAACATCCTAATTACTTCACCAAGCTTTGTTTTCTGTCTTTTTTTTTTTCTTTTTTCTTTTTTTGGCTGAAATGTCTTCTACTTAATTCACTCAGATACATGAAGGGAAAAGGACCTGGTTTTTGTTCTCATTTCTTTTATTCCATAAACCTCTTCATACTCTGGGAGAGCACACTGTATTTAGTCAAACATTTTGCACAGATATACTATAGAGGCACTTTTTATGTTAAAATGAATGATAACACCAGTAACTACTTCTAAACAGCTGTAAATACAATTTTAGTATTTAGATTAATCTAAATAGCTGTACATAAAATCTTTGATTTCCTAATTTTGCATAAATTAGAAAGTAGACCTCCTTAGTATCTGACTTCTTTCTGCTGTGAAACTTCCCAGTTAATGCAATTTAAGAAAGGACAAACTTCTCTACAAGTAGATTATTAATAGATTTATGTATGGAGTGATCTAGCCATGAGTTTGCATTTGGTAGTTGATATTTATTTATATAGAAAACCTGTCAAAAAATGTTTAGATGCCTACTGCTTCCATTGACGTGAATTTCAGACAATTAATTGTATGCTTTTGCAAACTTTCTCCTGGGATCTGAGCAAAACTTTTATAATGATGATTTGTTTTTTTCTTTTTATATTTTCTTTCATCTCTTCCTTTATATCTTCTTTTGAGTGTGCTTAAAATCTCCTGAGTGTGCTGGGGAGAAAAGTCCTTCTTTTTGGTTCCCAGAGTCAAAAAGTTTACCCAAGTTACTGTCCAGGCTATAAGATTAATGAATTGATAAAAAATGAGTTAGTCTGCTTTTGAAGCTCTCATAATCCCAGATTAGAAAGCCCTGAACTTGTCCATTTTTCAGGTGAAGAAACTTGGGACCAATGAATAATCTTGTACAAGATCATAGGACTATTTAGTATCAATAAAATGATATTAGCAATCCAAGTCTCCTGATTCCCATTCCAGTGCTTTTTAAAGTATATTGTCCAATGATATCCCTTACTGATTTAAGAACATGGACTCTAAAGACTGGCTGGATTTGAATCTCACCTTTACAACACACTAGTGTTTGTTCTCTATAGTTAAGAGTCTGTTTCTTGGTTTGTCTTTTTCTCTCTCACTCTCCCTCCCTTGCTCTTTCCTTTACTTTTTTAAGTTCTTAAATTCCACATATGAGTGAAATCATATGATATTGGTCTTTCTCTGACTGACCTATTTCACTCAGCATTATACTCTCTAGCTCTATTCATGTTGTTGCAAATGACAAGACTTCATTCTTTTTTTATGGTTAAATAATATTCTATTGTATATATATGCCACATCTTCCTTACCCATCATCAGTTGATGAACATTTTGGGTTCTTTCCATAATTTGGTTATTGTAAATAATGCTGTAATAAACATACAGGTGCCTATAGCCCTTTGAATTAGTGTTTTTGTATTTTTTGTGTAAATACCCAGTAGCGCTTTGCTGCATCACAGGGTAGTTCTATTTTTAACTTTTTGAGGAACCTTCATACTGTTTTCCACAGTGGCCGCACTAGTTTGCATTCCCACCAACAGTGTAGGAGAGTTCCTTTTTCTCAACATCCTCACCAACACTTGTTGTATCTTGTATTTCTTGTGTTAGCCATTCTGACAGGTGTGAGGTGGTATCTCGTAGTTTTGATTTGCATTTCCCTGATGACCAATGATGAGCATATTTTCATGTGTTTGTTGGCCATCCATATGTCTTCTTTAGAGAAATTTTTGTTCATGTCTTCTGCCTGTTTTTTCTTTTGAGAGAGAGAGAGGACGAGGGAGAGGGAGAGAGAGAATCTTAAGCAGGCTCCATGCCCAGTGCAGAGCCTGATATGGGACTTGATCTCATGACCCTGAGATCACAACCTGAATTGAAATCAAGAGTCAGATGCTTAAATGACTGAGCCACCCAAGAACCCCAATCTTCTGGACATTTTTTTTAAAATTGGATTGTTTTTTGTGTGTTGAGTTGTATCAGTTCTTTTTATATTTTGGATACTAATCCTTTATGTTGTATATTATTTGCAAATATCTTCTTCCATTCAATAAGTTGTCTTTCAGTTTTGTTGACTATTTTCTTTGTATGCAGAAGCTTTTATTTTGATTTTGTCCCAATAGTTTATTTTTGCTCTTATTTCCCTTGCTTCAGGAGACATGTCTGGAGCAATGTTGCTATGTCTAGTGTCAGAGAAAATTACTGTCTGTGCTTTCTTCTAGGATTTTTATAGTTTCAGGTCTCAAATTTAGGTCTTTTATCCTTTCTGTTTTTTTTTAAGCTTTATTGAAGTATAAACACAACAAAATAAGATTATTATGAGAAAGAGAAGCCTGAATAAGACCTTTGATATTTGACCAAAATCTTCCTCCAGTCCAGGAGTTTAACCAATTAAAAGAGGGAGAGAAATCATTTAAAGTGCCAGTTTGAGTATCTATGTCTTCTAGTAACCCTGTCACATTTCTGTGATAATCTAGAGTATATACACAACATTCTGTTTTAATGAAGTGTATGTTCCTCCTTGAGCTGCAGTCAGGATATCAGGGGCCATTCAGTTTTGGAGGTCCATCTTTTGAATTTGTAGGTGAATTTTGCATTTTGGGCTTGATTAAAGGTGGCTGCTGTATGCTTGGCTAAAGTCTCTATTTACAATTTTATATCAATAGAGGCAACTCTTGGGACAAATATGACTAAGGGATAAAACCATCAAGAAGTCCTCTTTGTTTGATATTTAGCCTTAACAATACCTTAATTATGAGGTATCACTGGCAAGTGGAAGAAGACTTGTCACAGGAGGTAAGGGTATCCCCAAGTGCATCATCCAATCCAATCACAAGCAAAGTGGGGCCATCCATTATTTCCATAAGTCCATAGTTATCCCCATAGAGTGGAGTATGCTCCAGCTTTTAAGGAGCGATTTTGTCATCCCAGCCACACAGAATTGGTCAAGGTGATAGTTGAGTTATACAATTGTTGGGGAGTCCATCTGTTTTCCAGCTGTTCAATAATCATATGACCATGGGTCCTGTTATTTTGGCCACAGAGTAACAAGCATGAAGATTGTCTATACAAGACCTATTACAGCAATTTCTCTGAAGTACACCTAAAGTTGTCTAGCTTAGGCAAACAACAAACATTTAAAGACAATTAATCAAAACTAGAATTTAATACCCACAACGGTATGTTATTGAAACATAATTTTTTTCTCTAAATTCAACCTTATTTCCAGAGCTGGCTAAATCAAAACTAATTCATTGTAAAACAAGTCCCGTTTTAACAAACTTGGCCCAGTTATTTACATAAGCTCATCAAAAATAGTGATTGATCATAAAGATCCTTTAAAATATGCTTTGCTGGAACTTTTTACAAGGAATATCTAGGTTGAACTTTTGATAGACTCTTGAAGCCAAGCAAAATAGTTGCCATCACATATGCCTGCAATACCTCTAGATTTGGGTGATATCCGCTTCTCAAGGTCCCTAAAATAAAATATCCTGAGGTTGCTGCACCTGCCAGGAAGTGACTTAAAAAAAAAAAAAAAAGATTTTATTGGTGTTTAAAAAAATTGGCAGAGGAGTAAGGGATGCTATTCCAACTGGTCCCTGGAATTGAGCGGGATATCTAGCAGACCACTCTGAGCACCCACGAAATCAGCCTGAGATGTAAGAACATCTGGGTCTCTATAAACAGAATATTGTAGGTGGTTGGTTTTGAGAGATGAAGCAGGGAGCCATGATTCTGTGGGCAGATATCAGAGGATAAACGACAGTGGGAGGGAGCCTGGCAGTGGGGATCCTACACCGCCGGTGAGCAATAACCTCCTGTGCTGGGGACCAGGCACAGACTCGCAGACCTGTAGGGGCCGGGAAAGCATTTTGGATGGAAACTGGAGCTGCAGGTTTGCGCCTGTGAACTGTGGGTGGCTGGCGGTTTTAGAGGCACAAAAGGCAGAGATGTGTCCCAACCTGAGGACAGGACTGGGAGTGCTGTGGAGGGGTGCACACCCAGGATGCTGCAGTTTATAGCAGCACAGACAGAAATGGAGATAGTGTGGCCTGGAGAGCTCACTGAAGACCAGACTCTGAACTCTCTGCTCTA
The DNA here is from genome assembly GCF_011800145.1 of Mirounga leonina. Classification (NCBI taxonomy): domain Eukaryota; kingdom Metazoa; phylum Chordata; class Mammalia; order Carnivora; family Phocidae; genus Mirounga; species Mirounga leonina. The sequence continues at coordinate 16,544,150 of NW_023270513.1, forward strand.
AGGCAGAGGGTTCAAAACGATCTCTTCTGCTCTGACTCTCCAAAGAGATGCTGAAAGCCACCAGAGAACAAAAACGGTTCTCACTAAGCCCATTCCTTGCCACAGGGGGGCAGAGCAACTCTAACCAAAGAGGGTTGCCTGAGTAACAGCGTGGCAGGCCCCTCCCCCAGAAGACAGGCTGGGAGAACAAGAGGCCAGCAACCCTAAGGTCCCTGGAAAACAAGTATATCTTGCTTGGGTTGTGGTCAATAATTTGAATTCTATACATCCCCTCAACCACCCATCAAAAGAATGGCTAGGAGGAGGAACCCCCAAAGCAGGAAAGACTCAGAGATTATGACTTATGCCCCAGATTTACAAGTATATGCAGATATAACCAAGATGTCAGAGATGGAATTCAGGCTAGCAATTGTGAAGACAATAGCTAGAATGGAGAAATCAATTAATGGCAACATAAAGTCTCTAAGGGCAGAAATGAAAGCTGAATTGGCAGAACTTAAAAATGCTACCAAGGAGATCCAATCTAATCTAGATAATCTAACAGCAAGGGTAAGTGAGGCAGAAGAACGAATTAGTAACCTGGAAGACAACTTAATAGATAAAAAGGGAAAAGAGGAGGCCAGGGAAAAACAACTCAGAATCCATGAAAACAGAATCAGAGAAATAAGTGACACCATGAAGTGTTCCAATGTCAGAATTATTGGAATCCCAGAGGGGGTGTAGAGAGAGAGAGAGAGGACTAGAAGATATATTTGAGCAAATCTTAGCTGAGAACTTCCCTAATCTGGGGAATGAAACAAACATTTCTGTCCTAGAGGCAGAGAGGACCCTTCCCAAGATCAAGGAAAACAGGCCAACACCCCAGGATGTAATAGTAAAACTCTCAAATCTTAGAACCAAGGAAACCATCTTAAGGGCAGTTAGGGGGAAGAGATTCCTTATGTACAGAGGAGGGAACATCAAAATAACATCAAACCTATCCACAGAAACCTGACAAGCCAGAAAGGCCTGGCCAGACATATTCAGGGTACTAAACGAGAAGGACATGCAGCCAAGAATACTTTATCCAGCAAGATTATAATTTAGAATGGATGGAGAGATGCAGAGTTTCCAAGACCGGCAGAAACTGAAAGAATACGTGACCATTAAGCTGGCCCTGCAAGAAATATTAAGGGGGGTTCTATAAAAGGAGGAAGACCCCAAGAGTGATATACAACAGAAATTTACAGGGAAAATCTATAAAAACAATGTCTTCACTGGCAACATGATGACAATTAATTCATATCTTTCAATAATCACTCTCAATGTGAATGGCCTAAATGCTCCCATAAAACAGCACAGGGTTGCAGACTGGATAAAAAGACAGGACCCATCCATATGCTGTCTACAAGAGACTCATTTTGAACCTAAAATACAACCAGACTGAAAATGAAGGGGTGGAGATCCATCTTCCATGCCAGCGGACCTCAAAAGAAAGCTGGGATAGCAATTCTTATATCAAATTAGATTTTAAACTAAAGACTGTAGTTAGAGACACAGAAAGACACTATGTCATTCTTAAAGGGTCTATCCAAAAAGATCTAAAAATTGTAAATATCTATGCCCCCAACATGGGAGCAGCCATCTACATAAGCCAACTGTTAACCAAAATAAAGACTCATATTGATAACAATACATTAATTGTAGGAGACCTCAATACTCCACTCTCAGCAATGGACAGATCATCGAAGCAGAAAATCAACAAAGAAACAAGAGCTTTGAATGACACACTGGACCAAATGGACCTCAAAGATATATACAGAACATTCTACCCTAAAACAACAGAAACTCATTCTTCTCGAGCACACATGGAACTTTCAGAAAGATGGAAAAATATTCCATGATCATGGATCGGAAGAATAAACATTGCTCAAATGTCTATGCTACCCAGAGCAATCTATACCTTCAATGCCATCCTGATCAAAATTTCAATGACATTTTTCAAAGTGCTGGAACAAACAATCCTAAAATTTTTATGGAATCAGAAAAGACCCTGAATCACCAAGGAAATGTTGAAAAAGAAAAACAAAGCTGGGGCATCCCATTGCCTGATTTCAAGCTATATTACAAAGCAATGATCACCAAGACAGAATGGTACTGGCACAGAAACAGACATAAAGACTAATGGAACAGAATAGAGAGCCCAGATATGGACCCTCAACTCTATGGTCAAATAATCTTTAGCAAAGCAGGAAAAAATATCCAATGGAAAAAAGTCTCTTCAATTAATGGTGCTTAGAAAATTGGACAACCACAGGCAGAAGAATGAAACTCGACCATTCTCTAACACCATACACAAAGATAAACTCAAAATGGATGAAAGACCTCAATGTGAGACAGGAATCCATCAAAATCCTAGAGGAGAACATAGGCAGTAACCTCTTTGACATCAGCCAAGCAATTTCTTTCAAGACACATCTCCAAAAGCTAGTGAAACAAAAGCAAAAATGAACTTTTGAGACTTCATCAAGATAAAAGTCTTCTGCACAGCAAAGGAAACAGTCAACAAAACAAAGAGGCAACCCACAGAATGGGAGAAGATATTTGAAAATGACACTACAGATAAAGGGCTGGTATCCAAGATCTATAAAGAATTTCTCAAACTCAGCCCCCAAAAAACAAATAATCAAGTCAAAAAATGGGCAGAAGATATGAAAAGACACTTCTCTGAAGAAGACATACCAATGGCCAATAGACACATGAAAAAATGTTCATCATCATTAGCCATCATGGAAATTCAAATCAAAACCACATTGAGATACCACCTTACACCAGTTAGAATGGCAAAAATGGACAAGGAAAGAAACAACAAATGTTGGAGAGGTTGTGGAGAAAGGGGAACCCTCTTACACTGTTGGTGGGAATGCAAATTGGTACAGCCACTTTGGAAAACAGTGTGGAGGTTCCTCAAAAATGTAAAAATAGAGCTCCCCTATGACCCAGCAATTGCACTCCTGGGTATTTACCCCAAAGACACAGATGTAGTGAAAAGAAGGGCCATATGCACCCCAATGTTCATAGCAGCAATGTCCACAATAGCCAAACTATTGAAAGAGTGAGATGCCCTTCAACAGATGAATGGATAAAGAAGATGTGGTCCATATAGACAGTGGACTATTACTTAGCCATCAGAAAGGATGAATACCCAAATTTTACATCAACATGGATGGGACTGGAGGAGGTTATGCTGAGTGAAACAAGTCAAGCAGAGAATGTCAATTATCATATGGTTTCACTTATTTGTGGAACATAAGGAATAGCATGGGGGACATTAGGAGAAGGAAGGGAAAATTGAAGGGGGCAAATCGGAGGGAGAGATGAACCATGAGAGGCTATGGACTCTGAGAAACAAACAGGAGTTTTAGAGGGGAGGGGGTTGGGGTGATGGATTAGCCCAGTGATGGGTATTATGGAGGGCACGTACTACATGGAGAACTGGGTGTTATACGAAAGCAATGGATCGTGGATCACCACATCAAAATCTAAAAAAAAAAAAAAATTATTTGAGAGGGAGAGAAAGAGAACACGAGCAGGGGGAGTGTTAGAGGGATAAGTAGACACCTCACTGAGTGGGGAGCCCCACACAGGGCTTGATCCCAGGACCCTGAGATCACGACGTGAGCCAAAGTCTGATGCTTAACCGACTGAGCCAACCAGGCACCCCAGGATGTGACATTGTTTATTCACCTGATAAAGCTGCTGGCAACCCTTTAATCAAGGTATCACGCCAATGTTTCCAAGGGGCTTTATTGGCTCCATAAAATCAGCCTTAATTCCTTAGAGCTGTGTAATCATATCTGAGTCTATGTGTGCTTCTCAAATATGACATTCCAGTCATAGCCTTGGTAATATAACCAATGTTTCCAATGGTGTCTTGTTACAAGGAAAACAGTTTCTTATTGAACTTCTATAAACAATTATAATTGCCATGGAAGAAAGAATACTCATTGAGAGTTTCTGAATTTTGGAGGGTTCAGGTAGGGAGAAAAGTTAAATGTTTCAATTTGTTCACAAAGGAATACTTTATCACATTTCTGTATATCATAGATATCTTAAGAGAAAGTTTCCTTGGACGCCTGGGTGGCTCAGTTGGTTAAGCGGCTGCCTTCGGCTCTGGTCATGATCCCAGGGTCCTGGGATCCAGCCCCACATCAGGCTCCCTGCTCAGCGGAGAGCCTGCTTCTCCCTCTCCCTCTGTCTTCTGCTCTGCCTACTTGTGCTCTCTCTCTATCTCTGTTAAATAAATAAAAATCTTAAAAAAAAAAAGTAAGTTTCCTTAATCTGGAGGAGCAAAACATTAGAAAACCAGCAATGTTTCAAACAATGGTCACAAAATGTATAATCATCTTTCTCAGTTAATTTAGTCCCATATTACCAATTGTAGTTGTTTGGACGCAGCTTTTTCATTAGTTCTGGATATTCTTACCCAGTTCAGTTTTATGATCTTAAAGATATCAAATACCTGTATTTGTAAAAAAAAAAAAAAAAAAAAAAAAAGTCCCTTTCATGAATCTCCTTGAAGACAAATCTCACCTTTCAAGAGCATCAGAACAATAACTCTAAATGACAGAAAAAGAAACCCTCAGAAATGGACAAGGTTAGAAATCTGATATGAGCGTTCATTATAATATAGCTGACAAGGAAATCCAGTTATTTCTGTGTCATGTAACATTTCAATAATTTAAGTAATGATCTTATACCTGAACATATTAAAACTTCAGGAATTTCATATAATTTCTATAATAGTTAACCAAGGTGGAAATAAGAGATTATACAGGAAGTTATATAGTTGTTAACAAAACTTAGCTTCTTTAATATTGAGAGATCTTAAGAAGTCAAAGATTTGATGAAGACAAAACAAAGAAACTTTGGTTTTCTAGACAGAAAAAAAAAAACTTTTTGTACATTTTCTTATTAATAGCAGACCAACAATCCAAGAAAACTTTGTGTTTTTAACAGAGTAAAGCAGAATTTTAATTTCATACCACTGTACTTTTAAAATCCATTCATTTCAATCTTAGTCCATTCTGACCACATAAAATTCTTTTCTAAGGCTTTCCCTTCACAAACCTTCTACAACTTTCTTTTACATTCAGATTTTGTCCCAAGCCTTTTCTTTCCAAATAACCAGTCTAAATATTTTAGGACAAAATTACTTTCCTTTTCCCTCAACAAATATATTCTCATTTCTTACACCTTTCTTTTTTTTTTTTAAGATTTATTTGTTTATTTCAGAGACAGATAAATTTTTTTAGGTTTTTATTTTATTTTATTTTATTATGTTATGTTAATCACCATATATTATATCATTAGTTTTTGATGTAGTGTTCCATGATTCATTGTTTGCCTATAACACCCAGTGCTCCATTCAGTACATGCCCTCCTTAATACCCATCACCAGGCTAACCCATTCCCCCACACCCCTCCCCTCTAGAACCCTCAGTTTGTTTCTCAGAGTCCATAGTCTCTCAGGGTTCGTCTCCCCCTCCGATTCCCCCCCTTCATTTTTCCCTTCCTGTTATCGTCTTTTTTTTTTTTTAACACATAATGTATTATTTGTTTCAGAGGTACAGGTCTATGATTCAACAGTCTTACACAATTCACATGCTCACCATAGCACATACCCTCCCCAATGTCTATCACCCAGCCACCCCATCCCTCCCACCCTCCAGCACTCCAGCAACCCTCAGTTTGTTTCCTGAGATTATGAATTCCTCATATCAGTGAGATCAGATGATACATATCTTTCTCTGATTGATTTATTTCGCTCAGCATAATACCCTCCAGTTCCATCCACGTCATTGCAAATGGCAAGATTTCATTCCTTTTGATGGCTGCATAATATTCCATTGTATATACATACCACATCTTCTTTATCCATTCATCTGTCGATGGACATCTTGGCTCTTTCCATAGTTTGGCTATTGTGGACATTGCTGCTATAAACATCGGGGTGCACATATCCCTTCGGATCCCTACATTTGTATTCTTATACCTTCTTTCTTATACCTTTCTTACACATCTCCTACTTTCCTACATACAGAGTTCCTTTCCTTATCATTTCCGTCAGTCTTAATTACATTTAGCAGAATTTTACCTCTTAGAAACCTTAGTCTCCAGTGAAAATTAAGTAGTAAGCAATTGTGAGCTATCTATTACATTATGATTCTTTAGATTGGTAAATTTATGAATATATTTCATAATTTCTAGGAACATACATTTTTCATAGTACAATTTTTTAATAAGGCATAAAGCATGTTTTCCAACAGACCCAAGTATCTTTAATTTCTCTGCAATAAGAAGTCAAACGCAGATAAACTTTCTGTTTAGTAATCAATGCTTCAGTGTTTTATCTTATTTGGAATAGACTTATATACTCAATGAATTAGACACAATTTTTCATTTAACTTAGCAAAACTTCAAAGTTTCAGGTTTGATAGCTATTCACAGGGTCAGATGGGCCATGAAACCAAGCAAGACACATTCTACAGTGTTTTGGAGGTTGGGATTTTTGGAACAATGTCATGAAGGCTTGCATATATGGGACTTCTGACCATTTGGAGGAGTTCCAGCAAAAGAAATCAAGCTGGAAAAGAGTATTATAAAAAAGGGTTCCATGGAGGGGCCATAACTCCTGATCTTAGCGTTTGTACTGAGGCCAGGAAATATTGCATTAAAATATGACAAGTATTTCCTTAGGCCTTGGGGGTCAAATTTGTTCCAGTTTTTAAAAATAGAGCCCAAGGGTGAGTCCAAAGGAATAGAAGGGATTTGTCTTGTAGCAGGAAAGACCTGCTGCCAGTTCCCAAAGGGGTGTCCCACCAAAGGGAATGGAGCTCTGACTTGTGGTCACAATTTCAATCCAGGTGTCCCACTGAGCTGAAAAGAATGGACCTTATACAGGGCGACTGACTCTACTGGGGCATCCCACCAAGGAGAGGGTCGTGGCAAATGACAGTAGCAATTCCTTCTGGGACATCCCTTGCAACAAGGAAAGTTGGACACTGGTTGGCCAAACTGGGTCAGAAAAAGGAGGGGGAGGACTCACCACTCAGACCATAGGAACATGTTTTGCCTGTAGATCAAGATGGCAGCTGGATGCTGGGAGTAAGGAAAGGGGGCAGTTCCAAAAGAAGCATATAGGGGAATAGAGACCTCAGAGGAGACAAAGTAAGAGAGGAGAAGAAAGGGGTCTTTTACCTTTACAGGCACAGGCCATCTGAATTATTTGCCTTCAGACCACACCAGGGAGCCACACTGGACAGAGATCTTCTGTTGTCTGAAGAGTACTAGGGATAGACCACTGAAGGGCTGAAAAGAGAAAGGAGAGGGAGGAAAGGATTCCTCTGAAGGGCAAGAGTGGAAATCCCTCACCCTTTTAGGCAAGGGCTGCCTGGAGGGCTTCCCTTGGGGCTTTGGATCGTCACCAAGGAGTTACCTCGGTGGACATTGTTAGTTCCATAAGAAGTACTAGAGTCAGTCCACTGAGGGAAAGCCCCAAGAAATTTATGGAGAATCTGGGGAGAGTCCTGGGCCAAGAGGGTCCCATACCCACAACAGAATATGGGGATAACCTAATTGGGTGGAGGCCAGTGCAGGGGTGGTGAAAGAATTCACACAAAGAAGAACAAAAGAGAGAAGTTTATTGAATACACAGCAACTGAAAAGTGGGCAGAACAACAAAGGAGAGTCTGCCTAATATGATTCAATGTTGACTTAAAAAATATGGTCAAAGATTGATGGTGTATTTAAAGCTCATATAATGTTAGTATTGCTGTGTGAATATCTGGTATCTAAAGGATATGGTTATCATGTCAATATACACTAGCTGTCTGCACTCTAAGCATTGGCCAGAGACCTCATGCTCAATTGTGTACTCTACAGCTTCCACCAAAATTTCAATAAAATGAGTGAAATGAAGAGAGAGCAACAGTGAGAGTGAGAGAGAAAAAGAGAGAGAGAAAGATGTAATAACTAGATTCTTTCAATACCATTTTTATTTCAAGTTAGATGACTCAAAATTATCCCATAATGTATTATCTGATTGTCCTTGGAAATGCTTTTACTGAATTGTGATTTAATATTGGAGGCTTAGCTTTTATTGAAGATTGAATTAAGTTTTAGTCACATGAACAATAATTTTGAATGTATTTTTAATGAAATCATCTTTTCATAAATGTTGATTTTTATTATTTTCATTAAACTTTCTTTATTGCCATTTGGTATAGTAAGGATGTTATACAATCAACTTGGTGCCATTTTAATACGGCCAATTACTACTTTTCAATATTTTATCATTTGCAACTGGGCATGAGAAGTAAAATCTTTCACATGGCATTTCCAACTTTAGAAGAAGCACCATTAATTTGAACTGGTCAGGGAAGTCCTAGGCTTCAAGAAAAAGAATGTCGTTGTGTTAGTTAAATTCTTTAATTAAAACAAGGTGAGCAGAGTTTTTTTGCTTGTTTGTTTACCTTACATAGAGACTATTACAGTACAGTAGAAAAATGGAAACTTTGGAGTAGATAGATGTGAATCTAATACTTAGAGTTGGAGGACTTCATTAAATAATTCATGTAAAATATCTATTGAGTGTAAGTACATGAATGACTATTTCTTTTTTTTTTTTAAGATTTTATTTATTTATTTGACAGAGACAGAGATAGCGAGAGCAGGAACACAAGCAGTGGGAGTGGGAGAGGGAGAGCAGGCTTCCCGCCGAGGAGGGAACCCGATGTGGGACTCGATCCCAGGACCCTGGGATCATGACCTGAGCCGAAGGCAGACGCTTAACGACTGAGCCACCCAGGCGCCCCATGAATGACTATTTCTGAGGAATTTAAATTCCCCACCTTGTCAGGCTGCTCCCTTGAACTTCTTTAAAATCATTGTTTACACAAAATACAGTGTGAATGACACTCCCTGTAAGTTGTACAATCTTTGGCCCTTGTTTACATTTAAACAATTTATTTCTTAAGGGACTTTTTTTTTCTGTATAACAAAGGGATAAATTTCAGGTTGGAAGTGTTCAGAAAAATTCTAATCTTTTGTGAGTAGTCAAGGAACCAAGCGATGGAAATGATGATCAATCCATCCATATATCCATTTACCAGTCCATTCATCCATTCATTCATTAAACAGATATTTTTCAAGAGTGGGCTCTGTGCCAGGCACCATCATAGCCACTCAAATTTGTGTAAGTGGGTGAAAATGAAATATGTGTTGGAACTGGAATAAGTAAGCACCCTGAGGGATAAAATAACACAATTGCTTTTTTAAAATAAGGACTCTCTATTATTAGATACAAACTAGATAAGAGACCTGGTATTCTTTGTACTTCCCCTTAGCTCTAGACATTTGCCCAATATTCCTCCACTTGTCACTATGAAATATTGGGCATTTTAAAAACGGATAGTGAAACCTAAAAGAAGGGAAATGTTAAATATAAATACCCTCTTTCTAATCACTTACATACTTTTGTGATTTCCCCACCTCTGGCTTTCCTTTCCTCCATGATATGTATATTATTCTCAAGCCACTCTTTTACCCTACACTTTGAGAGAAAAGGAAATATTACATTGAGATTCCTATTAATTTCCCACTGATTAGTAATTCTTGATGAATCAGTGTTCTTTGCTAAGTGACAATATCAAATAGTGAAGTTGTTAAGAATGGATTAATTATTTTTCCTCTGCTCCTGTTACAGAATGAAGCTACCATGAGTGTAAGAAGGAAAGATAGGAAAAAGTCAGTAATGAAAATATTAAAGCTTTTCAGTGGCTTCAGTTATCTCAGAATTTTCACTGTTTAAGGGACAGAAGGGACATAAGAGATCATTTAGTTCAACTTTTCATTTTGTAGATGAGGAAACAAAATCTAGAAATATGAAGTGACTTGCCTTTGGTAGCTCAGATATTTGGCAATAGCCATTGGAACCTAGTTTTTGAGATTTGTCCCACTGTACTTTCTGGTGTATCAAGGTTATTCTCAGTTTTCCTTTATTATTTCATTTATCTTCATGACTGTAAGGGTAACTGGAACAAATATTTCTTTTCAAAATCACATTAAATCAAGATTTCAGGATTTTTTACTTTCTACATTTGTATAGTTTCCAGTTTTCTTTATAATCTCCGCCTTTTCCCATTCTTTTTAAAAATTTTTTATTGTTATGTTAATCACCATACATTACATCATTAGTTTTTGATGTAGTGTTCCATGATTCATTGTTTGCATATAACACCATTCAGTACGTGCCCTCTTTAATACCCATCACCAGGCTAACCCATCCCCCCACCCCTCTCCCCTCTAGAACCCTCAGTTTGTTTTTCAGAGTCCATCATCTCTCAGGGTTCCTCTCCCCCTCCGATTTCTCCCCCTTCATTCTTCCCCTCCTGCTATCTTCTTCTTTTTTTTTTTTTTTAACATATATTGCATTATTTGTTTCAGAGGTACAGATCTGTGATTCAACAGTCTTGCACAATTCACAGCGCTCACCATTCTTACAATACTTGTTTTTTCTTCCTCCTTCATGACTTTATCTGGCTTTCTTCCTTATTTTTTTTCTTCCCCATTGGAAATATTTACTGTAGCCACATACAAAAACACAAAAATAATTGCATTTACACCCAGCTATGTTAACTTTGTAGTTTTAATCTGCCTCTGTGCATAAAGTAGGGTACTCTTTTCCTTTTGGTAATGGATGTTGTACCAGACTGAAAGCGTAGATATCCTGGTCTAGTTTTAGACTTAGAAGAGAAGGATATATTTTACTTGTGAGACTATAATTATCTAATATGATATTATGAGAATCTCGTTGGGAGAAATATTCACTTGAATTTTATTTTTGTAGGTGACCATTAATCAACAAATGAAAATTGGAGATAAAATAAGGAGAAAAATGCTCACTTAAAATTGAATTTTCAAGCAAAAATTCTAGGAAATTTATTAAATTAATTCCCTTGTAGCTTTGTTTTTAATTGGAAAAATCTTTTAACTTTTTTCTCTTTATCTCCAAGCATGAACAAAGTGGTATGAATATGTTTACTTCTGTAAAATTGGGGGGAAACATTTCTCAGCTTTCTCTTCAGTCACTAAACAGCATGTTTTTAGGTCTGTTTCCATTTGGATTTTAGAAGATTATGCTTATACTTAAATTTCAAATCATTTGCCTTTAATTTTTTTAAAAAGATTTTATTCATTTATTTGCCAGAAAGAGAGAGAGCATGTGAGAGTACAAGCAAGGGGAGAGGCAGGCAGAGGGAGAAGTAGGCTCCCTGCTGAGCAAGGAGCCCAATGTGGGGCTTGATCATGACTTGAGCCGAAGGCAGCCGCTTAACTGACTGAGCCACCCAGGGGTCCCTGCCTTTAATTTTTGAACTGCAATTAGATGTAAACTTTTTTTCTCACTCTTATTTCTCTTTTTGTTTTTTAGGGCAGCAATTAGGAAGGATTGGATGATTAGGTTACTATTTTATCCATCTCTACTACTCTGATAGAGCTATTAAATAAAAGCAAACTGTATTTTTTATTATCTATCTGCCACAGTTCTACCCTGGAGAAGAGCTCCATTAAAGATCATAGTGTTATTGAAAACTCCTGAAAAATAATAATTTGGCCACTCAAACAATGACACAATTCCTTGGAAAAATAGGTTTATTGTGTATGTGTGGATGGGTAAGGTAATTCATCTTTAAGTATTGAAGTGGTGTGATAGGGCTGGAGAAATTATACAGAAAGTATTGCTCTAGTATAGTTGAGAAACAGTGGTATTAATAATGAGAAACTGAGTATTTCTATATGATAAATATAATTAGTGAAATCATTAGCATGGACAAAGTGTACTTTAGTATTCACAAAGAAGTCTCTAAACTAGGCAGTTAGCTTCACTATGAAGGGGAAAAAAAAAACAAAACAAAAACAAAATGAGCTATATACAGCTGAATAGACTTTTCAGTCTCCAAGGAGGTAACTTGTCTGTCCATGGCCAGTGGTGGTGGACGAGTGAAATAATTACTTAACACTGTGTAAACAATGTGAGATGTAAAGTATGCTTTTCCCCCTTACCCCCACCCTTCTTCATTGAGAGAGTTTCTTGTTGTGATGGCTCCACTGGGACAGGCAGCAGAGAAATTTGATTAAATGGTTGCCTGGGGCCATGACCCTGTCTAAATGTAGTGCAGCTCTCAGCATTAATCAAATAATTTTTTTTCTTACTTAAAAAAAGTTCTGACTTTGCTGTTTATGAGTATTAGTGAACTTTGGATTTGATTGTGGTGGAATAGAGGGCTGTGTAAGTCTGTGTGAGCATTCTGTTTACAGAAAAATAACCAAAGAGAAGGCTGTCTTCAAGGACAATAGAGAACTATAACATTATTTTGGATCATGTTAAGGGATTTTTATTTGATGATAACCTGTCAACAGCCAGTGGGATTTGGAGCTACATTAGAATTCACTAGGACTCATTTATTGCAAACCACCATTAACATTGATCTGCGTGTTTAGAAGATATTTATAGCATTGTAGTTGGTGTGGGATTCCTATGTTCAGGAACATTCTTGGGATGGCTTTATCTTAGTCTAGTGTTTGAAAGCTGATTGGAAGTGATTTTCTTGGAAAATAGAGAAAATTATATGTTTTGTGAGAGAACAACTAGAATAGTGATCATTGGTGACTCAGATAAGAGCAAGAAAAATAGAACATTCCTGAGCAGGCACCTGCCATTGTATTAAGCAGACAGATCATTTGGTTCAGGTGAGAAACTTCTTGTTATTAATCCTTATTTTAAGAAAGAGAACAAATCTGATACAATGAAGTAGTTCTTCCCTCACAGGAATTGATTTAGCATTCAATTGATATTTTATTTTATTTTAATTCCAGTTAATTAACATACAGTGTTATATTAGTTTCAGGTGTATAATAAAGTAATTCAACACTTTCATATATCACCCTGGGCTCATCACAAGTGCACTCCTTAATCCCCATCACCTATTTAACCAATTCCCCCACCGACATCCCCTCTGGTAACCATCAGTTTCTTCTCTACAATTAAGAGTCTGTTTCTTGTTTTGTCACTCTCTCTCTCTTTTTTCACTTTGCTTATTTGTTTTTTCTTTCTTAAATTCCACATATGAGTGAAATCATATGGTATTTCTCTCTCAGTGACTTATTTCCCTTAGCATCCATGTTGTTGTAAATGGCAAGATTCCATTGTTTTTTATGGCTGAATAACATTCCACAGTATATATATACCACATCTTCTTTATCCATTCGTCAACCAGTGGACACTTGGGCTACTTCCATATCTTGGTTATTGTAAATAATGCTGATATAGACATTGGGGTGCATTTATCCCTTTGAATTAGTATTTTTGTATTCTTTGGGCAAATAGCTAGTAGTGGAATTATTGGATCATAAGGTAGTTCTATTTTTAACTTTGTTTCTTTTTAAAGATTTATTAATTTATGTTAGAGAGAAAGAGCACAAGTGGGAGGGGTAGAGAGAGGGAAAGAGAATCTTAAGCTGACTCCATGCAGTGTGGAGCCTGACACAGGGCTCAATCTCACGACCTTGAGATCATGTCCTGAGCTGAAACCAAGAGTCTGGTGCTGAACCAATTGAGCCACCCAGGTGCCCCCTCTATTTTTAACTTTTTGAGGAACCTCCATACTGTTTTCCAGAGTGGCTGCATCAGTTTGCATTCTCAGCAACAGTGGAGCAATTAGTCCATTTACATTCAAAGAAATTATTGATAGATGTGTATTATTGCCATTTTATTACTTGTTTTGTGGTTGTTTCATAAGATTTTCTGTGATCCTTTCTTGCCTTTCTCTTTTTCATGTTTTCAGTAATATATTTGGATTTCTTTTTCTTCATTTTTTACATGCTCATTAGTGTTTTTTCTTATATGGTTATGGTTAGGTGTGTATATAACCTTCTGTGCATATAGCAGCCTATATTAAGTTGATAGTCGCTTAAGTTTGAACCCATTCTTTTCTCCTCTACTCCCCATATTTTAGTATATATTATTATATTTTATATCTTTTCTTGTGAGTTCCTTGACTTTTTTTACACAAATGTTTATTTTCACTGCTTTTGTGTTTCCTACTTTTTAACCTTTTAAAAATATTGTATTATTATGTTTAATTAACCAACATATAGTAATTACTTTTTGATGTAGTGTTCATTGATTCATTAGTTGCATAGAACATTGAGTGCTCGTCACAACACCTGCCCTCCTTAATACCCATCACATGGTTACCCCATCCCTCCATCCCCCTCCCTTCGGTAACCCTCAGTCTGTTCACCGGGGTCCAGAGTCTCTCATGGTTTGTATCCCTCTCTGATTTCCTCCCATTCAGTTTTCGTTCCCTTCCCCTGTGGTCTTCCACACTGTTCCTTATGTTCCACATATGAGTGAAACCATATGATAATTGTCTTTCTCTGCTTCACTTATTTCACTCAACATAATCCCCTCCAGTTCAATCCATGTCGATGCAAATGGTGGGTATTCATCCTTTCTGATTGCTGAGTAATATTCCATTGTATATATGAACCACATCTTCTTTATCCATTCATCTGTTGAAGGACATCTCAGCTTCTTCCACAGTTTGGCTATTGAGGACATTGCTGCTATGAACATTGGGGTGCATGTGCTCCTTCTTTTCACTACACCTGTATCTTTGGGGTAAATACCTAGTAGTGCAATTACTTGGTCATAGGGTAGCTCTATGTTTAACATCTTGAGGAACCTCCATACTGTTTTCCAGAGTGGCTGTACCAGCTTGCATTCCCACCAACAGTGTAAGAGAGTTCCCCTTTCTCCACATCCTCACCAACATTTGTTGTTTCCTGTCTTGTTAACTTTTGCCATTCTTTTTTTTTTTATTTTATTTTATGATGTTATGTTAGTCACCATACAATATATCATTAGTTTTTCATGTGGTGATCCACAATTCATTGTTTTCATATAACACACAGTGCTCCATGCAGTACAAATTTTTGCCATTCTAACTGGTGTAAGGTGGTACTTCATTGTGGTTTTGATTTGTATTTCTCTGATGGCAAGTGATGTTGAACATTTTTTCATGTGTCTGTTAGCCATTTGTATGTCTTCTTTTGAGAAATGTCTGTTCATGTCTACTGCCCATTTCTTGACTGGATTATTTGTTTTTTTGGGTGTTGAGTTTAAGAAGTTCTTTATAGATCTTCGATACTAGACCTTTATCTGAAATGTCATTTGCAAATATCTTCTCTCATTCCGTGGGTTGCCTCTTAGTTTTGTTGACTGTATCCTTTGCTGGGCAAAAGCTTTTTATCTTGATGAAGTCCCAAATGTTCATTTTTGCTTTTGTTTCCTTGCCTTTAGAAACGTGTCTTGAAAGATGTCGCTGTGGCCAATGTCAAAGAGGTTACTTCCTATGTTCTCCTGTAGGATTTTGATGGATTCCTGTCTCACATTGAGGTCTTTCATCCACTTTGAGTTTATCTTTGTGTACGGTGTAAGAGAATGGTCCAGCTTCATTCTTCTGCATGTGGCTGTCCAATTTCCCCAGCATCATTTTTTGAAGAGACTGTTTCCATTTAATATTCTTTCCTGCTTTATTGAAGATTAGTTGACCATAGAGTTGAGGGACCATTTCTGAGGTCTCTATTCTGTTCCATTTATCTATGTGTCTGTTTTTGTGCCAATACAATGCTGTCGTGCTGTCGTGCTGATCACAGCTTTGTAATATAGCTTGAAGTCAGGCAACATGATGCCCCCAGCATTGGTTTTCTTTTTCAACATTCCCCTGATGATTCGGAGTCTTTTCTGGTTCCATACAAATTTCAGGATTGTTTGTTCCAGCTCTGTGAAAAATGTTGAAGCTATTTTGATAGGGATGACATTAAAAGTGTAGATTGCTCTGGACAGCATAGACATTTTCACAATGTTTATTGTTCTAATCCATGAGCATGGAAAGTTTTTCCATCTCTTTGTGTCTTCCTCAATTTCTTTCATAAGTGTTCTGTAATTTCTAGACTATAGGTCCTTTACTTCTTTGGTTAGGTTTATTCCTAAGTATCTTATGGTTTTTGGTGCTATTGTAAATGGAATCAATTCCATAATTGCTCTTACTTCAGTTACGCTGTTAGTGTATAAAATGCAACTGATTTCTGTGCATTGATTTTGTATCCTCCCACATTGCTGAATTGCTCTGTGAATTCTAGTAATTTGGGGGTGGAGCTATTTGAGTTTTCCACATAAAGTATCATGTAATCTGCAAAAAGAGAGAGTTTGACTTCTTTTTTGCCAATTTGAATGCCTTTTATTTCTTTTTGTTGCCTGATTGCTGAGGCTAAGACTTCTAGTACTATGTTGAACAAAAGTGGTGAGAGTGGTCATCCCTGTCGTGTTACTGACCTTAAGGGAAAAGCTCTGTTTTTCCCCATTGAGAATGATATTCACTGTGGGCTTTTCATAGATGGCTTTTATGATATTGAGGTATGTTCCCTCTATCCTTATACTCTGAAGAGTTTTAATCAGGAAAGGATGTTGTATTTTGTCAAATGCTTTTTCTGCATCAATTCGGAAGATCATATGGTTCTTGTCTCTTTTTTTGTTAATGTGATGTATCACATTGATTGATTTTCGATTCTTAAACCACCCTCGCATCCTAGGAATAAATCCCACCTGGTTGTGGTGAATAATCCTCTTAATGTACTGTTGGATCCTATTGGCTAGGATCTTGTTGAGTATTTTGGCATCCATGTTCATGAGGGATATTGGTCTGTAATTCTCCTTTTTGATGGGGTCTTTATCTGGTTTTGGGATCAGGGTAATGTTGGCCCCAGTAGTTTTCCTTCCATTTCTATCTTTTGGAACACCTTCAGTAGAATAGTTATTATGGGTATTATTTCTTCTTTAAACATTTGGTAGAATTCCCCTGGGAAGCCATCTGGCCCTGACTCTTGTTTACTGGGAGGTTTTTGATTACTGTTTCAATTCCCTTGCTGGTTATTGGCCTGTTCAGATTGTCTGTTTCTTCCTGTTTCAGTCTGGGTAGTTTATAAGTATCCAGGAATGCATCCATTTCTTCCAGATTGCCTAGTTTGTTGGCATATAGCTGCTGGTAATAAGTTCTAATAATTGTCTCTATTTCCTTGGTATTGGTCATGATTTCTCCCCTTTCATTCATGATTTTATTAATTTGGTTCTTTTCTCTTTTCTTCTGGGTAAGTATGGTCAGAGGTTTATTGATCTTACTAATTTTTTCAAAGAACCAGCTTCTAGTTTCATTGATCTGTTCTACTCTTCTTTTGGTTTCTATTTCATTGATTTCTGCTCTAATCTTTATTTCCCTTCTCCTGCTTGGTTTAGGCTTTATTTGCTGTTCTTTCTCCTGCTCCTTTAGGTGTAAGGTTAGCTTGTGCATTTGGAATTTTTATAATTTTTTGAGAGAAGCTTGAATGGCTATGTACTTCCCTGTAAGGACTGCCTTTGCAGTATCCCATAGGTTTTGAACCAATGTGTTTTCATTCTCATTGGTTTGCATGAATTGTTTAATTTCTTCTTTAATTTCCTGGTTGACCCATTCCTTCTTTAGCAGGATGCTCTTCAACCTGCAAGTGTTTGCATTCGTTCTAAATTTTTCCTTCCAGTTTCAAAGCATTGTGGTCTGAAAATATGTGGGGGATAATCTCAATCTTTTGGTATCAGTTGAGACCTGATTTGTGATCCAGAATGTCATCTATTCCATGTGCACTCAAGAATAATGAGTTTTCTGTTGTTTTAGGATGGAATGTTCTGTATATACCTTTAAAGTCCATCTGGCCCAATGTGTCCTTCAAAGCTCTTGTTTCTTTGTTGATCTTCTGCTTAGATGATCTATTGCTCTGAGTGGAGTGTTGAAGTCTCCTACTATTAATGTAGTATTATCAATGTTTCTTTATTTTGGTTATTAGTTGGTTTATGTAATTGGCTCCTCCCATGTTGGGGGCTTAGATATTTTCAACTGTTACATTTTCTTGTTGGATAGACACTTTAAGTATTATATAGTGTCCCTTTATATCTCTTACTAGAGTCTTTGGTTTAAAATCTAATTTGTCTGATATGAGGATTGCTACCCCCACTTTCTTTTGAGGTCCATTGGTGTGGTAAATTGTTCTCCATCCCCTCACTTTCAATCTGGAGGTGTCTTTAGGTTCAAAATGAGTCTTGTAGACAGCAAATTGATGTTTCTTGCTTTGTTATCCAATATGAAATCCTGTGTCTTTTGATGGGAGCATTCAGCCCATTCACATTGAGAGTAACTATTGAAAGATGTGAATTTAGTGCCATTGTATTTCTTGTAAAGTCCTTGTTTCTATAGATTGTCTCTGTTGATTTCTGGTCTATATTACTCTTTGTGTCTTACTTTGTTTGTAGAATTCCCCTTAATATTTCTTGCAGGGCTGGCTTGATGGTCACATATTCTTTCAGTTTCTGCCTGTCATGGAAGCTCTTTATCTCCCCATCCATTCTGAATGAAAGCCTTGATGGACAAAGTATTCTTGGCCACATGTTCTTCTCATTTATTACCCTGAATATGTCTTACCAGCACTTTTTGGCTTGCCAAGTCTCTGTGGATAGGTCCGATGTTACTCTGATGTTCCTTCCTCCATATGTAAGAAATCTCTTCCCCCTAGCTGCTCTCAGGATAGCTTCCTTGGCTCTAAGATTTGCAAGCTTCACTATTATACATCAGAGTGTTGATCTATTTTTATTGATTTTGGGAGTGGTCCTCTCTGTCTCTTGGACATGAATGCTTTTCTCTTTCCCCAGATTAGGGAAGTTCTCACCTATAATTTGCTCAAATATACCTTCTAGTTCTCTCTCTCCACCCCCTGGGGGATCCCAATAATTCTGACATTGGAATGTTTCATGACATCATTGATCTCTTTAACTCTACTTTCATGGGCTACTAGCTGCCTATCTCTATCTTACTCAGCTTCCTCCCATTCTATCAGCTTATCTTCTTGATCAATGATTTCGCTTTTCTACCTCATTTACCCTGGCTATTAGAGTACTCAGTTTAGACTGCATCTCCTTCATAGCATTTTTAAGTTCATCCTGATTAGATCTCATTTCTGTCTTTAGATATTCTATAGTGTCACGAATGCTTTTTTCAAGCCTAGCTATTGGTTTCATGATTGCTATCTCTGACATCTTGCTGATATCCATATCCTTTAGATCTGTGGCAGAGGACATTGTCTCTGGTTCTTTTCTTTGTTGAGAGTTCCTCTTCCTAGTTATTCTGCTAAGGGATGGTTGATTGAATGAACAGAGTCCAAAATATCAAACAAAAGCACCTTAGAAAAATTCTGAAGTGGTCAAAAGCTACCACAGATACACTACCCAAGCCAAGATGATCCAAAACAATTAAAAAAGGGGGGTGGGGAGAGAGATTATAATCTCTCAGTGTGGACAAAGCAGGGTGATCTGCCTGTTCCTGATTGATTTTTGGTCTGTGTGTTAGAAGACACTATATCTCAAAATTGCAAAGAAATCAAAACTTATATATATATATTTCATGATAAAATTGAATAAAGTGAAAAACAGGCTAGTAGGGGGCATAAATCTATAAAACGTAAATGTGAAAAAAAGTTTAAAAGTGTCTTAAAAACATAAGTTGGGAAATAAGAATCTATTTGAAATGGGAACAGGGTAAAAAAAAAAAAAGAAAGAATAAGGAAATATACAAAAAAGAAATGTAAGATTTTAGCCTGAAATATAAAAGAGTCATGAGGAAATACCTGGAGCTCCCTATATTATTTTCCCCTGGTGCTGGAATTTTACAGTCCTGTGGGAAATAAGCTTATCATTCACCTGTTCTTCCAGTCTGTCTTCTGGGGGAGGGGCCTGCTCTTCAGCTTCTCAGGTGTCTTTGACTGGGTGGAGTTGCCCCCTCCTTTGTCAGGGGGATGGGCTTAATATGAGCTGGTCATGCCTGTGCACCTCTCTAGGGGGAGTTTTGGGGACCGATGAGTGTCTCTGCATTTTGTGACTGCAATCGCTAGCGGCCTTGGGCTCCAATGTGCATTCTCTTCCACAGGTCTCAGGTCACGCTGGGTGCTGCCCCAGTGTCCTTTCGTGGCCACACCACCCTGAGAGCTGTTGCCCTATCAGTTTAGTTTATTTTGTTTTGCACTCAAAGTGACCTATTTCATATTTCTTCCTAGGTTGGTTTAGTGGTCAAAAAGTCCTTTAGTTTTTGCTTGTCTGGGAACTTTGTTTTTTTAATCTCTCCTATTCTAAATAACAGCCTTGTTGGACAGAGTGTTCTTGGGTGTAGATTCTTCCCATTCAGCACTTTGAATGTATCATGTCATTCCCCTGTGGCTTGCAAAGTTTCTGTTGAAAAATCTCTAGCTAGACTTACAGGTTTTCCCTTGTAAGTTACTGACTTCTTTTGTCTTGTTGCTTTCAGATTTTTTCTTTATTCCTATATTTTGCCAATTTAATTAATATATGTCTTGGTTTGGGTCTGCCTTTTAAAATTTTTGATTTGAGTTATCTGTGCCTCTTGAATCTGGATATTTGTTTCCTTCCCCAGATTAGGGAAGTTTTCAGGTATTATTTCTTCAAATAAATTTGCTGCCCCCTTTTCTCTCTTTCTTCTTCTGGGACTCCTGTAATATGAATGTTATTATATTTCATGGAGTCAGTGAGTTCCCTAAACTATTCTCAGTTTGTGTAATTTTTTTCTCTCCTTTTTTCAATTTGATCGTCTTCCATTACTCTGTATTCTAGGTCACTAATTCATTCCTCTGCTTCTTCCATTTTGTTATTCATTCCAAGTGTTTTTCTCATTTCATTTATTGAGCCCTTTATTTCTATGTTTTTCCTTATTTATTTGTTAAGAGTCTCTCTCTTGTGTTCCAGTCTTTTCTCAAGTCCAGTGAGTGTTCTTTTGCTCAGTGATTTAAATTATCTATCAGGCATGTTACATATATATGTATATGTGTATATATATATATATATATATATTTTTTTTTTTTTGCTTTTATCTCTGGCTGTGGCCTTGTCTTGCTCTTTATTTGGGATAAATTTCTTTGTCTCATCATTTTTTTCTGCCTTTCTGTGTCTGTTTCTGTGTTAAAAAACTCAGTTGTATCTTCTGCTTTTGAAAGTAGTGACTTTATGGCAGGGTGGCTGGGGGAATGAGGTTGGGTGTGGCATGTGACAATAGCTGGGTGTGACTGGGCCCCATGTGTGATGGTGGCTGGGGGTGTGCAGCTGAGTGTGGTGCATGGTGGCAGCTGTGCATCGGGTTGCTAGGCAGGACAATCACACAGCTTTAAGAAATTTGCCCTGAGCCCTGGACAAGAGTACAAGTGTCTGTGCAGCCCTGACTCCTTTAGGTGGCTCTGTGTTCATGTTGGGGGACAGGGGAGGGAAATGGTGTCTGCCAGCTTCCTTATTTCCAGAAAAGTCCCTCAAAGTGCTCCAAAATTATTATGAATAGATTTGTCTCCTGTTTGCCCTTAAGCATTTTGTAAACTGCTGTTTTTATGTTGCCTCTTCACACAAGCTGCCATCTCTTTAAGAGAGCCTTCCAGCTACCACTCTTTCTCCCCACTGGCCCTCCTGGCTCATCCAGTTCTTAGTCAGCTGACTATTAAAGCTCCGGGCTCCAGGTCCCAGTGGTTTTACAAACTCATGAAACTTAGTCCTTTTGGTTTTTAAAGCCAAACATTATGGGGATTAGACTTCCCTGTGTGGGCTACCTGGTGTGATGGTTCTTTTCTCTGCCCTCTCCATACATGCAGCTCCCTCCCTTCTGTTGGCAGCCTCTCTCCACTTTTTTGACTTTCCTTACCTTTCAGATGCAGCTTCTTCTCTATATTTAGTTGTGGAATTTTTTCTGCTAGTCTTCAGATCGCTCTCTTGTTTATTGACTTTGATATAGTTGATATGTAGCTTTAACCGTTCCACAAGGTGAGCTCAGGGTTCTCCTACTCCACCATCTTCCCAAGCTCCTGGAAGATAGAGTATACAACTGATTTTAGATCATCAAACTCTTATTTGTTCCAAATAGTAATTATTTTGGAATGCGGACTTGCTTACATTAAAAATCTTGATGGACTAGAAAGATCAGTTAAGGGGGTTCCAGCTAATTGAAGTTAATCATATGTTTGTGTTGTCAATCCTTGTTGAAAATATTTTTAATAACATTGGTCCATTTTATTGCCTGCCTTAGCTAGCATAGTAGAGTTAACATAAATGCAACTTTATTTGGGTCATTGAATTCTTGGGGCCTCAAAAACATCATTCTACTCACCAATTTTGATTGTATAGTGATATAGCTATAGAAGCTATAGAGCTATCCATATAGCTTTATCCATATAGAAGTTTGGTCTTACTGTGTCTTAGAATATAATTGGTATTTAGTGATGCTTCACAAGACAATCATAATTTTTATTTTTATTTTTATTATTTTTAAAATTTAAATTCAAGTTAGTTAACATATAGTGTAGTATTGGTTTCAGGAGTAGAATTTAGTGATTCCTCACTTACATATAATACCCAGTGTTCATCCCGACAAATGCCCTCCTTAATACCCATCACTCATTTAGCCCATCCCCCCACCGACCTCCCCTCCAGCAACTCTCAGTTTGTTCTCTATAGTTAAGAGTCTCTTATCTCTTTGTTTTTATCTTATTTTATTTTTCCTTCCCTTCCTCTATGTTCATTTGTTTTGTTTCTTAAATGCCACATATGAATGAAATTATATATTTGTCTTTCTCTGACTGGCTTATTTTGCTTAACATAATACACTGTAGTTCCATCCACATTGTTACAAACGGCAAGATTTCATTCTTTTTGGTGGCTGAGTAATATTCCATTGTATATATATACCACATCCGCCTATCCACCCATCAGTCATTGGATGTTTGGGCTCTTTACATGATTTGGCTATTGTTGATAATGCTGCCATAAACATCAGGGGTATGTGTCCCTTAAAATCAATATTTTTGTATCTTTTGGGTAAATATCTAGTGGTGCAATTGCTGGGTCATAGGGTAGTTCTATTTTTAACTTTTTGAGGAAACTTCATGCTGTTTTCCAGAGTGGCTGCAGCAGTTTGCATTCCCACTAATAATGCAAAAGGGTTTCTCTTTCTCCACATCCTTGCCAACATCTGTTGTTTCCTGAGTTGTTAATTTTAGCCATTTTGACAAGTGTAAGGTGGTATCTCTTTGTGGTTTTTATTTGTATTTCCCTGATGATGATTGATGTTGAGCATTTTTTCATGTGTCTGTTAGCCATTTCTATGTCTTCTTTGGAAAAATGTCTGTTCATGTCTTCTGCCCATTTCTTATCTGGATTATTTATTTTTTGGGTGTTGATTTTGATGAGTTTTTTATAGATTCTGGATACTAGCCCTTTATCATGTATGTCATTTGCAAATATCTTCTTCCATTCTCTCAGTTGCCTTTTAGTTTCGTTGATTGTTTCCTTTGCTCTGCAGAAGATTTTTTATCTTGATGAGGTCCCAATAGTTCATTTTTGCTTTTGTTTCCCTTGTCTCTAGAGATGTGTCTAGTAAGAAATTGCTGCAGCCAAGGTCAAAGATATTGTTGCCTGTTTTATCGTCTAGGAATTTGATGGTTTCCTGTCTTATCAATCATAATTTTTAAATAACACTTCTTCATGTTTAAAAATTTTTTTTCTCCTAATAGTATAAATTTAAAAAATGGTGCTGTTTAGTAAATTGAGTTTTAGATAATCAAGGTATTTAATTTGGGTCTTTGTATGACAGTGTATGGAGGAGTATTAAGAAATACCCAAGTGGAATGCACCCTCCCCTTGAGGTGGAAGTTTAATTTAGTGACTGGATGTGTATCATTTAGAATAGTTAAACCATGACCATGAGGATTTAGTCCCTAGTTCATGATTTCAACATCTATAGAGAACATAATTTCAAATGTACAGAGACCATCTGAACTTAGTATACTATTTACACATATATTTTTACTTGAAAACCAGAATTTCATTGTCACTCTGAGAATGGGAAAGGGAGAGTGCATTTTTCACTACAGAATTATGAAACAAACTGATTGTACTATAAGAAATAAAACACTAGCCTTGTATTTGAATTTGTAAAACTACTTTAAAAGTCTTTCTGTTCACCATGGGTTTGTACATGTCAAAGCAAGCATGTTTTTCTGTCATACATCATTGGATGAAAGGTTTAGGAAGTTACTACTCTTGGGACAGTTACAAGGGAGAGGCTGGTGGTATTGGTAAATGTAGGCTCCAACAACAAAAACTAACCAAATATGGTCAATTATACTGCTTCCTGACAACTGCTTAAAATAACAGTAAGGTCACTTTTATAACATTCCAGACAAGAGCCCTTTTCTAGATAGAACATTGATATTACCTCTATCTTTAGAATATTAAATACTCTAAATTACAATAGGTGTCCGAAGAAAAAAACAGAAGTCTGCAGACTGTTTTATTTTTAGTTACTCACATTTTATTTATTTATTTACTATTTATTTACTTATTCATTATTATGTGCAGTCTAATTGTTTCTGACTAGTGCCTCTCCTCCAGGTTGACTTTGCTATCATATAGGGAATTTTATCTGCACTCTACTTTTACATAAGGGGTAAATGGCAGGAAAATGTTCATAATAGGGATTTATTATGGAAATTATCAGCACTTCTATTGATTGTATGTGACTTTTTACTATCAAATATCTACTTTCCCTCACAACTGAAAAATCATAGATTAATATGAAAAATATACTATTATAGGTGTCAAACTTACAATTTGCTGTGCGTGTAGTTGGTGTGGTTTGGAGGAGGTGGAGGAGTAGAGATTTGACCCAATTCCAGGATCTAACCTTTCTCAAACCTGCAGGTTCTTATCTTAGTAATGATATATGTGCAGAGTGAGCACTCTGAGGCCCTTGGAGGTCTGAACCATCAGGGAAAAAGGAAATACATTCCTATTCTGAGCTTTTAAGAGTCCATTTAAGAAGATTTTCATTAACATAGACTTTCTGTTTAACGCCCAGTTTACCTGAAAATTAAGCTTAAGTAAAAGCTCACATTTGTTTAAAGAATATGGTAGCTAAGATTTCCTTGTAAAATGTTGATGAATTGTTTTAAATTTATGGCTCCATAGTCACTGAGTGTGATATCTAAAAAAACTATGCAAATAGTAGGTAAAATTTTTATGACATATTGGTATATGTGCCTTAGTGCTCTGGGCTATTCATTTCTCACCAATATTTTTATAATAAATAATAACGATTTTATTTTGAAAATGCATTGATTCTTCAAGATCAGTAGTGTCCACTTAATAAATACTACTTTCCAGGATACTAAATTGTATCTAAGGATCATAATTGTTGGTGTGGTCTCACACTACCAGCTATTCGTTCTATTTGTGTATGATCAGATCTAATACTTAGCAGTGTATTTCAATAAGTACTTTAATACTGAAAGAGTAAAATGAGGCTAGTTTTGATTGTTGTTCCACCTTAACTACTGAACACGACTTCTGAATGAGAGTTAGTTGATCTGCAAATTAATGATTATAGCATCTGTGCTTGCTACTATTTTTGTATATATATGTCTACTAAGATAATATATTAAAAGTCATTTTTAGTTCTCTAAAGAAATGTTATCAATAGACACATAACACTAACATCTCTAAAATGCAGGTACCTGAGAAACTACTGTACTGTTATCATCAGAGGATTAGCTATGATAATAGCAATTATGATGAACTGTACATTTTTTAAAAAGATAGATTTAAATTCTGAATATTTCTTTGTCTTTTGTGTTTGGCTAAGAGAAGATTGCATAATGACAATTTCTATCTGAGAATTCTATCAATACAACATACCATAACCTATTCATTTCATCCTATCAAATTTATATGATTATATCACAGGAAAAAATACATTGAGAATAAGAAAAACATGTTTGTATTTGTGCATGTGTTATATTTTGCTTAATGCTACAATTTTAAACAAACTTTTAGTAATTTACACTTATTAGTTTTTCATTGATCTGTTGCTGACTAATAAGTTTATAAATTGATATTATAGTAACTCTTACAATAAAAAGAAAACATCATACAGAAAGTACTTTGTAATTTAAAATATTCAAGGTCCAGAAATAAACCACTGTATGATTTAATATCTCCAGATGTAGACTCCTTATATTTTCACTTTCTCTTCTTTCATTCTGTTGATCTCTAATTTTTGAAATTTTATATTTAGCAAATAATCTCATTCCCTGAATCTCAAATGAAGTAAAACTTAAAAGATGAAGTAATTACATTTGTAAAAGTTATGCACACTTAAAAAAGAAAGTAAGCTTGCTGGATAAATTCAAAAGACTGTCATCGAAAGAGTGCATTTTATTGAAGGGAAAATGCAATAGAGGCTTTACTTCATATCTTTGTGTGAATTCTCTAGTGAGTCTATGGGAAGGAATGACCTTGCTGACTTTCTCACACTCTTAACAGTAGCAAGTATGATCATTTAGTCTGAATTGGAAGCAAGGGGGCCATGAAAAGAGCCTGAAAGCTAACAATGAGAATCAGTAACAAGCAGACAAGTTTAAACATAGGCAACAGTACACTGGATGACTTAAATCAAAAGCCTGACACTCCTTTATGTACCACTCTTTTACCAATACATATCAAAGAACAATAGATATTTGGGAGAAAATAATGAGATAAAAGATTCTGTAAACTTAATCTTGATCAAATGTTAGCCCTTTGAGAAGTATTTTAAAATTAATTTGAAACAAGCATAAATATGAATTTCATTAGCTGGCACAATATGAAACTGGAAGTATCTTTAAATCTGGTACTATCTTTCAGAGCAATTAAGAACCTGATGGAGCAAGAACTTATTCCTTATTACATTGATTTGAAAGAAATCAGAACAAGGGAACTAACCCATTCAAACTTTTAAATTTTGAAGTTTCATTTAGTAAGTAAAGTAGATTTTACAGACTTTCTATCTCCAAAAAGCAAATGAAACAAATTCCCTTTAATGTTATTGTAATGGTACTTGGTTTATGAGAATAATCATTTTAGCAGACACTTATATTCCTTACTATTTGCCAGGCATTAACCTGAGCACTTTAATATATTTTGAACTCATGGAATGTAGGCAACAGGCCTATGAAATAAATGCTATTATCATTCATATTTTACAGATGAGAAGGTACAATTATGTACTCAAAGTTACATGGTTAATAAGTAATGGAATTTCCTGAATGAAGTTTCCAATTCTGGCTTCATAGTCCATGCCCTTTATTCCTGTACCACACTGCCTCATAGGTTTGGTGCAGGTTTGCCAGGAAATCAGAAAAAGGATGGAAAGAGTTTGAAGATCTGCAATAATTAAAAAAAATTCTCTCTGAAATTTTTTATAAAAAAATGCCAATATGATGCAGATTCACTATGTGTACCTGTTTTTCTTTCCTTCATGAGGTTAAATGAAACTCTAGAAAATAGTAAATGAAATACCCTGATACCACAACATTAAATTCTTCCCCCCACAAGGATTTCTGCATGTTATATCAAGAACTTGTTGGCAGCATAAAGTGTTTTGATAAACATTGTAAATTATCCTTACATAATTCCTAGTCTTCATAGAAATCCTTTAAAAATGTTCTTGAAATGTTTTTATCATTTTGTCAACTGAACAGTTAATAAAAATCAGTAAAAACATTGTTTAACTTCTACCCAGCAAATGTTTTTGGCTTAGGTGATTTTTTTAGGATGCTTTAAACTACTGCTGGATTTGGGTACTGGTTCATTCTTTATCCAGGAAGGTAAATGTCAAGTATCCATTATTATTTTTAAAGTTTCTATTTAGGGGCACCTTGGTGGCTCAGTCGTTAAGTGTCTGCCTTCGGCTCAGGTCATGATCTCAGAGTCCTGGGATCGAGCCCCACATCAGGGTCCCTGCTCAGTGGAGAGCCTGCTTCTCCCTCTCCCATACTCCCTCTGCTTGTGTTTCTGCTCTCGCTATCTCTCTGTCAAATAAATAAAATCTTAAAAAAAAAAATAAAGTTTCTATTTAAATTCTAGTTAGTTAACATATAGTGTAATATTGGTTTCAGGAGTAGAATTGAGTGGTTCACCACTTACGTATAACATACAGTGTTCACCACAAGTGCCCTTCTTAATTACCCATTACCCATTTAGTCCCTCCCCCCCCCCTTTCCTAGCCACGCTCAGTTTGATCTCTATTGTTAAGTCTCTTATGGTTTGCCTTTTCTTTTTTTCCTTACTGTATGTTCATCTGTTTTGTTTCTTAAATTGCACATATGAGTGAAATCATACGGTATTTGTCTTTCTCTGACTGACACATTTAGCTTAGCAAAATACTCTCTAGCTCCATCCATGTCATTGCAAATGGCAAGATTTCATTCTTTATTATGACTGAGTAATATTCCATTGTATATGTATATATATGTGTGTGTATATATATGTGTATATACATATACACACATACCACATCTTTATCCATTCATTAGTCAATAGACATTTGGGCTCTTTCTATAATTTGGCTATTGTAGATAATGCTGCTATAAATATTATGTGCCCTTTTGAATTTGTATTTTTGTATCCTTTGGGTAAATACTTAGTAGTGCAATTGCTGGATCATAAGGTAGTCTTATTTTTAACTTTTTGAGGAACCTCCATACTGTTTTCCAGAATGGCTGCTCCAGTTTGCTTTCCCACCAACAGTACCCCTCTCTCCACATCCTCACCAACATATGTTGTTTCCTCTGCTGTTAATTTTAGCTATTCTGAAAGATATGAGGTGGTATCTCATCATGGTTATTATTTGTATTTCCCTGCTGATGAGTGATGTTGAATATCTTTTCATGTATCTGTTGGCCATCTTGATGTCTTCTTAGGAAAAATGTCTAATGTCTATTCATGTCTTCTGCCCTTTTCTTAACTGGATTATTTGTTTTTTGGGGTGTTGAGTGTGATAATTTCTTTGTAGAATTTGGATACTAACCATTTATCAGATATGTCATTTGCAACATCTTCTCCAATTCCGTGGGCTGCTTTTTAGTTTTGTTGATTATTTCCTTTGCTGTGCAGAAGCTTTTTATCTTGATGAGGTCCCAGTAGTTCATTTTTGCTTTTGTTTCCCTTACCTCCAGAGATGTGTCTAGTAAGACTTTGCTAGGGCCGAGGTCAAAGAGATTGCTACCTGTGATCGCCTCTAGAATTTTAATGATTTCCTGTCTCAAATTTAGGTCTTTCATCCATTTTGAATTTATTTTTGTGTACGGTGTAAGAACGTGGTCCGGTGTCATTCTTCTGCATGTTGCTGTCCACTTTTCCCAACACCATTAATTGAAGAGACTGTCTTTTTTTTCCATTGGATATTCTTTCCTGATTTGTAAAAATTACTTGGTTATATATTTGTCAGTCCATTTCTTGGTTTTCTATTCTGTTCCATTGAACTATGTGTCTGTTTTTTTGCCAGTATCATGCTATCTTGATGATTACAGCTTTGTATTATAGTTTGAAGTTTGGAATTGTGATGCCACCAGCTTTGCTTTTTCTTTTTCAAGATCGTTATGGCCATTTGGGGTCATAAACCATTTTTGGTTCCATGCAAATTTCAGGATTGTTTATTCTAGCTCTGTGGAAAATGTTGGTGTTATTTTGATTCCAGTACTATGTTAAATAAAAATGGTGAGAGTGGACATCCCTGTCTTGTTCCTGACCTTAGAGGAAAAGCTCTCAGTTTTTCCCCATTGAGGATGATATTGGCTGTGGGTATTTCCTATATGGCCTTTATGATATTGAGATATGTTCCCTCTATCCTTACTTTGTTTAAGGTTTTTTATCAAGAATGGATGCTTTACTTTGTCAAATGATTTTTTCTGTGTGTATTGAGAGGATCATATGGTTCTTATCCTTTCTTTTATTAATGTGTTGTATCACATTGATTGATTTGTGAGTATTGAACCACCCTTGCAGCCCAGGAATAAATCCCATTTGATCATGGTGAGTAATTCTTTTAATATACTATGGGTTCTATTTGTTAGCATCTTGTTGAGAATTTTTACATCCCTGTTTATGAGGGATATTGGCCTGTAATTATCTTTTTTAGTGAGGTCTTTGTCTGGTATTGGCATCAAGGTGATGCTGGTTTTGTAAAATGAGTTTGGAAATTTTCCTTTCATTTCTATTTTTTGGAACATTTTGAGAAGAATAAGTATTAACTCTTTAAATGTTTGCTAGAATTCCCCTGGGAAGTCATCAGACCCTGTACTTTTGTTTGTTGATTTCTGATTACTGATTCAATTTTCTTGCTGGTTATGGGTCAGTTCCAATTTTCTATTTCTTTCTGTTTCAGTTTTGGTAGCTTACATGTTTCTAGGAATTTATCCATTTTTTTCCAGATTGCCCTGTTTGTTGGCATATAATTTTTCATAATATTCCTTTTAATTGTATGCATTTCTTTGGTGTTGTTTGTGATATCTCCTCTTTCATTGATTATTTTTATTTATTTCGGTCCTTTTCTTTTTGATAAGTCTGGCTAGGGGGTTATCAATTTTATTAATTCTTTCAAAAAACAAGCTCCTAGTTTCATTGATTTGTTCTACTGTTTTTTTGTTTTCTTTCTATATCATTTATTTCTGTTCTAATATTTATTATTTTCCTTCTGCTGTCTTTAGGCTTTATTTGTTGTTCATTTTCTAACTTCTTTAGGTGTAAGGTTAAGTTGTGCATTTGAGGCTTTTCTTGCTTCTTGAGGTACACCTGTATTGCTATGTAGTTCCATATTAGGATGGCTTTTGCTGCATCCCAGAGGTTTTAGACTATCATGTTTTCATTTTCATTTGCTTCCATGTATTCTTTTATTTCTTCTTTAACTTTTTTGTTGACCAATTCATTCTTTAGTAGGATTCTCTTTAACCTCCATGTATTTGTGGTCTTTACAATTTTTTTTTTCTTGTGATTGACTTCGAGTTTCATAGCATTATGGTCTGAAAATATGCATGGTGTGATCTCAATCTTTTGTACTTGTTGAGGCTTGATGTGTAATCCAGTATGTTATCTATTCTGTAGATTGGTCCATGTGCTCTTGAAAAGAATTTGTAATTTGTTGCTTTAGGATTGAATGTTCTGAATATATCTGTTAAGTACACCTGGTCCAATGTGTCATTCAAAGCCATTGTTTCCTTGTTGATTTTCTGCTTAGATGATCTGTCCATTGCTGTAAGTGGGGTGTGAAAGTCCCCTACTATTATTGTATTATTATTAATGAGATTTTTTGTTTGTTATTAATTGATTTACATATTTGGGCACTCCAAAGTTGGGTGCATAACTATTTACAATTGTTAGACCCTTCTGTTGGATAGACCCATTTATTATGATATAATGCCCTTCTTCATTTCTTCTTACAGTGTTTGGCTTGAAATCTAGTTTGTCTGATGTAACAATTGCTACTTTGGTTGTTGATGTCCATTTGCATGATAGTGTTTTTCCATTCCTTCACTTTCATTCTGGAGGTGTCTTTAGGTCTAAAATGAGTCTCTCGTAGGCAACATATAGATGGGTCTTGTTTTTTTTTTTTTTATCCATTTTGATTTTATCCCTCTGTCTTTTCTTTGAAGCATTTAGTCCATTTACATTCAGAATGCTTATTAATAGATATGAACTTAGTGCCATTATTTTGCCCATAAAGTCAGTATTTATGGAAATTTTCTCTCTTCCTTTCTACTCTTTGTTGCTTTTGTTCTTTCTTTTCCACTCAAAGAGTCCCTTTTATTGTTTCTTGCAGAAGTGGTTTAGTGCTCAATAACTCCTTTAGTTTTTGTTTGTCTGGGAAGCTCTTTATCTCTCCTTCTATTCTGAATGAGAGCCTTGCTGGATAAAGTATTCTTGGCTGCATACTTTTCCCATTCAGCATCTTGAATATATCATACCACTGTCCTCCCAAATTTCTATGGATAGAGCTGCTACTAAGCTGACTGGTCTTCCTTTAGATTAGGACGTTCTTTTCCCTTTCTGTTTTCAGGATTCTTTACTTATTTCTGTACTGTGCAAATTTTACTATGATATATCTTGGTGTTACCCTGCTTTTGTTTATTTTGATGGGAGTTCTCTGTGTATCCTGGATTTTGGTGTCTGTGTCCTTCCATGGATTAGGGAAATTTTCAGCTAAACTTTGCTCAAATAAACCTTCTGCCCCCCTTTCCCTCCCTTCTTCTGTGACTCCTATGATATAAATGTTATTATGCTTTATAGAATAGCTGCATTCCTTAAGTCTACCCTGGTGATCTAATATTTTTTTCCCTCTTCTTTTCAGTTTCATTCTTTTCAATAGTTTCCAGTATTGCCTATTCATTCCACTGCTTCTTCCGTTGTTGTAGTCATTACATCCAATTGGTTTGACATCTCGGTTATAGCATTTTTTTTTTTTTTAATTTCAGGCTGACTAGTTTTTAGGTCTTTCATCTCTGCCCTAAGGGAATCCTTGGAGTCTTTTATGCTTTTCTGAAGCCCAGATAGTGTTCTTACGATTGTTGTTTCAATTTCTGTTTCAGGCATATTTCTTATATCTGTTTTGATTAGCCCCTGGCTATGATCTCTACTTGTTCTTTTGGGGTGAATTATCCCATCTTGGCATTTTGTTTAGGGGGTCTGTCTTCTGTTTGTTACTAAAGCCTGTATGTTTCCTGATCCTTGAGAGTAATGGCTATATTAAGAAGAAGTCTTTTACTGTCCAGTGCCTGGAATCTCAGGAAGTGTTTTTAATGTATGCTGTGTGCACTGTGCTGTTGTGTTTTTGTTCCTTTCTCCCTCAGATCAGTCCTCTGCACAGTTTCTCCTTGCCTGCAGTGGGAAGTATTTGGACCTTGTCCAGTGTGTAGCAAGTTTTAACTAAGTGTGCTTCAGTCTGCTTGTTACAAGAGGCTAGGTCCTATTTCCCTGAGAACTGAAGTTTTGCAGCACTCTATGATCAGTAGACCTGTTGTGTGTGTGGTGGTGGTGGTGGTGGGAGTTGTGCTGGTCTTCTAGGGGATGGGCCTCCTGCTGCTTTGACTCTCAAGCACACTTGCCTTAGTTCGGAAGCATCAACACATGGGGATGGGGCTTGGTGAAAGCAGCTCAAGCCTCCACCGTGGGGTGGTGTGCTGCTCACTGAAGTCTCTCTGTGCTGATTTGTTGGGGAGAAATGGTGTCAGCCAACTCTACTGTCTCCAGAGAGGGGAGTTTGCACCTGTTGTTATTCAGAAATCTTTCATAGAAGAGTGAACAATTTCTCCTCATTTGTCCCAGACATCCCTCATTTCCCTCCTTTCACCCTGTCTGTGTCTGCCCACATGACAGGGCAGTACTCTTGCATTTTATCTCTGGCATGCTGGCTGAATTTCAAAACTCCACGTTTTAGGGACATGGTGTGGCACAGGCCCCTGCCAATACTCTGGAGGAGGGTCTTGCTGTCCTGGGGCCGGTGCCGTTTTGTTCAAGAAAGGCAGTCACATGAAGGCACATGGGCTTGGACTTTATGGTAAAGTACAGCAAAGTGCTGGAGTCCAGGTTAGCTTTACTCAGCAGGCATCTCTGCTCATATGCTAGTGAATGAGGCAGCTCAATGGTGCCTGCCTCCTCTTTTGTCCCTGGAGAGGAAGTGCAACCTCTCCCAAATGCACTCCAGGAAAGGGAATTTTCTCCCAGTGTGACCCAGGGCATTGGGGCCTCTGCCCTCCTTCTCCGCAGGAGCAACTCTACACCCTCCAGGCTCCACACAGCAATGGTGTGGACTTCTAAAACTTTAGTCTTTGAGCTCTGCTGCTTGTAAAATCTTACAATAATCAGCCCCTCTTTTTCCCTATCAATGGTTTGGGGATGTGTTTTTCTTGTGCAATGCCCTGTGTTCCATTCACTCTCTCTCTCTCTTTCTCTCCTCTCTTCCTGATCAGGGCTCCCTCTCCTCTGTAGCACTGGCATATCTTGTCTCTCACATCACATCTCTGCATCTCCTACCTTCCACCATGTGGCCACTTTTCTCCTTGTAGTTGTGCGGCTTGTTCTCTCAGTCCTCAGATCAATTTCTTGGGTGTTCAGAATGATTTGGTATTTATCTAACAGTATTTGAGGGATGAAGCAAGCATAGGATCCTCCTACTATTCCACCATCTTAACTCCTCAAGTATCCATTACTGAATGGAAAAAGAATCTACTTCTGTTGGAGAGTTATTTAGTTTACACGTAACTAAAAGTGGTTGTGTGTGGGGCAGTGATTGTGAAGGGAGCTGTGTGACATCCCTTCATGTAGTTTATATACCAAGCTTCCAACAACAGTTCTTGTTCAGGAAATTGGAGACTTGGTCCTATCAACTGGTCTGAGTATGTTTCTAGTCTCAATTCCAATCTGCATCATCTGTGTTCAGGACTGTAGAATGATTCAAATCCTAGTAAATTACAATCATAGAGGCTTGTAATCATATTCAGTGAAAGAAGTATCCATTTTTTAAAAGACAGCATTCTGCTGCAGTCACTGATTGTCTAGAGGAAAAGAGAGAATGTAGTCCAAATAGTAAAGGTCAAAATAACAACTAAATTGATAATATTACCCTGGACATTAATAATGCCTTAGGCACTAGAATTTGGACTTAGAGACTTCAAGAAAACTGGTAAGTCTTTAAAGATTTAGCTGTAGATTAAGAGTACATCACAGGGATTAGCAAGTGAAATTTGTGAAATAAGTTCATTATATTGATGTTCTTGGGAGCTATAATTTAAAAAAATTCTTTAATATATTAAATAGAGGGCAGATAGTGAAAACTCAGATCACTATTTTTAAAAATTCTAGAATTGGAAGAACATAGTGGAAAGAAGCAGCAAAAATCAAGCTTTTATTGATATTGACTTAATTAAAAAGTATTTTATGTTGCTGATGCTGTCTTTTGGAGACTGTAGTGTAGTTATGATTAGGAATCCTAGAGACGCACATGAGTGAGCAGTATTACAATGATATTACTATTCTTTTCATCTGACATCATTAAGCTTTTCAAGCTGTTTCTTATTTTGCTCTAAAGTTTCTCTCCCCTTTCTGTCAAAAGGAGGTAATTCAGAGGCTGAATTTTACTTTAATTGTCCAACCAGAGTTGGTGGGTATTGATGTCTGTATCCTGATGAAGTTGCTCTATCAGCTGTAGTTTCTTTACTCTTTTGGGCTCAGGAAACTAGAAGTGTGGTTGTGTCATACTTATTCCATTGCCAATAACATTTTAATAGCTCTGTGATTTCACTATTTCACACATGACAGATAGATTTCCTGACAAGGATTAGGTTGTGTTTTTCAACTTACTGCAGAAAGAAAAATAGAAGGAAGGGAGGGGAAAGGAAGGAAAGAAGAAAAAGAAAAGATAGAGGAAAGAAGGGAGCAAGGAATGAAGGAAATAAGGAAAAAAATAAATAAAACAGTCACTTAGTAACAGAAAAAAAGAATACTTTTTTTTAATCAAAATTGCAACTTTCTAGAGGTAAGAGGAATTCTTCAGTATGATTCAAGGAATTAGCTTAGTTTATTAGGAAGCATAATGGACTATGCAGCCTCAACTCACACTAACTGCCTGACAAGACAAAGCTGGATTTATGCAAGTCTCCTGTTTACCCCGGAATGCAGACATTTCCCTTATGAAATGAGACATCTTTGTCTTTATTAGTCTAGTGCATTTTAGTTTATGAGTTTGTTGTAAACTGTTTCAGAAGCATATTTCAAGATTTCTAAATACATGAACTGAAAATAATAATGCTCAGTGCTCGTAATCTACATTTCATATATTTCATGATTGAAAGTATTGCCAAACAGGAAAAAAAAATATTGATAGTTGTGAGGAAGGTGGTGGCAGAGTAGAAGGGCCCTAGGCTTGCCTACTACCATTAACACAACTAGATAACTACCAAATCATCCTAAATACCACAGAAATGATCTGAAGACTGACAGAACAAACTCCACAACTGAAGGAAAAGAAGAGGACACATCGAAGAAGGTAGGAAGTGTGGAGACATGGTTTAGGGGAGAAATGGATCACGGGTGCTTCAGAGGGGAGGGGGCCATGGACACAGAGAAGGATGAGAGAGACTGGAGCACACAGGGTAATTCACAAGGACATTTTCCCAGAGCCATTGACACAGAAAAGGAGATGGGCTAAATTACGTGAGTTCTTGCAACCAGTGGGGCTTAAAGCCTAGACTTTTAAAGGTGAATGGGCTTGGCTGGGCTAGACCTTGGGGGACACTGCACTGCTCCTGGAGAGAAGACAGACAAACAATCCAAGGGCAGACAGTGTGGAAACAGTTATCTGAAGAATACCTGGGGCACACAGCGAGGAAATTATTCACTCTTCTCAGAGCACATACCTAAAAGGCAGTGTTTTTGGAGACAGCTCTCCAGTAACAAAGGAGACAGCAGTGCCATTTCCCTTCCCCACCCCTCATCATAAACACAGAACCACCTGCTGAAAAAAGTGAAGTGCCGATATTGGCTGCCTAACTTGCATACACCAAGACCCACCTTCCTGCACTCTGATGGGACTTCCCTTCTCTGTCAAGCTTGCCTCAATCCCAGTGTGGTGGGTCCCTCCCCCAGAAGACCAACAGAAACCCCTGCCCGCATGACATCTTCTGACCAGAGAGTTCTGCAGGGCCTCACTTCTGGTGGAGTTGGTGATGGGTCTCAATTTACATGCAGACAAGACCACACCTAGTTAAAGTTGGGCACATTCAAACCAGGGACCAAACACTACCCACTGCAGGGAAGGAAGGCCTGTGCAGACAACTGGACTGATGGATAGAGCAGTCAAAACACAACAGCAGAAGGCATGCAGCACACACCAGAGACACTTCTGAAGCACCAGGCTCTAGTCACTACATTAACCTCTCCTTCATAAGGTCATTAGTTTCAGGAGCAGGTGACATAATTGGCCTTTCTAGAACACAGAAGAAGGCAGAGAATTCAACAAAATGCCAAGACAGAGGAATTCATCCATAATGAAAGAACAAGATAAGGCCATGGCCAGAGATCTAAGAGAAACATATATAAGTAACATGCCTGATGAAGAATTTAAAACAGTAATCAAAAATATTCACTGAGCTTGAGAAAGGAATAGAAGACATCAGGGAGACCCTTACCACAGAGATGAAAGAATTAAAAAAGAATCAATCACAGATGAAGACTGCAATAAATGAGATTATAAATACACTTGATACAATGAGAAGCAGGATGGAGAAGCAGAGGAATAAATTAATGACCTAGAAGATAAAGTAATGGAAAGTAAGGAAGGTGAACAAAAGAGAGTACAAACATGAGAAGAGACTTAGGGAACTTAGTGACTCCATCAAACATAATAACATTCATATTATAAGAGTCACAGAAGAAGAGATAGAAAAAAGGGGCAGAAAGTTTGTTTGAAGAAATAACAGCTGAAAACTTCCCTAATATGGGGAAGAAAACAAATATCCAATCCAGGAGGTACAAAAAAACTCCATTCAAAATAAACAAAAGCTGACCAACACCAAGACATATTGTAATTAAATTTGCAACATATAGTGATAAAGAAATCTTAAAAACAGAAAGACAAAAGAAATCCTTAACTTATAAGGGAAAACCCATAAGTCTAGCTGGATATTTCTTAACAGAACCTTGGGAAGCCAGGAGGGAATGGCATGATATATTCAAAGTGCTGAATGGGAAAAAATCTGCATCCAAGAAGACTTTATCCAGGAAGACTATCATTCAGAACAGAAGGAAATGTAGAGTTTTGTTGAGAAACAAAAACTAAGAGTTCATGGTCACTAAACCTGCCTGGCAGGAAATATTAAAGGGAACTCTTTGAGTAGAAAGGAGTGACCAAAAGTGAGAAAGACAAGAAAAGATCAGAAAAAATCTACAGAAACAATCACAAAACAATTAGAAAAA
Source organism: Mirounga leonina (assembly GCF_011800145.1). Taxonomy (NCBI): domain Eukaryota; kingdom Metazoa; phylum Chordata; class Mammalia; order Carnivora; family Phocidae; genus Mirounga; species Mirounga leonina. The sequence goes on from NW_023270513.1 coordinate 16,582,158, forward strand.
TGGCATTAAACACATATCTTTCAATAATTACTTTGAGTGTAAATGGATTAAATCCTCCATCAAAAGATATAGGGTGATACAATGTATAAAAAAAACAAGACCCATCTATATGCTGCTACAACAGACTCATTTTAGACCTAAAGTTACCTGAAGATTGCAAGTGAAGGGATGGAGAAACATCTATTATGCAAATAGATGTCAAAAGAAAGGTGGAGTAGCCATACTTACTTCAGACAAACTGACTTTAAAACAAATACTCTAACAAGAGACAAAGAAGGATACTATATATTAGTAAAGGGAACAGTCCAACAAAAAGATGTAACAATTGTAAATATGTATGAACCCAACATGGGAGCACCCAAATATATAAAACAATTAATAACAAACATAAAGGAACAAATTGATAATAATACAATAGTAGTAGGGGGCTTTAACACCCCACTTACAGAAATTGAAATATCATCACACTGGACCAGATGGACTTAACAAACATATTCAGAATATTCCATCCTAAAACAGCACAATACACATTCTTTTTGAGTGCACATGGAACAATCTCCATAATAGATCACATAGTAGGTCACAAATCAGGCCTCAACAAATACAAAAAGATAGAAATCATACTATGCACCTTTCTGACCACAATGCTATGAAACTTGAAGTCAACCACAATAAAAAAAATTGGAAAGACTACAAATACATGGAGGCTAAAAAACATGCTAATAAACAATGAATGGCTCAACCAGGAAATCAAAAAAGAAATAAAAAATACATGGAAACAAAAGAAAATGAAAACACAATGGTCCAAAATCTTTTGGATGCAGCAAAAGCAGTCCTAAGAGGGAAGTATATAGCAATACAAGAAGCAAGAAAAATCTCAAATGTTCAACCTAGCTTTCACCTAAAGGAGCTAGAAAAAGAACAAAGCCTAAAGCCAGAAGAAGGAAGGAGATAATAACAATAAGACAGAAATAAATTATACAAAAACTAAAAAACAATAGAACAGTATAATGAAAACTGTTCTTTGAAGAAATAAAGAAGTTTGATAAACCTGTAGCCAGAATTATCAAGAAAAAAAAAGAAAGAACCAAAATTAATAAAATCATAAATGAGAAAGGAGAAATAACAACCAGTACCACAAATATACAAACAAGTATAAAAGAATATTATGAAAAAGTATATGCCAGCAAATTGGACAACTTGGAAGAAATGAATTCCTAGAAACATATAAATTACCAGAACTGAAACAGGAAGAAATAGAACACTTGAAGAGACCAATAACCAGAAAAGAAATTGTATCAGTATTTTTTTTACTACCAACAAAAAAGTCCAGGACAGGGCGCCTGGGTGGCTCAGTCGGTTAAGCATCTGCCTTTGGCTCAGGTCATGATCCTGGAGTCCCTGGATCGAGTCCTGCATCGGTATCCCTGCTCGGCAGGGAGTCTGCTTCGTCCTCTGACCCTATCCCCTCTCATGTGTTCTCTCTCTCTCATTCTCTCTCTTTCAAATAAATAAATAAAATCTTAAAAAAAAAAAAGTCCAGGACAAATAGTTTCACAGGCAAATTTTACCAAACATTTATTTTCTATTTTATTTTTTAAAAGATTTTATTTATTTATTTGAGAGCAAGAATGAGAAAGAGAGCACAAGTTGGGAGGAAGGGAGAGGGACAAGCAGACTCCCCTCTGAGCAGGGAGCCTGATGCAAGGCTCCATCCCAGGACCCCAGGATCATGATCTGAGCTGAAGGCAGAAACTTAAATGATTGAGCCCAGGAGGTGCCCCTTTACCAAACATTTAAAGAGTTGATACCTATTCTTCATAAACTATTCAAAAAATAGAAAAGGAAGGAAAACTTCCAAATTCATTCTATGAGACCAGCATTACCCTGATACCAAAACCAGATAAAGACTCTCCTACAAAAGAGAACTACAGGACAATATTCATGATGAACATAAATGCAAAAATCCTCAACAAAATACTAGTAAACCAAATCCAATAATACATTAAAAATTTCACCATAACCAAGTGGGATTTATTTTTTTCTTTTAAATATTTTATTTATTTGACAGAGAGAGACACACAGCGAGAGAGGGAACACAAGCAGGGGGAGTGGGAGAGGGAGAAGCAGGCTTCCCATGGAGCAGAGAGCCCGATGTGGGGCTCGATCCCAGGACTCTGGGATCATGACCCGAGCCGAAGGCAGACGCTTAATGACTGAGCCACCCAGGCGCCCCTCCAAGTGGGATTTATTCCTGAGTTGCAAGGGTGGTTCAATATTCTCACATTAGTCTAGTGATACATCACATCAATAAGAAAAAGGATAAGAACCATATGATCATTTCAATAGATGCAGAAAAAAACATTTGACAAAGTACATCATGCATTCATGATAAAAGCCCTCAAGAAAGTAGGTTTATTTTTTACTTTTTTAAATTTTGCAATTTTTTTTATTATGTTCAGTTAGCCAACATAATTAGTTCAATAATTCATTAGTTGCGTATAACACCCAGTGCTCATCACAATACATGCCCTCCTTAATACCCATCACCTGGATACCCCATCCCCCCCAACCCCTCCCTTCTGTATACTCAATTTATTTCCCAGAATCCAGTCTCTCATGATTTGTCCCCATGTCTGATTTCTTACCATTTAGTTTTTCCTTCCCTCTCCTATAGTCTTCCATGCTATTTCATATGTTCTACATATGAGTGAAACCATATGATAATTGTCTTTCTCTGCTTGACTTATTTCACTTAGCATAATCCCCTCCAGTTCCATCCATGTTGATGCAAATGGTGGGTATTCATCCTTTCTGATTGCTGAGTAATATTCCATTGAATATATGAACCACAACCTCTTTACTCATTCATCTGTTGAAGGGCATCTTGGCTCCTTCCACAGTTTGGCTATTGTGGATATTGCTGCTATGAATGTTGGGATGCATGTGCCCCTTCTTTTCACTGCACCTGTATCTTTAGGGTAAATACTTAGTAATGCAATTGCTGGGTCATACGGTAGCTCTATTTTTAACATCTTGAGGGACCTCCATACTGTTTTCCAGAGTGGCTGTACCAGCTTGTGTTCCCACAAACAGTGTAAGAGAGTTCCCCCTTCTCCACATCCTTATCAACATTTGTTGTTTCCTGCCTTGTTAATTTTTGCCATTCTAACTGGTGTAAGGTGGTATCTCATTGTGGTTTTGATTTGTATTTCCCTGATGACTAGTGATGTTGAACATTTTTTCATGTGTCTGTTGGCCATTTGGATGTTTTCTTTGGAGAAGTGTCTGTTCATGTCTTCTGCCCATTTTTTTTTGACTGGATTTACAATAACACCAAAACTCATAACATACCTAGGAATAAACCTAACTAAAGAGATAAAAGATCTATATTCTAGAAATTACAGAATACTTATGAAAGAAATTGAAGAAGACACAAAGAGATGGATAATTTTCCATGCTCATGGATGGGAACAATAAACATTGTGAAAATGTCTATGCTGCCCAGAGCAATCTACATTTCCAATGTCATCCCTATCAAAATACCATTGACATTTTTCACAGAGCTGGAACAAATAATCCTAAAATTTGTATGGAACCAGAAAGACCCCGAATCACCAGGGGAATGTTGAGAAAGAAAACCAAAGCTGGGGGCATCACGATGCATGACTTCAAGCTATATTACAAAGCTGTGATCATCAAGACACCATGGCATTGGCACAAAAACAGACACACAGATCAATGGGACAGAATAAAGACTCTAGAAATGGACCCACAACTCTGTGGTCAACTAATCTTTGACAAAGCAGGAAAAAACATCCAATGGAAAAAGAAGACCGTCTCTTCAGTAAATGGTCCTGGGAAAATTGGACAGCCACATGCAGAAGAATGAAACTGGATCATTCTCTTACACAATACACAAAGATAAAATGGATGAAAGACCTCAATGTGAGACAGGAATCCATCAAAATCTTAGAGGAGAACATAAGCAGTAACCTCTTCAACATTGGCCACAGTGACTTCTTTCAAGACACATCTCCGAAGGCAAGAGAAACAAAAGCAAATATGAACTTTTGGGACTTCATCAAGTTAAAAAGCTTCTGCACAGCAAAGGATACAGTCAACAAAACAAAGAGGCAACCCACGGAATGGGAGAAGATATTTGCAAATGACATTACAGATAAAGGACTGGTATCCAAGATCTATAAAGAACTTCTCAAACTCAACACCCCAAAAAAAGTAGGTTTAGAGAAAACATATGTCAACATAATAAAGGCCATATGTGAAAAACCCACAGTAAATATCATCCAAAATGAGGAAAAACTCAGTTTTTCCTCAATGGTCAGGAATAAGTCATGGATCTCCACTCTCACCACTTTTATTCAACATAGTACTGGAAGTCCTACCTACAGCAGTCAGACAACAAAAAGAAATAAAAGGTATCCAAATAAGCAAGGAAGAAGGAAAACATTCACTCTTCACAGATGACATAATACCTGAAAGACACCACCAAAAATTGCTAGAACTGATACACAAATTCAGGAAAGTCATGGCATAGAAAATCAACAAAAAGAAATGTGTTGCATTTTTACACACTGATAATGAAACAGCAGAAAGAGAATTTAAGGAATCAATCCCATTTACACTTGCACCAAAAACAATAAGACACCTAAGAATAAATCTTATCAAGGAAGTGAAAGTCCTGTCTTCTGAAAACCATAAAACATTGATGAAAGAAATTGAATACAACACAAAAATGGGAAGATATTCCATTCTCATGGATTGTAAGAACAAATACTGTTACAGTGCCTATACTACCAAAAGCAATCTACACATTTAAAACAATCCTTATCAAAATACCACCATCATTTTTCACTGAAATAGAACAAATAATCTGAAAATTTGTATGGAGCCACAGAGGATCCTGAATGGCCACAGCAACCTTGAAAAAGAAAAGAAATCCTGGGGGCATCACAATTTCACACTTCAAGTTATATTACAAAGCTGTTGTAATCAAAGACAGTATGGTCCTGGCACAAAAACAGACACCTAGTTGAATGGAACAGAATAGAAAGCACAGAAATGAACCCACAACTATATGGCCAATTAATTTTCCACAAAGGAGGAAAGAATATCCAATGTGAAAAAGATCTTCTCAACAAATGGTGTTGGGAAAACTGGGCAGCAACATGCAAAAGAATGAAACTGGACCACTTTCTTATAGCACACACAAAAATAAACTCAAAATGGGTTAAATACCTCAGTGGGAGAACTGAAACCATACAAATCCTAGAAGAGAACAGAGGCAGTCACTTCTTTGACATCAGTCATAGTACCTACTTTCTTGATATGTCTCCTGAGGGAAAGGAAACAAAAAACAAAAATAAACTATTAGGACTACATCAAAATAAAAAAAACTTCTGCGCAGGAGGGAGGAAAAAGATGGTGGAGGAGTAGGAGACCTGGAATTCATCTGGTCCCAGGAATTCAGCTGGACAGGGATCAAACCATTCTAAACACCTACGAACTCAACAGGAGATTGAAAAAAAGAATAGCAATTCTCTGAACAGAAAAGCGACCACTTTCTGGAAGGTAGGACGTGTGGAGAAGTGAATCTGAGGCAATATTCGGGAGGATAGACAGCGGGGAGGGGGCCTCTGTTGGCCTCTACTGGCAAGTGATAGAGCTGTGGAGCACAAAATCAGAAATTTTAGAAGTCGGCTCCGCTGAGGGACGTCTCTCCAGTGGTTAAGCGGGGAGTGGAAACCTCACTGGGACAGTGTGGTCTCAGGACCCTTGGGGTCACAGAAAGACCGGAGGTGCCTGAGTGTGGCAGAGCTCCCAGGTATTGGAGAGGGGAAGCCAGCTGCAGAGACGGAGCCGAGGCATGGGCTCTCAGCTCGGGGTTGTCATAAACCGTGATCTGTGGCACAGTCGGGCCACTGCTCCTCCAGCAGGGACACAACAAGTGGCAGATCCAGAGAGTCCCTTTCCTCCCCCAGGAGGAGTGGCACGGGAATGCACCACAGGGATCTGCTGGGATTGGAGACTCCACTGGGAGTCTGGTGCCAGAGATAGAAATGCTTGGTCACAGACCAGATGAGCATGGAGTGTGGCCGGAAACCATGGAGATGGGAGTGATTGACTGCTTTTCTCTGCCGGCTCACTGAGGAGTGGGGCCCTGAGTTCTCGGCTCCTCCGGGGTGGAGATTGGGAGGCTGCCATTTTCACTCTCGTCCTCCAAAGCTGTACTGAAAGCTTGCAGGGAAAAAAAGCTCCCAAGAGCAAACCCGAGCAGATTACTTAGCCCGGACTGGGCAAGGGCAGGGCAAGTCCGCCTCCAGCAAGACATTTGGGAACCATGGCAACAATCCCTTCCCCCAGAAGATCAGCGAGAACAGCCAGCCAAGACCAAGTTTACTGATCAATGAGAATGGCAGAATTGCAGCACTAGGGGAATACTGCACATAGAATTCATGGCTTTTTCCCCATGATTTTTTAGTCTTTCAAAGTTAATTTTTTTTAACTTTCTTTTTTTTTTTTTGAATTTTTCTTGTTCCCCTTTTTAACGACAATCTTATCAATCCCTTTTTAAAAAAATCTTTTTTATTTTTCATTTTTAGAGTCCTATTCTATCCCTTCATAGTAGTTAACTTTATTTTTGGTACATATATATAAGTTGTTCTCTCTTTAAAATTTTGGGATACAGTTTCTTCTAACAGATCAAAATATACCCTAAATCTCCAGTGTATGGCTTTTTTCTAGTCTCCTGCTCTATCACATTCTCTTCCATTTTTTTTAATCCTCTTCTTTCTTTTTTCAACCAACTTCTTATCATCAATTCCTTTTATAAAACCTTTTTTAATTTTCACCTTTACAGTTATATTCCATCCCTTCATTGTATTAACCCTTATTTTTGTACACATATAAGTTTTTCTTTCTTTAAAGTTTTGGGAGGCACTTTCTTCTAACACACCAAAATATGCCCAACATCTAGTGTGTGGCACTGATCTATGCACCAGCCTAATCATATTTGATCATATCCTGTTTTTTTGTTTTGTTTTGTTTTTGTTTGTTTTTATCTTCTTTTTCTTTTCTTTTTCTTTTTTCTTTCTTTCCCTTTCTTTTCCCCTGGTTTCAGGTCTTTTTTGATTTGTTTAGTGTATAGTTTCTGAAGACGTTGTTAACCTGTTAGCATTTTGTTCTCTCATTCATCTATTCTCCTCTGGACAAAATGACAAGATGGAAAATTCACCTCAAAAAGAAGAACAAGAGGCAGTACCCCCTGCCAGGGACCTAATCAATACAGACATAAGTAAGATGTTGGAACTAGAGTTCAGAATGACAATTTTAAAGATACTAGCTGGGCTTGAGAAAAGCATGGAAGTTATTAGAGAAACCCTTTCTGGAGAAATAAAAGAACTAAAACTAACCAAGTCGAAATCAAAAAGCTATTAATGAGGTGCAATCAAAAAAGGAGGCTCCAACTGCTAGGATAAATGAGGCAGAAGAGAGAATTAGTGATATAGAAGACCAAATGATGGAAAATAAAGAAGCTGAGAAAAAGAGAGATAAACAACTACTGGATCACGAGGGCAGAAATCCAGAGATAAGTGATACCATAAGATGAAACAATATTAGAATAATTGGGATCACAGAATAAGAAGAAGAAAGAGAGAGAGGGGCAGAAGGTATATTGGAGCAAATTATAGCAGAGAACTTCCCTAATTTGAGGAAGGAAATAGGCATCAAAATCTAGGAGGCACAGAGAACCCCTCTCAAAATCAATAAAAATAGGTCAACACCCAGACATCTAATAGTAAAACTTATGAGTCTCAGAGACAAAGAGTAAATCCTGAAAGCAGCTTGGGATAAGAGATCTGTAATCTACGATGGTAGAAACAGACTGGCAACAGACCTATCCACAGAGACCTGGCAGGCCAGAAGGACTGGCATGATATATTCAGAGCACTAAATGAGAAAAATATGCAGCCAAGAATACTAGGCTGTCATTGAAAATAGAAGGAGAGATAAAAAGCTTCCAGGACAAACAAGAACTAAAGGAATTTGCAAACACAAAAGCAGCCCTACAAGAAATATTGAAAAGTGTCCTTGAAGCAAATAGAGAGCCTAAAAGTAACATAGACCAGAAAGGAATAAAGACAATATACAGTAACAGTCAGCTTACATGCAATACAATGGCACTAAATTAATATCTTTCAATAGTTACCCTGAATGTAAATGGGCTAAATGCCCCAATCAAAAGACAGAGGCTATCAGATTGGATAAAAAAAAACAAGACCCATCGATATGCTGTCTGCAAGACCCAAAGACACCACCAGATTGAGAATGAGGGGGTAGAAAACCACTTACCATGCTAATGGACACCAAAAGAAAGCTGGGCTGGCAATCCTTATATCAGATAAATTAGATTTTAAACCAAAGACTGTAATAAGAGATGAAGAAGGACACTATATCCTACTTAAAGTGTCTATCCAACAAGAAGATCTAACAATTGTAAATATCTATGTCCCTAACATGGGAGCAGCCAATTATATAAGCCGATTAATATCAAAAACAAAGAAACACATCGACAACAATACAATAATAGTGGGGGACCTTAAAACCTCCCTCACTGAAATGGACAGGTCATCTAAGCAAAAGATCAACAAGGAAATAAAGACTTTAAATGACACACTGGAACAAATGGACTTCACAGATATATTCAGAACATTCCAACTCAAAGCAACAGAATACACATTCTTCTCTAGTGTCCATGGAATATTCTCCAGAATAGATCACATCCTATGTCACAAATCAGGTCTCAACCGGTACCAAAAGATTAAGATCATTCCCTGCCTATTTTCAGACCACAATGCTTTGAAACTAGAACTCAGTCACAAGAGGAAAATCGGAAAGAACTCAAATACATGGAGGCTAAAGAGCATCCTACTGAAGAATGAATGGGTCAACCAGCAAATTAAAGAAGAATTTAAAAAAATCATGGAACCAATGAAAATATAAACACAACTGTTCAAAATCTTTGGGATGCAGCAAAGGCAGTCCTAAGAGGAAAGTATATACCAATACAAGCCTTTCTTAAGAAACAAGAAAGGTGTCAATTAGAGAGCCTAACCCTACACCTAAGGGGGCTGGAGAAAGAACAGCAAATAAAGCCTAAACCCAGCAGAAGAAGAGAAATAAAAAGATCAGAGCAGAAATCAATGAAATAGAAACCAAAAGAACAGGGAAACAGATCAACAAACTAGGAGCTGGTTCTTTGATAGAATTAACAAGATTGATAAACCCCTGGTCATACTAATCAAAAAGAAAAGAGAAATGACCCAAACAAATAAAATTATGAATGAAAGAGGAGAGATCACAACCAACAGCAAAGAATACAAACAATTATAAGAACATATTATGAGCAACTCTATGCCAGCAAATTAGATAATCTGGAAGAGATTGATGCATTTCTAGAGATGTATCAACTACCAAAACTGAACTAGGAAGAAAGAGAAAACCTGAACAGACCTATAACCACTAAGGAAATTGAAGCAGTCATCAAAAATCTCCCAACAAACAAAAGCCCAGGGCCAGATGGCTTCACAGGAGAATTTTTCCAAACATTTCAAGAAGAATTTATTCCTATTCTTCTGAAACTGTTCCAAAAAATAGAAATGGAAGGAAAACTTCCAAACTTATTTTATGAGGCCACCATTACTTTGATCCCCAAACCACACAAAGACCCCATCAAAAAGGAGAATTACAGACCAATATCCCTGATGAACATGGATGCAAAAATTCTCACCAAAACACTAGCCAATAGGATCCAACAGTACATTAAAAGGATTATTCACCACGACAAAGTGGGATTTATCCCTGGGCTGCAAGGCTGGTTCAACATCCGCAAATCAATCAAAGTGATACAATACATTAATAAAAGAAAGAACAAGAACCATATGATCCTCTCAATAGATGCAGAAAAAGCATTTGACAAAGTACAGCATCCTTTCTTGATCAAAACTCTTCAGAGTATAGGCATAGAGGGTACATACCTCAATATCATAAAAGCCATCTATGAAATCCCACAGCAAATATCATTCTCAATGGGGAAAAACTGAGAGGTTTCCCCCTAAGGTCAGGAACATGGCAGGGATGTCCACTATCACCACTGCTATTCAACGAAATATTAGAAGTCCTAGCCACAGCAATCAGACAACAAAAAGAAATGAAAAGCATCCAAGTAGACAAAGAAGAAGTCAAACTCTCACTCTTTGCAGATGATAGGATATTTTATGTGGAAAACCCCAAAGACTCCACCCCAAAACTGCTAGAGCTCATACAGGAATTCAGTAAAGTGGCAGGATATAAAAATCAATGCACAGAAATCAGTGGCATTTGTATACACCAACAAGACAGAAGAAAGAGAAATTAAGGAATCGATCCCTTTTACAATTGCACCCAAAACCATAAGATACCTAGGAATAAATCTAACCAAAGAGGCAAAGAATCTGTACTCAGAAAACTATAAAATACTCATGAAAGAAATTGAGGAGGACACAAAGAAATGGAAAAACGTTCCATGCTCATGGATTGGAAGAACAAATATTGTGAAGATGTCAATGCTACCTAGAGCAATCTACACATTCAATGCAATCCCCATCAAAATACCATCCACTTTTTTCAAAGAAATGGAAGAAATAATTTTAAAATTTGTATGGAACCAGAAAAGACCCCGAATAGACAGAGGAATGTTGAAAAAGAAAAGCAAAGCTGGCGGTATCACAATTCCAGACTTCCAGCTCGATTACAAAGCTGTCATCATCAAGACAGTATGGTACTGGCACAAAAACAGACACATAGGTCAATGGAACAGAATAGAGAGCCCAGAAATGGACCCTCAACTCTATGGTCAACTAATCTTCGACAAAGCAGGAAAGAATGTCCAATGGCAAAAAGACAGTCTCTTCAACAAATGTTGTTGGGAAAATTGGATAGCCACATGCAGAAGAATGAAACTGGACCATTTCCTTACACTACACACAAAAATAGACTCCAAATGGTTGAAAGACCTCAATGTGAGACAGGCGTCCATCAAAATCCTAAAGGAGAACACAGGCAGCAACCTCTTCGACCTCAGCCGCAGCAACTTCTTCCTAGAAACATCGCCATAGGCAAGGGAAACAAGGGCAAAAATGAGCTATTGGGACTTCATCAGGATAAAAAGCTTTTGTACAGCAAAGGAAACAGTCAACAAAACCAAAAGACAACCTACAGAATGGAGAAGATATTTGCAAATGACATATCAGATAAAGGGCTAGTATCCAAAATCCATAAAGAACTTATGAAACTCAACACCCAAAGAACAAATGATCCAATCAAGAAATGGGCAGAAGACATGAACAGACATTTTTCTAATGAAGACATCCAAACGGCCAACAGACACATGAAAAAGTGCTCAACATTGCTCGGCATCAGGGAAATCCAAATCAAAACCTCAATGAGATACCACCTCACACCAGTCAGAATGGCTAAAATTAACAAGTCAGGAAACGACAGATGTTGGCGGGGATGTGGAGAAAGGGGAACCCTCTTAACACTGTTGGTGGGAATGCAAGCTGGTGCAGCCATTCTGGAAAACAGTATGGATATTCCTCAAAAAGTTGAAAATAGAGCTACCATATGATCCAGCAATTGTACTACTGGGTATTTACCCCAAAGATACAAATGTAGGGATCAGAAGCGGTACGTGCATCCCAATGTTTATAGCAGCAATGTCCACAATAGCCAAACTGTGGAAAGAGCCAAGATATCCATCAAGAGATGAATGGATAAAGAAGAAGTGGTATATATATACAATGGAATATTATGCAGCCATCAAAAGAATGAAATCTTGCCATTTGCAATGACGTGGATGGAACTGGAGGGTGTTATGCTGAGCGAAATAAGTCAATCAGAGAAAGATATGTATCATATGACCTCAGTGATATGAGGAATTTTTAATCTCAGGAAACAAACTGAGCATTGCTGGAGTGGTGGGTGGTGGGAGGGATGGGGTGGCTGGGTGATAGACATTGGGGAGGGTATGTGCTATGGTGAGCACTGTGAATTGTGTAAGACTGTTGAATCACAGACCTGTACCTCTGAAACAAATAATACATTATACCTTAAAAAAAAATAAAGAAGAAGATAGCAGGAGGGGAAGAATGAAGGGGGGGAAATTGGAGGGAGAGAGGAACCATGAGAGACTATGGACTCTGAGAAACAAAGTAAGGGTTCTAGAGAGGAGGGGTTGGCGGGATGGGTTAGTCTGGTGATGCGTATTAAAGAGGGCACATTCTGCATGGAATATTGGGTGTTATACTCAAACAGTGAATCATGGATCACTACATCAAAAACTAATGATGTAATGTATGGTGATTAACATAACATAAAAGAAAAAAACAACTTCTGCACAGTGAAGTAAACAATCAACAAACCAAAAGGCAACATGTGGAATAGGAGAAAGTATCTGCAAATCACATATTTGATAAAGGGTAGGTATCCAAAATGTTTAAAGAACTCAAGACCCCAAAAAGGGAATAACTCAATTAAAAATGGGCAGAATACATGAATAGACATTTTTCCAAAGAAGACATACACACGGCCTACAGACACATGAAAAGATGCTCAACATGACTGATCATCGGGGAAATATAAATAAAAAATGCAATGGAAAAAAGAGTCTCTTCAATAAATGATGCTGGGAAAATTGGACAACCACACGCAGAAGAATGAAACTCGGCCATTCTCTAACACCATACACAAAGATAAACTCAAAATGGATGAACGACCTCAATGTGAGACAGGAATCCATCAAAATCCTAGAGGAGAACACAGGCAGTAACCTCTTTGACATCAGCCACAGCAACTTCTTTCAAGATACATCTCCAAAAGCTAGTGAAACAAAAGCAAAAATGAACTTTTGGGACTTCATCAGTAAAAAAGTTTTTGCACAGCAAAGAAAACAGTCAACAAAACAAAGAGTCAACCCACAAAATGGGAGAAGATATTTGCAAATGACATTACAGATAAAGGGCTGGTATCCAAGATCTATAAAGAACTGCTCAAACTCAGCACCCATAAAACAAAGAAGTCAAAAAATGGGCAGAAGAAATGAAAAGACACTTCTTTGAAGAAGACATTCAAATGGCTAACAGACACATGAACTAATGTTCATCATCATTACCCATCATGAAAATTCAAATCAAAATCACATTGAGATACCACCTTACACGAGTTAGAATGGCAAAAATGGACAGGGAAAGAAACAACAAATGTTGGAGAGGATGTGGAACAAGGGGAACCCTCTTACACTCTTGTTGGGAATGCAAGTTGGTACAGCCACTTTGGAAAACAGTGTGGAGGTTCCTCAAAAATTAAAAAAAAAGAGCTACCCTATGACCCAGCAATTGCACTCCTGGGTGGGTATTTACCGTAAAGATACAGATGTAGTGAAAAGAAGAGCCACGTGCACCCCAATGTTCATAGCAGCAATGTCCGCAATAGCCATACTGTGGAAAGAGCTGAGATGCCTTTCAACAGATGAATGGATAAAGAAGATGTGGTCCATATATACAATGGACTATTACTCAGCCATCAGAAAGGATGAATACCCAAATTTTACATCAACATGGATGGGACTGGAGGAGATTATGCTAAGTGAAATAAGTCAAGCAGAGAAAGTCAATTATCATATGGTTTCACTTATTTGTGGAACATAAGGAATAGCATGGGGGACATTAGGAGAAGGAAGGGAAAAATGAAGGTGGGGAAATAGGAAGTAGAGATGAACCATGAGAGACTATGGACCTGAGAAACAAACAGGGTTTTAGAGGGGAGGCGGGCTTGGTTAGCCAAGTGATGGGTATTAAGGAGGACAAGTACTGCATGGAGCACTGAGTGTTATATGAAAACTGGATCCTGGATCACCACATCAAAAACTATGATGTATTGTATGGTTACTAACATAAGATAATAAAATTAAAAATATTAACAAAAAACTACAATGAGATTTCACCTCACACCTGTCAGAATGGCTAAAATGAACAATACAAGAAACAGCAGGTGTTGGCGAGGATATGGAGAAAGGGAAACTCTCTTGCACTGCTGGAGGGTATGCAAAATGGTGCAGCCACTGTGGAATCGGTATGGGTTACATATGTTATTTGGATGAAGGAGTATACTTGTGATGAGAACTGGGTGTAGTTTGGAAGTGTAATCACTATATTGTGTACTTGAAACTTATATTACACTGTATCCTAACTACCTGGAATTTAAATAAAAACTTAGAAATAATGATAGTTGTGCTTTATTTATGTAGAATCTCTGTAAATAACAGAAGTTAAACTGGGGTGCTGTAAAAACCTTGTTTATATATATTTTTAAATGTAAACCAGGCAGTGATGACTTTGAAACTCAAGTACAAGTAACCAAAAAAGATATCCCTCTTTCTTTTAATCTAATCTATGTCAGAATTGCTATTATGGTAAAACATGTTTGCTTGAGTAGTAGTACACAGTGCACAATAATCTACCCAACCCCTAGTTAGGTATAAATGCATCTCGTTTCCATCTCTTTCTTTGTGTGGGCTGAATGCCAAAGTTTTATTTACTATGGAAGACATTCCATGGCCAAAACCAAATAATTTAACATTAATTCCATTGTCCTATCGCTGATTCCCACGGGAAGTGTTACTTCCATATCTCAGGACAAACTCAGAGTCTCTGTGTGCATAAGGAAACTATCCATTACTTGTCATAAAAATGAAGTAAGGTAGAACTGTGAGCATCATTAGTTTCTGAAGACAAAATCATATAAAATAAAATATTCAGTGTAGGTTGGAGCAATATGTACCACTTTCATCTTAAGATAAAACCTAATGAGATAAAATGCTGACTGGAACAGGCTGTTCTATCTCTATACTACAAAGCTCTTTCTTATTTTCTGTCTATATATCTGAAACATCAGTTTGAAAAGTTTTTACATTGTTTTTCCCTTTTCCCCATTCAAATAACATTTTTATTTGGTAAATATAAATTAAAATTTAGATTCCCTATTGAGGGTTTTTTTTTGGTGGTAGTTTTATGCCCTGAGACCTTGTGGGAGAAATTTGCACACAATCAGTGGGAACATAGACTATTTCATGTTAGAGTTCAGGATATTCTCTGTGACTTCACAAATAATTATACTAGTTTTTCAGTATAATGCAGAGTTATAAACATGAATATATTTTTATTTATTTTCCTATCTTAATGTCATGTCCTAATTGTTTAGTGTTCTTCAGACAAAAGGAGAACTTGTTTGTAATTTAAAAGACACAGCTCCATTTGCCATTTCCCTTAAATATTTAAGGATTATCAGTGTGAAAAGAATAAGAGAAACTTTTGGATAGTGATCCTTCTTGTAGAAGTAGTTACTAATTAGTTTAGAAGGATTCTGTGATGTTCAGTGGGAATTTTTTAATTTAAGAAATGCTTTTGAAATTAGAAGAATACCAAGTGAGGGAAAACCATCAATATCCAAATCATCATTATTCCATTAGTATTGCTTATTCCATATTTTGAATATTTTCCTCTGATTAAGTGTAATTTGGGTTTTCTGAGACCATAAAATAAGCACTGAATCACCCACAGCAGTATAGCTGAAGTAGCCAGAAAGGACAGTTTTATCTCCATACTTCTTTCCACTCAGCACGTGAATACACTTGCACACACACACAATTTCTTTAGTTTTACAGACTCACTCCAGGAGGTTTGTTTCTTTCTAATTAGATACACACAGTGCATTCAGCCCATTTATGAAGTTCATAAGTTCCCTCTCCCTTTCTCTTGTCTTCACTGTCTTCAACTAGACAATGAATACAAAGATACAGTAGAATTCATTTTCTCATTATTGATTTCATGCACCAGCTGCCAGCTGTTTTGGCTTGTTGGTTTATATAACCCTCTGGGCAACTTTTTAAAAGTACTTTTCTTTGACCATCTGCTAAATATGATTGGTATAATAACTAAAGACTCACCATCATCTTTCAAAGAAACATAAATGTTCCTATCGCAGCTGAGACATCAACATTATTTATTTAAACACCCAGACAGGTTTCATTCTATGAATCAAACACTTTGAATACTGCCTGCTTCCCCTTATTCCCCACCAGTTTATGCTATAGGGAAAAGTTCCTTAATATTTACAATTTAAGCTTTCTGTTCGAGATCTTATTTTCCTCCTCACCTTTTGCTTCCAAGTGTAAAGGATTGATACTTAAGCCTTTTGAAGTCTAATTTTTATAAATACACAGTTTCTGAACATATATTCAGGAAGGCACTCCAGGCAGATACACTCATAAGACCATTCATCATAATGAATGCATATATATTTCCAGAGAGAATTATGCTCATGGCATCTAATGTGGAAGCACTGTTTACATGTCAGTGTGCCATTGTTTGTCTTTATCTTAGTTGAAGGTTATCTCATGTATAGACAGAATCTGGGAGTAAACCTACTCAGACCTTTATCATCTTGGAGTGTTGATAAAATTGACATGCTTTGCCATTAGGCTTATGAGTAATGCTATTTCTTATTTTTCTTTACTTAGGATGATAGATCTACACTTTGTGATATTGACTCAGGATGTTTAGGTTTTTAACCTTGAGTATTAGAAGTGCATTTGTTGGGTAATAGGCATGAGACATCAAACCATTATTGTGAATGGTATCACCAGAGTTTAATTCAGATGTAAGATGGCTGCAACCTCAGTTTGAACTCTTCTTTAAGGCTCTCATTAGACCTAAACATTTCAATGATTTTTCATTGCTTAAAATGTTCCTTTGAAAACCATCGTTTATAAAACTGTTTACCCTTTGTTTTCAGTGTACCTTGGAACTGCCAGTAAAATTACAGTCTTACAAGGGTAAAAAGGGGTATCTCATTTTTATGCCACTTATATACTCTTATAAGTGAATTTAATTCTGTTTTTTACAAAATCATTTGTGCATCATGGCTGCAAAATTCATGTTTGCTAAATGTGTTATGAGGGAAATTGTACTATATTTTAGATTTTTTTAGGTGGATGTAACATTTTCTTTTTGTAAAATCTAACAAAACAGGTTTTTCAAAATGGAATAAAGGATTTGCTTACTAAGGTGAACATAACTTATATTAGCTCCTGTGAACCTGAGCATTTGGACTATTTCAAAAAAACATTCCCATCTTTAACATTTTTATTATTATAAACATAGCTCTATTCTACTCAGCTTTGAATTCTGGTCCCTATTAATTTTTAAAATGGAAAAGAGCAAGTTGACTTTTCCAAGAATTTGGTTAAATATTCGTGCACATCAAATTGATCTCATTCAGATTAAGGTGTTAAGTTTGAATGGGAAACTGCTTTTTTACAGTAATCTTTGTTTTTTCAGTGAATCTTCTCATTATGGTTCTTTTGCATCTCATACCCCACAATCATTTTTATAAATGTAACCAAGAACTAATGAACCATGGAAGCTAAGCTGAATGGTGGCCCTCTGAGTTGATTTTCTCAGTGCCTTTTCTTAGCTATATTAACTTGTCTTTATTATGTTTAATAAATAAATCTGTATTTATGAAACCTCTGCATTTACTATTTTTTATGTACAAACAGTATTACAAATCATTTGGCACTTGGTTCTGTGTTTTAGTTTTAGGATATAGTAAAAAGAAAAGTTTGTCCTTCCTTTTAGAGATTTAAACTGTCTGGGTACTCAATATTTTACACATGGGAAGCAACCTGAGGTCTCTATAAGGAAGCATATAGGTAAGTGTTCCTCTTATAATAGCCAGTATAACTTACAGAAACAGGTCCAAAAAGTAATGTTCCTGTTTTTTGAGTCAAATTTTATTATGTGACATTCTTCATATATTTAAATAAATTACAATGGAGCAATACCATTTTTACCAAACTTTTTCATGGCTTTTCCAAACACATAGCCTTAATGAGGTAATGCTTTAGTATTACATCCTTGCTTTTAAGCTCATTCTTATTTTTGCCTCTAAACCAGTGGATGAAATTGAATTGCTAGACCTATGTATTCTTGATTAAATGGAATGAACTGATTGAATGGTACCAATAGAGATCTTGTTTATGAATTTCCTTTTTTTTTTTCTGCATACCCATCATGCAAAAGTGTTGACAGCAATCTTCTTTCATTCAGTCCAAAACAAAGGGCTTAGGTCAGTCCTGTAGGGACAGAGGAGGTAACACTTGACCTGAGTTTTTAAGGATGATTAGGAGTTTTCTGGGCAGAGGGTGTTTGTGGGTGGGGTGATGGGAATTACAGGTAGTAAGGAGACTAGATTTATGGATTGCTTTCCCCTTCACACACCCTATTTTATATTTCTTCATCCTCCCTGTCACTTTTCCCTCCACCCTACTCCCCTGTCTTTCCCCTGCAGGATTTTGTTGAGTTTGAGTATAGTCTATTATTTAAAATTGGCTTAACACCAATATTTCTCTATATAAAACATATCATTAGAAATAATTCTATCTTTTAGTCAAATTGTAAGAGATAGAAAACATTCACTTTAGATCTTTATTACTAGCTAGCTTTCTCTGAGTATATGTGTTTCTTCTAATCACTTTCTCCATTTGTTAAATGGGCTTATTTACAGTACTAGTCAGAATAGATTTAGTTGAGACAGAAATGTGTTTTCAAAATTAACCCTCTGAGCCTACACACACACACACACACACACACACACACACACACACACCAGATCTGAGTAGCAATTATGGAGTTGTGGCAAGGTGCCTCCTATCCTGCTGCTAACTGATAATCCCCTTCTTTATACCCTATTATCATTTGCCTACCTGCCAATGTTGCTGAACAGACTCATCATGAGAATCTCAGTCATAAAGAGTACCCAGCAGCATGGCAGCAAAAATGAATAGGGAAAAACCCCTCTTAGGAGCTCTTTCTTCCTCTTGGCTCATCTTTGATTATTCTTGATCATAAAAAGAAAACATATATAGTCTCAGTTTTGCAAATGACTGGTGATGGGATTCTACAAACATTCTGTTAAAATTGAAATTTAATGCACTTTGTGTAAGTCCAGTTTTTACTGGTGTATGTTAGTAACAATCTGATTAATGGAGGTTGGATGGAAACTTGAGCTCCTTTGATAAGAGTCTAGGCCTGCAGAATATCATTGAAGTTTTCATTTTTAAAACATTCAGATCAGATTTAAAAATGATGAGCTAGTATCACAGAGCCAGGTTTCACAGCCAGTGGGAAGTGAGACATGTTAATATATATTATATGTTGGTCAAGAACATGCCATCAGAAAAAGGGAGAAAAGTAGGACCATTATATTTTGTCTTGTGTATGTTTAACTAAAAAGCATACTTTTAGTTTCTTACAGGTAATTTAATTATAATTAAGATTAATCTATATTGATTCTGATGCTGAAAATAAATGCTATTAACGTTTTAAATTTAAATTCAATTAGCCAACATATAGTACATCATTAGTTTCAGCTGTAGAGTTCTATAATTCATCAGTTGCGTATAATACCCAGTGCTCATCACATCCCATGCCCTCCTTAATGCCCATCACCCGATTACCCCATCCCCCACCCATAAGCAACTCTCATTTCATTTCCATAGTTAAGAGTCTCTCATGGTTTTTCTCCCTCTCTGATGACTTCACATTCAGTTTTCCCTCTCTTCCCCTATGATCCTCTGTACTGTTTCTTATATTCCACATATGAATGAAACCATATGACTGTCATTCTCTGATTGACTTATTTCACTCAGCATAATACCCTCCAGTTCCATCCACATCAGTGCAAATGTTGGGTATTCATCCTTTCTGATGGCTGAGTCATATTCCATTGTATATATGTACCACATCTTCTTTATCCATTCATCTGTTGATGGACATCTCAGCTCTTTCCACAGTTTGGCTATTGTGGACATTGCTGCCATGAACACTGGGGTGCAGGTGCCTCTTCTTTTCACTACACCTGTATCTTTGGGGTAAATACCTAGTAGTGCGATTGCTGGGTCATAGGGTAGCTCTATTTTTAACTTCTTGAAGAACCTCCATGCTATTTTCCAGAATGGCTGTACCAGCTTGCATTCCCACCAACAGTATAAGAGGGATCCCCTTTCTCTGCATCCTCACCACAATTTGTTGTTTCCTGACATGTTAATTTTAGCCATTCTGACTGGAGTGAGTTGGTATCTCATTGTGGTTTTGATTTGTATTTCCCTGATGCCAAGTGATGCAGAGCATTTTTCATGTGTCTGTTGGCCATTTGGATGTCTTCATTGGAGAAATATCTGTTCATGCCTTCTGCCCATTTTTTTGACTGGATTATTTGTTTTCTGGGTGTTGAGTGTGATAAGTTCTTTATAGATCTTGGATACTAGCCCTTTATCTAATATGTCATTTGTAAATATTTTCTCCCCTTCTGTAGGTTGCCTTTTAGTATTGTTGACTGTTTCCTTTGCTGTGCAGAAGCTTTTTATCTTGATGGAGTCCTAATAGTTCATTTGTCGTTTTGTTTCCCTTGCCTTTGGAGTTGTGTCTATCATAAGTTGCTGTGGCCAAGGTCAAAGAGGTTGCTGCCTGTGTTCTCCACTAGGATTTTGATGGATTCCTGTCTCACATTTATGTCTTTCATCCATTTTGAGTTTATTATTGGGTATGGTGTAAGAAAATGGTCCAGTTCCATTCCTCTTCAGGTGGCTGTCCAATTTTCCCAACACCATTTGTTGAAGAGACTGTCCTTTTTCCATTGGATATTTTTCCCTGCTTTGTCAAAGATTAGTTGACCATAGAGTTGAGGGTCAATTTCTGGGTTCTCTATTCTGTTCCATTGATCTGTTTGTCTGTTTTTGTGCCAGTACCATTCTGTCATGATGATTACAGCTTTGTAATATAGCTTGAAGTTCAGAATTGTGATGCCACCAGATTTGCTTTTTCTTTTTCAGCATTCCTCTGGCTAATCAGGGTCTCTTCTTTTTTTTTTTTTTCCTTTTTCTTTTTTTTATTCTTATGTTAATCCCCATACATTACATCATTAATTTTAGATGAAGTGTTCCATGATTCATTGTTTGTGCATAACACCCAGTGCTCCATGCAGAATGTGCCCTCCTCAATACCCACCACCAGGCTAACCCATCCTCCCACCCCCCTCCCCTGTAGAACCCTGTTTGTTTTTCAGAGTCCATCGTCTCTCATGGTTCGTCTACCCCTCCGATTTCACCCGCTTCATTCTTCTCCTCCCGCTACCTTCTTCTTTTTTTTTTTTCTTAACATATATTGCATTATTTGTTTCAGAGGTACAGATCTGAGATTCAACAGTCTTGCACAATTCACAGCGCTTACCAGAGCACATAACCCCCCCAGTGTCTATCACCCAGTCACCCCATCCCTCCCACCCCCCCCCACTCCAGCAACCCTCAGTTTGATTCCTGCGATTAAGAATTCCTCATATCAGTGAGATCATATGATACATGTCTTTCTCTGTTTGACTTATTTCACTCAACATAATACCCTCCAGTTCCGTCCACGTAGTTGCAAATGGCAAGATCTCATTCCTTTTGATGGCTGCATAATATTCCATTGTATATATATATACCACTTCTTCTTTATCCATTCATCTGTCGATGGACATCTTGGCTCTTTCCACAGTTTGGCTATTGTGGACATTGCTGCTATAAACATCGGGGTGCACGTACCCCTTCGGATCCCTACTTTTGTATCTTTGGGGTAAATACCCAGTAGTGCAATTGCTGGATCATATGGTAGCTCTATTTTCAACTTTTTGAGGAACCTCCATACAGTTTTCCAGAGTGGCTGCACCAGCTTGCATTCCCACCAACAGTGTAGGAGGGTTCCCCTTTCTCCGCATCCCCGCCAACATCTGTCGTTTCCTGACTTGTTAATTTTAGCCATTCTGACTGGTGTGAGGTGGTATCTCATTGAGGTTTTGATTTGGATTTCCCTGATGCCGAGTGATATTGAGCACTTTTTCACGTGTCTGTTGGCCATTTGGATGTCTTCTTTGGAAAAATGTCTGTTCATGTCTTCTGCCCATTTCTTGATTGGATTCTTTGTTCTTTGGGTGTTGAGTTTGATGGGTTCTTTATAGATTTTGGATACTAGCCCTTTATCTGATATGTCATTTGCAAATATCTTCTCCCATTCTGTCGGTTGTCTTTTGCTTTTGTTGACCGTTCCTTTTGCTGTGCAAAAGCTTTTTATCTTGATGAAGTCCCAATAGTTCATTTTTGCCCTTGCTTCCCTTGCCTTTGGCAATGTTTCTAGGAAGAAGTTGCTTCGGCTGAGGTCAAAGAGGTTGCTGCCTGTGTTCTCCTTTAGCATTTTGATGGACTCCTGTCTCACATTGAGGTCTTTCAACCATTTGGAGTCTATTTTTGTGTGTGGTGTAAGGAAATGGTCCAGTTTCATTCTTCTGCATGTGGCTATCCAATTTTCCCAACACCATTTGTTGAAGAGACTGTCTTTGTTCCATTGGACATTCTTTCCTGCTTTGTCAAAGATGAGTTGACCATAGAGTTGAGGGTCCATTTCTGGGCTCTCTATTCTGTTCCATTGATCTGTTTGTCTGTTTTTGTGCCAGTACCATGCTGTCTTGATGATGACAGCTTTGTAATAGAGCTGGAAGTCAGGAATTGTGATGCTGCCAGCTTTGCTTTTCTTTTTCAACATTCCTCTGGCTATGCAGGGTCTTTTCTGGTTCCATACAAATTTTAGGATTATTTGTTCCATTTCTTTGAAAAAAGTGGATGGTATTTTGATGGGGATTGCATTGAATGTGTAGATTGCTCTAGGTAGCATTGACATCTTCACAATATTTGTTCTTCCAATCCATGAGCATGGAACTTTTTTCCATTTCTTTGTGTCTTCCTCAATTTCTTTCATGAGTATTTTATAGTTTTCTGAGTACAGATCCTTTGTCTCTTTGGTGAGATTTATTCCTAGGTATCTTATGGTTTTGGGTGCAATTGTAAATGGGATCGACTCCTTCATTTCTCTTTCTTCTGTCTTGTTGTTGGTGTATAGGAATGCCATTGACTTCCATGCATTGATTTTATATCCTGCCACTTTACTGAATTCCTGTATGAGCTCTAGCAGTTTTGGGGTGGAGTCTTTTGGGTTTTCCACATAAAGTATCCTATCATCTGCAAAGAGTGAGAGTTTGACTTCTTCTTTGCCGATTTGGATGCCTTTAATTTCTTTTTGTTGTCTGATTGCTGTGGCTAGGACTTCCAATACTATGTTGAATAGCAGTGGTGATAGTGGACATCCCTGCCGCGTTCCTGACCTTAGGGGGAAAGCTCTCAGTTTTTCCCCATTGAGAATGATATTCGCTGTAGGTTTTTCATAGATGGCTTTTATGATATTGAGGTATGTACCCTCTATCCCTATACTCTGAAGAGTTTTGATCAAGAAAGGATGCTGTACTTTGTCAAATGCTTTTTATGCATCTATTGAGAGGATCATATGATTCTTGTTCTTTCTTTTGTTAATGTATTGTATCACATTGATTGCTTTGCTATTCAGGGTCTCTTCTGGTTCCATCCAAATTTTATAATTTTTTTGTTCCAGCTCTGTGAAAAGTGTCGATGGTATTTTCATAGAGATTGCTTTGAATGTGTAGATTTCTCTGGGTAGCATAGACATTTTCACAATATTTGTTCTTCTCCATCTCTTTGCGTCTTCTTCAATTTCTTTCATAAGTATTCTCTAATTTTTAGAGTAGAGATCCTTTAACTCTATTGGTTAGGTTTGTTCCTAGGTATCTTATGATCTTTGGTGCAATTTTAATTGGGATCGATTCCTTAATTTTTCTTTCTTCTGTCTCATTGTTAGTGTGTAGAAATACCATTGATTTCTGTGCATTGATTTTATATCCTGCCATGTTGCTGAATTCCTGTATGTGTTTTTGCAATTTTTGGATGGAGGCTTTTGGATTTTCCCATAAAGTATCATGTCATTTGTGAAGAGTAAGAAATAGGTCATGATCTCTCCTCTTTCTTTCATGAGTTTATTAATTATTCTGAATGCTTTTTATTTCTTTTTGTTCTCTGATTGTTGAAGCTAGGACTTCTAGTATTCTTTTGAATGACAATGGTGAGAATGGGCATCCCTGTCATGTTCCTGACCTTAGGGAAATAGATCTCTGTTTTTTCCCATTGAAAATGACATTTGCTTTGGGCTTTTCATAGATGGCTTTTATGATATTGAGGTATGATCCCTCTATCCCTACACTTTGAAGAGTTTTAATCCAAAAGGTTGTTGTATTTTGTCAAATGCTTTTTCTACATCATTTGAGAGGATCATATGGTTTTGTCTTTTCTTTTGTTAGTGTGATGTATCATGTTAATTGAGTTGTGAATGTTGACCTACCCTTGTAGCCCAGGAATAAATCCCAGTTGGTTGTGGTGAATAATATTTTTAATGTACTGTTGGATCCTATTGGCTAGGATCTTGGTGCAAATTTTGGCATCCATGTTCATCAGGGATATTGGTCTGTAATTCTCTTTTTTGGTGGGGTCTTTGCCTGGTTTTGGGATCAAGGTAATGCTGGTCTCATAGAATAAGTTTGGAAGTTTTCCTTCCATTTTTATTTTTTTGAAACAGCTTCAGAAGAAAAGGTATTAGTTCTTCTTTAAATGTTTGGTTGAATTCCCCTGGGAAGCCATCCGGTCCTGGAGTCTTGTTTGTTGGAGAGTTTTGATTACTGCTTCAATTTCCTTACTGGTTATGTGTCTGTTCAGGTTTTCTATTTCTTCCTGCTTCAGTTTTGGTAGTTTATAAGTTGCTAGGAATGCATCCATTTCTTCCAGACTGCCTAATTTGTTGGCATATAGTTGCTCATAATATGTTCTTAAAATTGCATTTCCTTGGTGTTGGTCATGATCTCTCCTCTTTCTTTGAAGAGTTTATTAATTTGGATCCTTTCTCTTTTCTTTTTGATAAGTCTGGCTAGGGGTTTATTAATCTCATTAGTTTTTTCAAAGGACCAGCTTCTAGTTTAGGTGATTTATTCTACTATTTTTCTGGTTTCTATTTCATTGATTTCTACTCCAATCTTTATTATTTCTCTTCTTTTGCTTGGTTTAGGCTTTATTTGATATTCTTTCTCTGGTTCCTTTACTTGTAAGTTTAACTTGTGTATTTGAAATCTTTCTAATTTTTTGAGAAAGGCTTGTACTACTATGTACTTTCCTCTTAGGACCACCTTTGCTGCATCCAAAAGGTTTTGAACAGTTGTGTTTTCATTTTCATTTGTTTCCATGAATTATTTAAATTCTTCTTTAATTTCCTGGTTAGCCCATTCATTCTTAACAGGATGCTCTTTAACCTCTATGTGTTTGAGTTCCTTCTAAATTTCCTCTTGTGATTGAGTTCAAGTTTCATATCACTGTGGCCTGAAAATATGCAGGGAATAATCCCAATCTTTTGGTATCTATGAGACCTGATTTGTTACCCAGTATGTGATTTATTCTGGGGAATGTTCCATGTGCACTCAAGAAAAATGTGTATTCTGTTGCATTAGAATGAAATGCTCTGTATATATCTGTGAAGTCCATCTGGTCCAACATGTAATTCAAAGCAATTGTTTCCTTGTTGATCTTCTGCTTAGATGATCTGTCTGTTGCTCTTTGTGGGGTGTTGAAGTCCCTTACTATTATTGTATTATTATCAATGTGTTTCTTTAAGTTTGTTATTAATTGGTTTATATAATTGGGTATCCCATTTTAGGAGCATAAATATTTATAATTGTTCGATCTTGTTGGATAGACCCTTTAATTATGATATAGTGTCCCTCTTCATCCCTTACTGCAGTCTTTGGTTTTAAATCTAATTTGTTTTATATAAGAATTGTCTCCCCAGCTTTCTTTTGATGTCTATTAGCATGATAGATGGTTCTTCACCCCCTCACTTTCAATCTGGAGGTGGCTTGGGTCTAAAATGAGTCTCTTGTAGACAACATATGGATGGGTCTTACTTTGTTATCCAATCTGATACCCTGTGTCAGATTGGAGCATTGATTGGAGCATTTAGCTTATTTACATTCAGAGTAACTATTGAAAGATAATTTAGGGCTCTGTATTCCTTGTAAAGTCCCTGTTTCTGTAGATTGTCTCTTTTTCTGGTTTATGTTACTTTTGGGCTCTCTCTCCGTTTACAGGATCTCCTTTAATATTTCTTGCAGGGCTCATTTAGTCATCACAAATTCTTTTAGTTTTTGTTTGTCCCAGAAGCTTTTTATCTCTCTTATGTTGTATGACAACCTTGCAGGATAAAGTATTCTCTGCTGCATGTTTTTCTCATTTAGTATCCTGAATACATCATGCCAGCCCTTTCTGGCCTGCCAATTCTGGATAGGTCTGATGCCCGTCTAATATTTCTACATTTTTAGGTTAAGGCATTCTTCTCTCGAGCCGCTTTCAGTATTTTCTCTTTATCTCTGAAATTTGGAAGGTTCACTATTATATGTTGGGGTGTTGATCTATTTTTATTGATTTTGAGGGGGATTCTCTGTAGCTCCTGGACTTGAATGCCTGTTTCCTTCCCCAGATTAGGGAAGTTCTCAGGTATGATTTGCTCAAATATACCCTCTGTCCCTCTCTCTTTCTTCTCCCTCTGGGACCCCCCAAATTTTAATATTGTTTTGCTTTATGGTATCACTGATTTCTCAAAGCCTCCCCTCATGATCTGTTAGCTGTTTTTCTCCCTTTTTCTCAGCTTCCTTCCTTTCCATCATCTTGTCTTCTATATCACTGACTCTCTCATCTGCCTCATTTACCCTAGCTGTTAGAGCATCCATTTTAGACTGCATCTCAGTTAAAGGATTTTTAAATTTGGCCTGATTAGATTCTATTTCTGCACTAAGAGATTCTATAGTGTCTTTTATACTTTTTTTAAACCCAGCTAATAATTTTATAATCATTATTCTGAATTCAGTTTTTGACACTTACATCCTTATCGATTAGATCTATGGCAGATGAGTATTATCTCTGGTTCTTTCCTTGCTGTGAATTTCTCCTCCTAGTCATTTTGTCCAGAGAAGAATAGATGAACCAGAAAACAAAAACAGATATATCAACCAGAACTGCAGCGAAATACACACTAGAGAAATCTGAAGAGTCAGAAATCAAAAAAGAAAAGAAAAAAAGTGAAAAAAGCCAATATAATCTCACAAGTGGACAAAACAGGGTGATCCACTTGGTCCTGGGTATATTTTGGTATGTTTGTTAGAAGACACTAAATCCCAAATTTGTAAAGATAGAAAAACTTTATATATTATATATATGTATGTGGAATTAAATACAGTGAAAGGAAGCCCAAAATGAAGAATATACCTATAAAATGTAAATGTAAAAATGAAAATTGAAAACAGAGTTAAAAGAGCAGCTGGGTGGCTCAGGTGGTTAAGTGTCTGCCTTTGGCTCAGATTATGATCCCAAGGGCCTGGGATCAAGCCCTGCATTGGGTTTCCTGCTCAGTGGAGAGCCTGCTTCTTCCTCTCCCTCTGCTATTCCCTCTGCTTGTGATCTCTGGCTCTCTCTATCTTCCTGCCAAATAAATAAATAAAATCTTTAAAAAAACATACTTAAAATCAAAGAGTTGATAAAATAAGAAACTAGTTGAAAAGGAAAAAAAAGGGAAAAAGAAAAAGAAAATTTTAATATGAAAGACTAAAGACCCATGAGAAAAAAACCTCGAAATCAATATGCTATTTTTCCCTAGCACAAGAGTTTTTCAGTTCTGAGTAATCCATAAACTTGGTAGTCAATTGATATTCCTGCTGGTATTGTGGGGCAGGGGCCTGCTGCACTGATTCTCAGGTGTCTTTGCCTGGGTGGAGTCGCACCACCCCTTGCCAGAGGGCCAGGTTCAGTATACATTGCTTCAGGTTTCTCTATGTGGTTTTTCTTCCCTGAAGTCTTTTCATGCCACTTTAGAGGATGAAAAAAAGGTAAAAATGACAGTGCCCCAATTTCCAGCCCAGGAGCTGAATGATCGCTGCCCCCACTCTTTAGTGCAATCACTGTTCCCACTCTTTAGTGCTGGGAAAGGCAATCAGTCCCTTTTCTGTGTGCCAAACTCTGCAGACTCCTGCAGTGCACACCTGCACCAATCCTCCTAGAGGGGAGGGGGGTTTCACTGCACCCTGTAGCTCACTGGGCCCCTGCTTGGGGAACAGTTGCCTGATTGTGTGTGCACCTCTGCTGCTCCTCCCAGGGAAAGAAGCAGGGTCTCCCAGTGGTTGTTGCTTGATGGCCCCCTGCTTAGAGATTGATTGCCTGCCTGATCCTGTGAGAGTTCATGGTTTATGGCAACACCTAGCCGAGAAGCCACCTCAGGGCTCATTAATTGTAGCTGGCTAACTCCATTCCAATACTTGGGAACTCTGCCACACTCAGGCACCCCCACTCTTTCTGTGACCCTGAAGATCCTGAGACCACACTGTCCCACTTAGGATTCTGCTCTGCTTTGCCACCTGAGCACCTTTCAGGCAAGAATATCCCTCACAGGAGCAGATTTCTAAAAGTTCTTGCTCTGCTGCTATATCACTTTCCAGTAGCCAGCTTATGGAGGCTCCCTCTCCTCACAGTTTATCTTCCAATATATCTCTTCAGATTCATGTCTCCACACCTCCTACCTTGCAAAAAGTGGTCCCTTTTCTATTTGTAGAATTGCAAGAATTCTTTTCTTAGATTTCAGGTTGAATTCACAGGTGTTCAGAATGATCTGATAGATAACTAGCTAAATTCAAGGGGCCAGTTGAAACATGGGTCCCCTAATCTTCTGCCGTCTTCTCTCTAGAAAAACTAAATGCTATTATCAACTTAAAAAAATAAATGCAGGGGCTCCCTGTTGGCTTAGTCAGTAGAACTTGTGACTCTTGATCTTGTGGTCTTGAGTTTAAGCCCCACATGGGGGTTTAAGTTTTACATAAAGAATTGGCAAAGCCAAAAGAAAAGTGAAGATGGAATCTATTGCAATTACTAGTTTCATATGGAAATGTCACCTGTGAGCTGAACTACATTCCAATACTTTACATTAAAAACATCCCCCTTCTATAATCTGTGACATTTTGTATTATCCTAGAACGCAGTTTTCTGATATCCTCAGATCAGGGAAAGAAAGCATAAACTTGTATGGTCACATTGAAACTAAGAAGAAGGTAAGAAAGTGTTAAATTCTGGTTTTAGCTGACCAGAATGATTACTTCTGCCAGCCTAGTGAATACATTTGATTCTTCTGTTCATTTTTGATTTGTGGTTTCTCTAAGATTTTTTCCCTCTAATTAAATATTCATTGTTTATATAACATCCATATAATGGCATCCAATGTGTTATATATCTTTATGTCTTCTGTTCCTTTAGACACTATAAACATTTATAAGATAATAATGTTCAATCAGATGTTGCAGTATCATGATCACTGTCAACCTGCAGAATGATCTCTTTCCCAAGGATGGTCCCCCTGTGCTGCACACTTCCATTCTGTTGAGATCTTTCTATAAAACAATGAAGGAATGATAGATGGAATATAAGGAGGAAATACACACACACACACACACACACACAAGCACATGGATTAAAATGGACACTTCTTACCAACACGGTTTTCTTTTTTTCCCCAAGAATATAAGATCAACAAAATTTTCAGTGTTTCAAAACCTATAAGGAGGGACACCTGGGTGCCTTAGTCTGTTAAGTGTCCAACTCTTGGTTTCGGCTCAGGTCATGACCTCAGGGTTGTGAGATCGAGCCCAAATTGGACTCTTCGCTCAGTGTGGAGTCTGCTTAAGAGTCTCTCTCTCTTCCTCTACCCCTCCCCACTTTACTTTCCCTCTCTCTCTAAAGTAAATAAATAAAAACTTGAAAAAAACCTATAAGGTAAAAGCACATCTTTACATTTTATAGTATTAACAAAATGCTAACTGCCATGCTCTTGTTAATAGTTCTGCCCCTCCCCCCTGCTCTCTCACACTCTCTCAAATAAATAAATAAATCTTTAAAAAAAAAACAGGCAGAAGACATGAATAGATATTTTCCCAAATAAGACATCCAGATGGTCAACAGACACATGAAAATGTGCTTAACATCAGTCATCATAAAGGAAATACAAATCAAAACCACAATGAGATACCATCTGACACCTGTCAGAGTGGCTAAAAGCAACAACACAAGAAACGACAGGTGCCTGCGAGTCTACTTAAGACTCTCTCCCTCTCCCTCTGTCCCTACCCCCCTCAAATAAATAAATAAATAAATCTTTTTTTTTATAAAGTGTACCTGCTTTTTAAACATTTTTGAGCAACAATATATATTTTGTAAAATGGTACATAATTTTATTATTTTCTGTGTAGTCCCACTGCTTATCTTTTTTTGTTGCTGTCTTAATTGGAGTATTTAAGGTTCCCACAGGCAAATTGTGAATATTACTTAATATTCATTTTTAAAAATGTGATTAATATCTAAGGGTGGTGGTTACTGGAATAATGACACATTTTTCAGTTTACATATGAACTTTTGTTGAAAATTTTAATTTCATTATTTGGTTTCAATGTTTCAAAAGGAGAACTCTAATAGTTTTCTTGATATTTTATGACAGGATCACCCCTTCAAGAGATTTAACGGTGTTTCAGTATGTATAATCATAGCAAGATTATTATTCATCTTGTTAACACTTCCTTTCTGTAAAAGAAGATAATTTCATAATTAAGTACAGTGTTTAAGGGCTTTATTTGTAAGGTGTTGAAATACAGTGAACTTAACTGGTGTACTAAGGCCTTATAATTTTTTTATTCATCAGATACAAGCATATTATGTATTATGAAAATACATAAATTTAATAAACTGTTCCTTTTTGTAAAATGTTCTAAACACAGTGCTTAACATATCATTTGACAGAATGATTAATATTTTAAAATGAAAATTCAGTTGAACAGAAGAATACAGAATAAATTATATCTATTTTTCTCCTTTAGGTATTAAGTTAAATATGGCAGACACAAAAGGATTTATTTTGCAGAATTTAGAAAAAGACCTCATTTTAAATTCAAAAATAAGCAAATTAACTTATGGGATATTATTGTGATGGTTACAATTGTAATAATTATGAAAGAGTAAATAAACATCTTATCCATATTAGTAAATCTTCTTCCCCACAAATGATTGTACCTATAGCAAAACATACTGAGATTATGTCATAAAAATCCTCGGGTTACTCTTGCTTTTCACTCAGCAAATAACTATTGTGTTTAAGACGTGCTACTCTTTAGAGCAATGCTAGTTACTCTTTAAAACCTAAATATTCAAATAAGAGTCCTGTTGGGAATCTTACAAAGAAGTCATTATGGTCTCAAAAAGATGAATGTAGAATTTAGAGTCCAGGATTTTAGCTATACTGTGAGGTATAAATTCAGAGATAGAAAGAGAACATTTTTATGGCATTAATTTTAATAACTGAAATTATTAAATTATAAATATATGTACAGAATTGACATAAACATGTGGATAGGCAAGAACTGGCTAAACTCTAAAGTGTAAAGGTGATCATACTCAATGGTGAAAAACAGAGCATTTCCCCTAAGATCAGGAACAAGACTGAGATGTCCACTCTCACCACTGTTATTTAACACAGTACTGGAAGTCCTAGCCACAGCAATTAGAAAACAAAAAGAAATAAAAGGCACCTAACTTGGCAAGGACGAGGTAAAACTTTAACTATTTGCAGATAACATGATACTATATATAGAAAACCCTAAAGACTCCTCCAAAGAAGTTACTAGAACTGATGAATGAATTCAGTAAGGTTGTAGGATACAAAATCAATGTACAGAAATTTGTAGCACTTTTATATACAAATAATGAAGCTACAAAAAGAGAAATTAAGAAAGCAATTCCATTTACAATTGCACCAAAGATAATAAAATACCTAGGAATAAACTTAACTAAGAAGATGAAAGACCTGTACTCTGAAAACACTGATGAAAGATGTTGAAGATGACACAAACAAGTAGAAGGAGGGGTGCCTGGGTGGCTCAGTCAGTTAAGTGTCCAACTCTTGGTTTTGGCTCAGGTCATGATCTTATGGGTCATGGGATCTAGCCCCAAGTCGGGCTCTGCACTCAGTGAGGAGTCTACTTGAAGATTCTCTCCCCTCTGCCCCTTCCCACTCTATCTCTCTCTCAAATAAATAAATAAATAAATATTTTTTAAAAGGAGAAGGATATGCCATGCTCATGAATTGGAAGAACAAATATTGTTAAAATGTCTATACTACCCAAAACAATCTACACAATTAATGCAATCCCTATCAAAATACCAACATTTTCCACCGACCTAGAACAAACAATCTGAAAATGTGTATGAAACCACAGAAGATCTTGAATGGCCATAAAATCTTGAAAAAGAAAAACTGGGGCACCTGGGTGGCTCAGTTCAGTTAAGCATCTGCCTTCAGCTCAGGTCATGATCCCAGGGTCCTTGGATCAAGCCCTGAGTTGAGCTCCCTGCTCAGTGGAGAGCCTGTTTCTCTCTTTCCCTCTGCTGCTCCCCCTGCTTGTGCTCTCTTTCTCTCTCACTGTCAAATAAATAAATAAATAAAATCTTTAAAAAAAGCAAAAGCAAAATAAAGCTGAAGGTATCACAATTCCAGATTTTAAGTTATACTACAAAGCTGTAGTCATCAAAGCAGTGTGGTACTGGCACAATAATAAGCACATAGTTCAATGGAACAGAATAGAAAGCCAGAAATAAACCCACTTAAAAAAAAGATTTTACTTATTTATAAATAAATAAATGATTGAGCTGAGCAGAGAGCCTGACTTGGGGCTTGATCCCAGGACCCTGGAATCATGACCCGAGCCAAAAGCAGATGCTTAACCAACTAAGCCACCCAGGCATCCCAAAATAAACACACTTTTATATGGTCAATTAATTTTTGACAAGTAAGAAAGGATATGCAATGGGAAAAACACAACCTTTTCAACAAATGATGCTGGGAAAACTGGATGGCTACATGCAAAAGAATGAAACTGGACCACTTTCTTACACCATACACAAAAATAAACTCAAAATAGGTTAAGTACCTCAATGTGAGACCTGAAACTACAAAAATCCTAGAAGAGAGCAGAGGCAGTAATTTTTCTGACATTGGACATAGCAACCTTTTTCTAGATATGTCTCCTGAGGCAAGGGAAACAAAAGCAAAAATAAGCTATTGGGACTACATCAAAATAAATAGCTTCTGCACAGGAAAGGAAACAATCAACAAAACGAAAAGACAACCTCTGGAATGGGAGAAGATATTTGCAAAGGGCATTTCTGATAAAGGGTTACTATTTAAAATATGTAAAGAACTTATAAAACTCAACACCCAAAAAATAAATTATCCCTTTAAAAAATAAGGATAAGACATGAACAGACATTTCTCCAAAGAAGACATCTACATGGCCAACAGACACATGTAAAGATGCTCAACATCATTATCAGCAGGGAAATACAAATCAAAACTACAATGAGATATCACCTCACACCTGTCAGAATGGCTAAAATCAACAGCACAAGAAACAACAAATGTTGGCGAGGATGTGGAAAAATAGGAACTCTTGTACACTTTTGTTAGGAGTGCAAATTGGTGTAGCCACTGTGGAAAACATTATGGAGGTTCCTCAAAAAGTTAAAAATGGAACTACCCTAAGATCCAGCAATCTCACTACTGGGTATTTATCTAAAAAATACAAAACACTACCTCAAAGGGATACATACACTTCTATGTTTACTGTAG
This sequence comes from Mirounga leonina, assembly GCF_011800145.1. Classification (NCBI taxonomy): domain Eukaryota; kingdom Metazoa; phylum Chordata; class Mammalia; order Carnivora; family Phocidae; genus Mirounga; species Mirounga leonina. The sequence continues at coordinate 16,616,021 of NW_023270513.1, forward strand.
CATTTTTACAATTATTTACAAATTATGGAAAAAGCGCAAGTGTCCATCGGTAGATGAATGGATACAGAAGATGTGGTATATATATATAAATACACCATGGAATATTATTCAAAAAGAATTAAAGAATTAAATTAAACCATGATTAAAGCATTAAATCTTGTCATTTGCAATGAAATGGATAGAGCTAGAGAGTATAATGTTTAGCAAAGTAAGACAGTCAGAGAAAGACAAATACCATATAATTTCACCTATACATGGAATTCTAGGAAAAACAAATGAACAAAGGGGAAAAAAGGCAAGAGAGACAAACCAAGAAACAAACTCTTAACTATAGAGAACAAACTGATGGTTACCAGAGGGGAAGTGGGTGGGGTAATGGGTGAAATAGTGAAGGGATTTAAGACTACACTTACCCTGATGAACACTGAGTAATGTATAGAATTGTTCAATCACTATATTGTACACCAGAAACTAATATAACACTGTATGTTAACAATAATGAACTTAAAATAAAAAAAAGTTAACAAAAAGAAATTTTAATCAACCATACTGGAAAAAAAATAAAGTGTAAAGGTGATGAATTTTAACTAAAACCTTTGAAAGAAATTAAAATAAATTTAAGATGACATATTAAATAAAATAAAGAAGTTCAAATAAGAGGATTGTTTTGAAAAAATATTCATAAGAGATGCACAGTTAAAACATATGGATGATTTGGGGAATTTGTTTGCAAAGGACAGAAAAGTCTTAATTCCCTGACATTTCCCCACTTCATTCTAATAATTTTCTTAAGTGAAAGGAAAACATATACTTCCATGTTTTCTAAGACATGTAATCTCTCCCTTTTCTAGAGCCAGTACAAACAGAATTGCTTATCACTCCAACATGTCATGAAGTTGCTGAACTCTGAAAGGACAGTGTACCTCTAAAATACTGTATATTTGCCAGTTACTAAATAGATGATTTTCAGTAGTATATTCTATATTTTACAGTAGGGTTTATTTTAAATTGTGACAATATTTGGATTCTAAAAATCATAACAATAGCTTAGTTGAGAGCAGTCCATCAATATTTAGCAAAAATCCTTTGGTGATTTCTCAGTAGTATATTCTATATTTTACAGTTGGGCTTATTTTTAATTGTGAAAATATTTGTATTCTAAAAATCATAATAATAGTTTAGTTGAGAGCAGTCCATCAGTATTTAGCAAAAATCCTTTGGTGAGATGGCATAGGCTTGACAGTTGGTGCTTCAATTTTTTTCTGGCTCTTTGGCTACTTCAAATATAGGAAAATAAGCCCGGATTCTAGTATATAAATATATTGATCAATTTTATTTTTTTTCATTTTTGTTTTTAATTTTATTATGTTAATCACCATACAATATATCATTGGTTTATGATGTGGTGATCCATGATCCATTCTTTTCGTATAACACCCAGTGCTCCATGCAGTACGTGCCCTCCTTAATACCCATCACTGGGCTAAACAATCCCCCCTCCCCTCTAAAACGCTGTTTGTTTCTCAGAGCCCATAGTCTCTCATGGTTCACCTCTCCCTCCAATTCCCACCCCTCATTTTTCCCTTCCTTCTCCTAATGTCCTCCATGCTATTCCTTATGTTCCACAAATAAGTGAAACCATATGATAATTGCCTTTCTCTGCTTGACTTATTTCACTTAGCATAAACTCCTCCAGTCCCATCCATGTTGATGTAAAAGTTGGGTATTCATCTTTTCTGATGGCTGAGTAATATTCCATTGTGTATATGGACCACATCTTCTTGATCCATTCATCTGTTGAAGGGCATCTCACTCTTTCCACAGTTTGGCTATTGTGGACATTGCTGCTATGAACATTGGGATGCATATGGCCCTTCTTTTCACTACATCTGTGTCTTTGGGGTAAATACCCAGGAGTGCAATTGCTGGGTCATAGGGGAGCTCTATTTTTAAATTTTTGAGGCACCTCCACACTGTTTTCCAAAGTGGCTGTACCAGCTTGCATTCTCACCAACAGTGTAAGAGGGTTCCCCTTTCTCCACAACCTCTCCAACATTTGTTGTTTCTTTCCTTGTCCATTTTTGCCATTCTAACTGGTGTAAGGTGGTATCTCAATGTGGTTTTGATTTGAATTTCCATGATGGCTAATGATGATGAACTTTTTTTCATGCATCTGTTAGTCATTTATGTGTCTTCTTTAGAAAAGTGTCTTTTCATATCTTCTGCACACTTTTTGACTTCATTATTTGTTTTTTGGGTGTTGAGTTTGAGAAGATCTTTATAGATCTTGGATACCAGCCCTTTATCTGTAGTGTCCTTTGCAAATATCTTCTCCCATTCTGTGGCTTGCCTCTTTGTTTTGTTGACTATTTCCTTTGCTGTGCAAAAGCTTTTTATCTTGATGAAGTCCCAAAAGTTCATTTTTGCTTTTGTTTCACTAGCTTTTGGAGATGTATCTTGAAAGAAGTTGCTGTGGAAGATGTCAAAGAGGTTACTGCCTCTGTTCTTCTCTAGGATTTTGATGGATTCCTGTCTCACATTGAGGTCTTTCATCCACTTTGAGTTTATCTTTGTGAATGGTGTTAGAGAATGGTCGAGTTTCATTCTTCTGCATGTGGCTGTCCAATTTTCCCAGCACCATTTATTGAAGAGACTGTCTTTTTCCATTGCATTTTTTTCCTGCTTTGTCAAAGATTATTTGACCATAGAGTTGAGGGTCCACATCTGGGTTCTCTATTCTGTTCCATTGGTCTATATGTCTGTTTTTGTGCCAGTACCATGCTGTCTTGGTGATCACAGCTTTGTAATATAGCTTGGAATCAGGCAGCATGATGCCCCCCAGCTTTGTTTTTCTTTTTCAATATTTCCTTGGCGATTCTGGGTCTTTTCTGATTCCATACAAATTTTAGGATTGTTTGTTCCAGCACTTTGAAAAATGTCATTGGAATTTTGATCGGGATAGCATTGAAGGTATAGATTGCTCTGGGTAGCATAGACATTTTAACAATGTTTATTCTTCTGATCCATGAGCATGGAATATTTTTCCATCTTTTTGTGTCTTCTTCAAGTTCTTTCATGAGTGTTCTGTAGTTCCTAGAGTATAGATCCTTCACCTCTTTGGTTAGGTTTATTCCGAGGTATCTTATGGTTTTTGGTGCTATTGTAAATTGAATCATTTCTCTAATTTCTCTTTCTACAGTTGAGTTGTTAGTGTATAAGAAAGGAACTGATTTCTGTGCATTGATTTTGTATCCTGCCACATTACTGAATTGCTGGATGAGTTCTAGTAATTTGGGGGCGGAGTCTTTTGGGTTTTCCACATAAAGTATCATGTCATCTGTGAAAAGAGAGAGTTTGACTTCTTCTTTGCCAATTTGAATAGCTTTATTTCCTTTTGTTTTCTGATTGCTGTTGCTAGGATTTCTAGTACTATGTTGAACAATAGTGGCGAGAGAGGGCATCCTTTATATGTTCCTCATCTTAAGGAAAAGGCTCTTATCTTTTCCCCATTGAGGATGATATTTGCTGTGGGTGTTTCATAGATGGATTTTATGAACTTGAGGAATGTTCCCTCTATCTCTATACTCTGAAGAATTTTAATCAGGAAAGGATGTTGTATTTTAGCGAATGCCTTTTCTGCATCAATTGAGAGGACCATATGGTTCTTCTCTCTCCTCTTATTAATGTGTTCTATCACATTGACTGATTTGCAAATGTTGAACCACTCTTGCATCCCAGGGATCAATCCCACTTGGTCATGGAGAATGATCCTTTTAATGTATTGTTGGATCCTATTACCTAGGATTTTGTTGAGGATTTTGGAATCCATATTCATCAGGGATATAGGTCTGAAATTCTCCTTTTTGATGGGGTCTTTGCCTGGTTTGAGGATTAAGGTAATGCTGGCCTCATAGAATGAGTTTGGAAGTTTTCCTTCCGTTTCTATTTTTTGAAATGGCTTCAGTAGAATAGGTATTATTTCTTCTTTGAATGTTTGGTAGAATTCCCCAGGGAATCCATGAGGCCCTGGACTCCTGTTTTTTGGGAGGTTTTTGATCACTGCTTCAATCTTGTTACTGGATTATTGGCCTACTCTGGTTGTCAATTTCTTCCTGTTTCAGTCTTGACAGCTTATAGGTTTCCAGGAAGGCCTCCATTTCATCCAGATTGCTCAGTTTATTGGCATATAGTTGTTGATAATAATTTCTCATAATTGTTTCTATTTCCTTGGTGTTAGTCATGATCTCTCCCCTTTCATTCACAATTTTATTAATTTGGGTCCTTTTTCTTTTCTTTTGGATCAGTCTGGTCAGTGGTTTATCAATCTTATTAATTCTTTCAAAGAACCAGCTTCTAGTTTCATTGATCTGATCTACTGTGTTTCTGGTTTCTAATTCATTGATTTCTGCTCTAATTTTAATTATTTCTCTTCTAATGCATGGCTTAGGCATCATTTGCTGCTCTTTCTCTGGTTCTTTAAGGTGTAGAGTTAGTTGGTGAATTTGGGATTTTTCTATTTTTTTTTGAGTGAGGCTTTGATGGCTATGTTTTCCCACTTAGGACCGCCTTTGCAGTATCCCATAGGTTTTGGACCAATGTGTTTTCATTCTCATTGATTTTCATGAATTGTTTAATTTCTTTGATTTCCTGGTTGACCTAAACATTCTTGAGCAGAGTGGTCTTTAGCTTCCAAGTGTTTGAATATCTGCCAAATTTTTTTCTTGTGATTGAGTTCCAGTTTTACAGCATTGTGGTTTGAGAATATGCAGGGAATAATCTCAATCTTTCGGTATTGGTTGAGACCTGATTTGTGACCCAGTATGTGGTCTATTCTGGAGAAAGTTCCATGTGTGCTCGAGAAGAATGAGTATTCTGTTGTTTTAGGGTGGAATGTTGTGTAAATATCTATGAGGTCCATCTGGTCCAGTGTATCATTCAAAGCTCTTGTTTCCTTGTTGATTTTCTGCTTAGATGGTCTGTCCATTGCTGAGAGTGGCGTATTGAGGTCTCCTACAATTAATGTATTGTTATCAATATGAGTCTTTATTTTGGTTAACAGTTGGCTTATGTAGATGGCTGCTCCCATGTTGGGTGCATAGATATTTACAATTGTTAGATCTTCTTGTTGGATAGACCCTTTAAGAATGATATAGTGTCCTTCTGTGTCTCTAGCTACAGACTTTAGTTTAAAATCTAATTTGTCTGATATAAGAATTTCTACCCCAGCTTTCTTTTGAGGTCCCCTGGCATGGAAGATGGATCTCCATCCCTTCACTTTCAGTCTGGATGTATCTTTAGGTTCAAAATGAGTCTCTTGTAGACAGCATATGGATGGGTCCTGTCTTTTTATCCAGTCTGCAACCCTGTGCCATTTTATGGGAGCATTTAGGCCATTCACGTTGCGAGTGATTATTGAAAGATATGAATTAATTGTCATCATGTTGCCTGTGAAGACATTGTTTTTATAGATTGTCCCTGTAAAGTTCTGTTGTAGATCACTCTTGGGGTCTTTCTCCTTTTATAGAACCCCCCTTAATATTTCTTGCAGGGCCGGCTTAATGGTCACATATTCTTTCAGTTTCTGCTGTTCTTGGAAACTCTGCAACTCTCCATCCATTCTAAATGATAATCTTGCTGGATAAAGTATTCTTGGCTTCATGTTCTTCTCATTAATACCCTGCATATGTCTTGCCAGGCCTTTCTGGCTTGTCAGGTTTCTGTGGATAGGTCTGATGTTATTCTGATGTTCTTCCATTTATATGTAAGGAATCTCTTCCCCCTAACTGCCCTTAAGATGGTTTCCTTGGTTCTAAGATTTGCAAGTTTTATTATTACATGCCAGGGTGTTGTCCTGTTTTCCTTGATCTTGGGAGGGGTCCTCTCTGCCTCTAGGACATGAATGTTTGTTTCATTCCCCAGATTAGGGAAGTTCTCAGCTAAGATTTGCTCAAATACATCTTCTAGTCCTCTCTCTCTCTCTCCACTCCCTCTGGGATATCAAGAATTCTGACATTGGAATGCTTCCTGGTGTCACTTATTTCTCTGATTCTATTTTCATGCATTCTGAGTTGTTTTTCCCTGGCCTCCTCTTTTCCCTTTTTATCTATTAAATTGTCTTCCAGGTCACTAATTCGTTCTTCTGCCTCACTTACCCTAGCTGTTAGATTATCTAGATTAGATGGGATCTCATTGATAACATTTTTAAGTTCTGCCTATTCAGCTTTCATTTATGCCCTTAGAGACTCTATTTTGCCATTAATTGATTTCTTCATTCCAGCTGTTGTCTTCACAATTGCTAGCCTGAATTCCATCTCCGACATCTTGGTTATATCTGCATCCATTTGTAAATCTGCTGCATAAATCATAATCTCTGAGTCTTTCCTATTTTGGAGGTTCCTCCTCTTAATCATTCTGTTGATGGGTTGTTGAGGGAAGGTATAGAGTCCAAATTATTGACCAGAACCCAAGCAAGATGCACCTGTTTTCTAGGGACCTTAGGGTTGGTGGCCTCTTTTTCTCCCAGCCTGTCTTCCGAGGAAGGGCTTGCCACGCTGTTACTCAGGCTACCCTGCCCCCCTGTGGCAGGGAATGGGCTCAGTGGGAACCAGTTGAAGGCTTTTTTTCTCTTGCAGTTTTCCCTGGTGGCTTTCCGCCTCCCTTCCAAGAGTCAGAGCAGAAGAGACCATTTCCAACCCTCTGCCTCAGAGCAGAGAGATTGCAGTCTGTTCTTCAGTGAGCTCTCCAGGCCACACTGTCTCCGTTTCTGTTTGTGCTGTATCAACTGCAGCATCCTGGGTTGTGTGCCCCTCTGCAGCACCTCCAATCCTGCCTCCAAGTTGGCACACGTCTTGCCCTTTTTCCTTCTAAAACCACCAGGCACTCCCAGTTCGCACGTGTGACCCTGCCGCTCTGGGTTTCCATCCCGGGGGCTGCCCTAAAGTCCTTTCCCCACCAGTACTGGTCTGCGAGTCTGTGCCCAGTCCCCAGCGCAGGAAGCTATCACTGACTGGCGGTGTAGGATCCCCATGGCCAGGCTCCCTCCCGCTGCCATTTTTCCTCTGATATCTGCCCACAGAATCACAGCTCCCCGCTTCCTACCTCGAAACCAACCATCTGCGATATTCTGTTTGTAGAGATCCAGATCTTCTTACATCTCAGGCTGATTTCATGGGTGCTCAGAGTGGTCTGGTAGATATCCAGCTCAATTCTGGGGACCAGTTGGAATAGGGTCCCTTATTCCTCTGCCATCTTTTCTCCACCCCAGGAATAATGCTTTTAATAGAAAGTCAAGGCTTTCAGCACCTTTGAGTTTTTCCCCATCCTCTAATGCTCTATAATCTGTGTGTGAAGAATTTTCGACCTGTTTGCCTATTTTGTGTGACATTGCTATTATTTTTTTTCATTTCCATTTGCTGTAGTTTGTAATGGGTAAATGCTCAGTGTGAGGGAATAAAGACATGCTATTCATGAGCATGTATTGTTTCCTACTATGAATGCACCTTCAGAAATCACTGGGTGGTCTTTACCACTTGATGTGACTTTTAGGGGGAAGCATTCACAGATATAAAGACATTCTTCAAGATTTGATCAGTATAAGACCAAGAACCTTACAAGTAAGCAGAGTAAAAGATTAAAGATCTCATACGGGATTGCTACAATGAGTACAAGGAAAATAAAGAAGCCTAGTTGCCCTGGAGAGATGAAGATGCAGTCTGAAATCCTTGATTTTCAGTGTGAGGACTGATATACTTTCTACAGTGTGGAATAGAAAGAATGTAATGCTAAGGAGTCCTAAATGAGAGGTAACTTAGAGACATAAGGAGAAGCTTCATGTGATGGCGGGAAGAACCCCAAATCCATGCAGGGTAGTATTGAATCATTTTCATTAGCAGTGGTTCATATTCACATAACTAAGAGGTGAGTGGTATTCTTTTCTTTCTTTTATTCTTTCACTGTTCTTTCATTTTTTTATTCTTTTAAACTTTGTTTGAATCAAGAGACAAAGTGATCTGAAGAGTTTTCTCCAAAACCCTGTGGCAAGTTTGCTGATGAAACTAGGAAAAATGCATGCCCGGTGAAGTTTTAGACTTAAGGGGGAATATCTTCTAATAGATGGAATATATATATATATATATGAGAGCTTTGTTCGAATAAAGAAAATGCTTATGCATTATTTGAGGAGATAGTTTATATGTGTAACCTCTATTAATTGATAAAGTCAATTTACAAAAGGGTAAATATACAAAAGGAATAATCTGAAAATATACAAAAGGAATAATCTGAGAAGGAGAAAAAATTCCACTAGTCACTTAAACAAACATAATGGCCAAAAGAAAATAATAGGGAGTGGAATAGCTAATAGCCTTCATAGGCACTCATTTAGTGCTAGTCACATCCCTTGATGTGAACTTAGGTACAAGATTCATATTTGAATAAGCTGACTAGACACCCATATATTGGAAATTTTATTTAGAGACTTGGTGGACCCGTTTGATTTTGCTAAAATGTTAAAATTGGTGCCTAAAATAGAAGACAGTGTCAGTATATTGATTTTCACCAAGGGGAAATTATTCTTTTCTTTGTTTGGGATCAAGAGATAAAGGCAAAAAATATGCATACAAATGGAGTGAGATGATATTGAGCACTTATGAGGCAACAGAAAACTATAGAAGGTGTGGAAAGAATACAATAATCCTTGGGGAAGGAAATTTCAGTTGTAGAAAATTTTGTGTAATTCAAAATTTATGGCATTGTAACAAGTATTAAAATCAGAGAATGACAAAAATTCAAACTCTCTTTATAAAGATTTTAATAGTAGTCATTAAAATCTGGGGACTAATAAACATAAAGAAGTAAAGATTAATTTTAAATTTCCATTAAAAGGCAATATAATAAACCATCAAGCTATAATATCCACTTCAAATTTGAATATGTTTTTGAAGCAATGCAGCAAAAACTTGATTTCCAGAAAAATGAAATATTGATTTTTTTGGAAGAAAGAAACCCATTTGACTATTTATTTAGAAAACAAGAAAAACACTCTAATGGAGTGCCTGGTTGGCTCAGTTGTTAAGCGTCTGCCTTCGGCTCAGGTCATGATCCCAGGGTCCTGGGATCAAGCCCCTTATCGGGCTCCTTGCTCCATGGGAAGCCTGCTTCTCCCTCTCCCACTCCGCCTGCTTGTGTTCCCTCTCTCGCTGTGTCTATCTCTGTCAAATAAATAAATAAAAATCTTAATAAAAAAAAGAAAAACACTCCAATGAAATTTATATATGTATATCTATGTGCATGGATTTCCCCAAATCTTAAAATAAAAACAAATATATCATATGCTTTACCTTTGCACTAGTGATTGTATCAAATGGAGAAAACTCTCTGCAGATGTTTATTATTAATACCATCATCACGGTTTTTTATATAAAGGTTAACACCCTAAAAAAAAGAAAAGAAAACTGTAGGAAAAGGACAAAGAAAACCACAGTGGTACTTAAGCACACTTCCTAGTATTTATCCCATGTTTCTTCTCCTTTCCCCCTCTTTTTTTTTAAAGATTTATTTATTATTTATTTGATAGAGAGGGACACAGCGAGTGAGGGAACCCAAGCAGGGGGAGTGGGAGAGAGAGAAGCAGGCTTCCCGCTGAGCAGAAAGCCTGATGTTGGGCTGATCCCAGGACTTTAGGATCATGACCTGAGCCAAAAGCAGATGCTTAACGACTGAGCCACCCAGGCACCCCTCCTTGCCCCACTTAAACCCTCCAGTTACCTGGCAGTAACTGAAATGAACATAAAATAGGTTTCCTCATACCTGTCTTATTTTGCTTGTCAATTAAAAATGAATGTGGGTAAAAATAGCAACATTTCATTGCACCAACGATTTGATATAAGACCCGAAAAAAATAAGCTTTATCTTGACATTCACATTTGAAATAAATATCATCATTTCAAATACTTTTTATTAAACATGTGTCTTCTAAAGACTTTAATAATGTTTTATAATGTTGGAGCTGATTAAGGGGGTGTTTAGTAGTTAGGTTTTGTTGCTCTCACAGCCTACTGAGGAAGACAAGCATAATGACTGAATGCTATTAATAAAAGCATGCACAAAGTGCTATGTGAGCAGAGAGGAAGGAGCCATAGTTCAGTTTACATACTTTAAAAATGACAAAAACGAGTCCACCAGGGATAATGTTAAGATTAGCATATAGTATTTGACCTGATTTTACTAATAGAAAGGAATATAGTAACTTATTCACAGTAGAGGTAAGGGTCAGAAAGTTTCACAGTCCTTTTAAATGTTCATTATAATCACTTTGTAATTAGGTGCTTTTGTCTGCATGATCTTTTGCTAGACATTACAGGGAGATATCCATTAGTTATGGTTCTTGCTTTTAGTTGTTTGAATTTTAAGTGATAAAATCAACAGACATTCATGGGGTTAGGTAATGTGAACATATCAATAAATAAATGAAAATGTACATATGTCCTTTTACTTTTATCTGAGGAGGATGAAAAGGATGGTAGACAGAAGTCAGTAAGAGTAGTGTGTTTTAATCTTGCAATTGTTAGCCAAACTAGGTAATTTAGTCTCTTTATTTATAGGAATTTCCAATCAGAAAGTCCAAGATAAAACTAACTATCCAGAGGAGAACTGAAAATAACAGTGGCTTTCTTGATGAATGACAGCTTATTTTTACCTGCATACATGGTTATAAGAAAGATCTAAAAATTTAAAGGATATAGGATGAGATTACAGCATTCCTACAACCACACTTAAAATACTATGTTTAGTTCTGGTTACCATATTAAAAAAAAAAAAAGATGTAGCATTTGAAAAGGGGAATTAGATTGACCTTAGGGTTGCAAGGTACGAGCTGTGAAGACAAGATAGAATCATGAGTTTCTGCAACCTTTAAAGAGCAAAGGTTGAAGAAGATTTAATTGAAAATAAACTCACTTCAATATACATATAGATAGATAATGTCAACTCTGTTTGTTATTACATCACAGATTATTGTAAAAGAGATGTATAAATTTTAATAGAAGTGAAAATTTCTAAAACAAACATCCATACTGTTCAGGTTTTTAAGTCCATCTTTCTGTAGCATGTTAGTAGAATAATGTTCTACTGATTTCCTCTATGAAGTAACATGTCTGAAGAATTTTCAGTCAGTGTTTTTCTGAAACATAGAAAGAAGATGCCCTTAACTGAATACCACTAACAGTCATTCCAATAACTGTTTATAAATCAAAGGAAAAATAGTATATCTTAGGAGTGGGAACTAAGCTGCAATTGCCACTAACTTCTTAGAGGAATTTCATTTTAATCTACCTGTATTTTAGGAAGATAGTCAGCAATTTAGGAATCAGAGAACCATAGGGTATTTGAGTTATGGTGGGCCGCTGTGGTCAATTTGTCTAACCCTGGCTTTACAAATTAGGATACTGAGATGTAAAGAAGGGAAGTCATTTGTTCATGGTTACAAAGCTAGTTAGTTGCATAGTTGAGACTAATACCCAGCTCTCTTTGTGCCTTGTTCAGTGTTCTTTCTGTTAACACTATTACTTCCAGAAGGTGGTTATTTGAAAATTCATCTATAACTTGGTTTCATGCAAGTTGGAAAGTAACTTTTCATGGAAACGTCATAAACTCAGAGTTCTCCTTTGCTCTATTCTATACACTGTTTCCATGTAAATTTAGGCTTCCAATCATATTAATGCTAGCTTTAGACTTTTTGTTGCACATGTCCCTTCTTTTTGATTCTCATATCTGTCAAAACTTGGTCATTTTATGCTGAGAACACTGCAGTAACCTCCTATTTGGTCTCACCTCCAAAGTCTTTTGTAACAATTCATTCTGCCCATCCTGTCAGTTGCAATTTCCTAAAGTGTTTTTGTCCTCTTTTTGTCTTTGTTTTTCAAAACCTATCTTCAAGACTCAAATCAAATTTCATCTCTTCTATAATGACTTACCACTTCAGGTAAAAGGGATACCTTCATTTAAATTCTTATAACACTTAGTTTATATCACCCACGCATTCAACATTTGTTCATCAGATATTCTTGAGTGCCTACTCTATGTATGCCAGGAAATTGTGTGGTTTATCATTCACAGACTTTCAATGTAACAATTTGGGACTATGATTTATCACTTTTTTATATTGTAATATTCTTGATATTAGGAACCATGCTTGAAAATCTTTGTATTCTGCATAGCCCATAGCAAAGAGCTTTTGTACATGGTTGATGATTAGTAAGTATTTGTAGAATAAATACTGAACTAAGAGGCTGATATTCATAGGATGAAGAGATAAATGTGGCCTCCATGGGATCAGTAAAAAAATTGTTAGATATCAATTATAAGCATGTTTGAAGAACTTCCTTTAACTCTTAAAGAAGTTGGTTCTTTACATATCATGAAAGTGACAAGATGATCAAGGAAAACAGTATCAAAACAATATTTCAGTCATATTCTGATAGATAAATACTGTCAACAAGAAAAAGTAGAAGGCATGGAATCAGACTTAAAACACTTTAGTTTCAGCTTCTAGATATTTAAAAGTGGGAAAATGTTTCAAACCCACTTTACAACAGAAGAGTTTACTCCATTAGTTAATAAAGAATAAATGCTCCATTAACTGTAAAACTATGTAACAACAGTAAGATGTTATTGTTTAACATAAGATTTTAGACACATAAATGAGCTAGATCTAGTTTTTCAAAAGATAATCATTTTTAATTTTAAGTAACTGCCTCTGGTATCATAATTTGTGAAGAACATGCTATTTAATTTAATTTAATTTAATTTAATTTAATTAATTAATTAATTTTAGATAGTAGAGTAGCCCTTGTCAGGGATTACATTAAGGGGGATGAATGTCAAGGGACTTAATAGACTTTGAAGTAAGTAATCCTCTTCATTCCCACTCCTGCCTTTTAGTAATACATTGAGAGTATGTCTAGGCCAAGATTCCTTTGCTTTAACCTTGCTTGATTGTCTTCATCTGCGCTAGACTAAACCAGATGGGATTACCAAGAATGATCAATTAGTAAATGAACTCATTTTCTTAGAAACAGCTTAGCTGAGTTATACTTACAGAACTGTCAGCATTTTACATCCAATTTAAGCTTCACTAAACAAGCCAAATGTTTAAAAAAAAAAGTTAAGGTATAATTAAAATAAAATTTTAGAATTTTTTTCTCTCTGAATAACTTTATAATGAATCTATATTTTTTATCCTTCAATAATTCAGTTTATTTGTTGTCATCAACTAAGGTTGGGCTCATGATGTTTCTGATCAACTTTAGGTGCTCAGTGAAAGTTTACTAGGATTCTAAAGCACCATGGCTATCCTTATATAAATTAAGTATCATCATCAATGATTAAACTATGCTGCATAGTAGAAATAGGTTCTTAAAATATGTTTTATGAAAATGAGTTTGAAGACTCTACAGTGATAAATTTGAATGAGTAAAGTATCCCTTCACATAGCCATCCTTCAGTTTATTCGACAAATATTTACTGGGTGCCCATTCTGTGCCAACGTCTTTGTTAGGTTTTGGAGTGAAACAGTGGACAGGAAACCTAAACCCATTCTTACATGGAGATTGCATGTTCATAGGGAAGATAGATCTAAAACAACTAAATAGATAAAATATTTCCACATTGTTATAAATGCTATGAAGGAAACGCCATTTTAGCAATTCAGAATTGGAGGTTGCTACTAATTTCTCTACATAGGCAGCATACTATTTAGAAAGTGGGTCAACTTACTATTATCTCAGTGTGATATCAAACCATCAAACCTAAAGCTAACTAGAGGCTAGTAAAGAAGTAATTGTGTCCAATGCCTCAAGGGTTTTAATATATATCTACCATAAATTTTTTTTTGGCTTCCGGAACATTTCCTTAGTGCTTTCTGTGAGTCATTCTAAACATAAAATAACAAGACGTGATCATCAACTAGAAGACATGAAATATAACTAGTATTCAGTGTTTTAAAATGCTTTTATAAAAGGCTGGCTAGAACCCCCATACAGATCAAAGGACAAGATTCAAAGGGTCACTCTTTGTGTCTTTAGCTAAACCTACAAACATGGATAGCAAGACTATAAGGAAAAAATTTTACAACAGAAATATTGTGGACAAAGATGTCACAGCAATAAGAGATTTAAAATGTATGAAGATTCTGAGGGATGTTTATAGTTTTATACAATATAAATGATTTCAGGTAAGCTATTTAATAATCAGTTCATTTGTGTGACTGATGTTTTTGAGTTTGAATATGTGGAAATATATTATTGAAAAACCTATTTGAGATGAATTTATAGTACCACTAAAGATATTTAACTGTTCTCCTTGATGGGACATATACTCATATTGTGCATACTGAATATAATTATTACTGTATTGTGAGAAGAACATGTTATTTTTTATGATCATTGCTGTGAAAAACACATTTGATGTTCTGAACTATAATTCTATTTCTGAGATTCTTTATTATTGTAGGACATATGAGAAATATCACTGAACCTACTGAGACTCTACAGACTGGATTGACAAAGTTCTGTTTGTGTAAAAGATCATCTGTGAGACACAATTGGCATAGAGCCTTGCATTCTTTATATTGGTAGCCTTTGTTAATACAATATATATCCCGAAGCTTCCTTTTGTACAAATTTTAAAAATGCCATAGACTTATTTATCTTTACTATTACCCCATCCAATATTAAATTTTTCTTTTTTCTTTTTTCTCTGGACTCTGATTTTAAATCTCACTGACTTTTAAAAGAGTCAAACTTACGCACCAAAGTTTTTCAGAAGAAGCAGATATTTAATACGACCAAGGGTTTGGTTATTCCCAAATAGTTCTAGGAAAAATAAATTCCTGAAAGGATGAAAATGGTTGGTTGAGTCAGAGAATGTGTCTTTGAAGAATTAAGTGATACAAAGTTTGTTTGGATGTCTTCTGGAAACTTAAATAAGCCTAACATATCCAGGCCTTTATTTTTATACTTTTGTATTAAAAGATATTTTCAGTCCCTTTTTTTAACCTACATACTTATAAAACGAATTCTGGGATTCCCAAAGAGATTAAATAGCTTTATAACTGCTACTATGGAGCAAGAGTTGGCATATAAAATGAATAAAGTTATTAGCTAAAAGAGTGAGAAAAGCTCCCTAAAAGCTCCAACAGTGGAAATGCAACAGCTAATATGATTTAATCACATCTCCAAAGAGAACCTAAAAATGTTTTATCAGTGCATATTTACTGGCCATTTGTACTCTACAGATGAAGTTGGGAGGAGGGACAGAGCATTGCTTGACTTATGTCCTATTTATTTGTTACATTTTTTCCCAATCAATATTTTGTTTATCGTATTGGGCCAGAAAAAGAAGTAACATGACTAAAAGTTCTTGTATGTGTAAGGAACTGGTAAAGCCTAATTTAGTAGTCCCTAAAATATGGCAATATATACCAGGTTAACAGGTGATTCATATTTCAAAACATAAGAAACATTTTCTCTAGCTTTATTGAGGTATACTTGACAAAAATTATATTTAAGGTATACAATCATTTCACAATGTATACATATATTGAAACATAGGAAACATGTTATTGATTTGTTAGAATTTTAAATATAGCTACTACTCTGAAAGATAAGGTTTCTCTGAGTATAATTAGAGTTTCTTATTAAATCTATTTTAATTTAACACAACTTGCTTTAGGTTTTTTTTTTGTATGTGAAAAAATAGTATAATTGTTCTACTTCAAGGGTTAAAGGCTTGCGTTTCCTCATTAAAGAAAGTGCATATGACCCTTTAGTTAGATAATAATCTAGCACTTTTAGTGTACCCTCAATCAATAGTGTACACATATATGGAAGTTTCCAGTTGTCTCATATTTTCTATGAGGAAATTGACTAATGTTTGAAGTAAATTATATCCACAAACTTTAAAATAGTGGCCATAAAACTCAAATCCCTACTGGAACCAGGAGACAACATATATTAATTTAGAGGGCCACATATAAGGTCATAGGACATTGTGGATCCACAATTCTGTAGGGGACAGAAGAGTGCATGCTCTGTCTATAGGTGGCCATTGCTTCTCTACTTCATCTAGTTGTGCTGAGCCAGTAAATATGTGGGACCAGATCTTTTTGAAGATTTTTTTTTTTTAGAGAATCTGTTGGAAATTCAGATCTTATATAAAATTCTCAGATTTTCATAGCTCTGGGCAGACCAAACAAAATATGTTTGGCAGCCTTGGTTTTCCAGTTTGCAACCTTTGCTTTAAAAGTAGTGTGGTGTAGAAAAAGCACTTGCTTAGAGATCAAGGGAGACACAGATCTTGTCTAAATGTGTAGCACATCTGTTGACTTTATTATGTTCCCATGAGAATAAAACAGATATGATAATCTTTGGGAGAGAGTTCAAAAAGTGGTTCCTTAATATATAGTAGAGGAAGCAGGGTGATGAATTCAATTAGGAGTCAGGAGACTTCTGACACTAATTTTCTATGTAACGCTGGCCAAAAAATTGAACATCTCAGGGGCTAATTTTCTCATCTGTCAAATGGTGGTGGTGGTGGTGGGTAGTAAAGTAGAGCAGTTCAGACTCACAATATATCATGTAGAGAAAAGAAGGGCTTCACTACTAATTGAAGGGATGAAAAGGAATGACTCCCTCTTATCTTTCCTTCTACTAACCACCAGCACTTTAAATTTTCTTTAGAGTCCAGTTTCAAATTCATTGGAGTAGATCATCTCAAAGGATGACCATATCTATAAAATGCTCTGGTTTAAGTAATTTTCCCTATAAGAATAATTAGTGAATGTAGCACTTTATTTAGTTACCCTCACACCAGAAGTAGGACTTACTATGTGATATTTGATAGTGAATTTTCAATTTATCTTCAAAAGGACTAAAAAACCTAAATCCAATGATTCTGTGAGTTCTTAACTGGTCTTCTCACTTTGTGGTATTTTGTTGCCTCTTGTCATGTGTTTTGTATGCTGTTTCTCAATTGTTAAATGTGATTCTGTGGTCTAAGTTTAGGTTTCAAAGGTAAGAATTCCATATCTCTGATTCTTCTACTAAACTGACTCCAATCAGAGAAGGGTACTGGGTAGCAATCATTGTCATTAACTTTGTTGCCTTGTATGCACACACTACAAGTTAGAAGAATCAAAGTACGAACATGTATTTATCAAAAGTTCAGGGTAAAAATGATCCTGACAAATTCAAAACACAGCCTTCTCTCATTTATTTAATTCTTGGGTCTAAGCCAGTGCAGACTCAACTTCTAGTCATAACTTGTATGTGGGGGAGAGTCTATCTATAGTCGGGAAAATTGGTGTTCTGATGCTGTGCAGCAATGATGATGATTGGAGCTGGTAAGCTGTGTAGAGACCCTTACTGCTTATCACCATATGTTGTAGGACCTTGGTTGGTAATAATTCTGTTGGTGGTAGTGATATATTGATTATAGCATCTGGCCCAGTGTTCTTGAACTTGTGTAACACCATTTTGTCAGTATTTTCATAAGAATGTGGTCATATGTATATTTCAGCCACAAAGATAAATTCTAGTGAATTTCAGGCCCTTTATTCGTGGTTCAAATTTTACAGCCAGATTAGAAGTGGGGAGAGGCCGCAAAAAGGTAATTTCAGGAGAATAAGAGATATTAGAGGGGGATATGAAACATTCTAGGTCAACTCCAGGAAACGCAGATGAGAGCTCTTTTATACTGATCTGATAATATTTTTAGCATCATCTGCTTGTTCAGTAAAATTTTCCAAAATGCTGATTACTTGACAAAGTATGAGGAAATCTAAAATAAATTAAGTGACACACAGAATGAACAAATTCAGAAGTATAGAAGTCACATTTTATTTTGAATGTCAAAAATAAAGTATATGAATTTAACTTGTAGTCCCTAAAGTCCTAGAGCCATAGCTAGTGTTAGGCAGTATTGTAAAATACATTCTCACACTTGACAAGACAAATGAAACAATTTTTAAAGTCAAGTAAACTCCTAATTTCTAAGAAGTTTTTAAATCCTTAATAACAGTTAATTCATGGACATTTATATATTTATTGGATAATTCTAACAATAAAGTTTTAGTATTTGGCAATTTTAAAGTCTAAACTTAATCTATGAATCTCAGGTCACAGAAGATTTAAATGATTTTTTTTGGAACTTAGTATAATTATATATATATATATGGTAATAGCTGAAAAAGTTCTTTTGAGTTCAGAAAGTTTTCTACATATAGAAGAGAGGGGGAATCTCTGGTAAAAGGAAAAATAAGTCCTCCAATCCAATAATATACAGCTCATTGAATTAAGAAAGTACACATTATCATTGACTTGGTATGCATGAGTAAGTATATTTTACCTTAAGAAAGTATCATTTTGGAGTGCCTAGGTGGCTCAGTTGGTTAAGCATCCAACTCTTGATTTTGGCTCAGGTCATGATCTCAGGGTCATGAGGTGGAGCCCTGTGACAGGGTCCATCTGCTTGAGATTTTCTCTCTCTCCCTCTCCCTCTGCCCCTCCCTTCCCCCCTTCTCTCTCCTCTCAAAAATAAAAAAAAGAAAGTATCATTTCCAAACAGTTTGGGTGAGTGAACTAGGAAGCAAAATCAAGTAGTTCTGACGGTCAAGCTGCAGAACACAAGAATAGGTGAAAAAAAGTTTCACCTTCCTTCACTCCCGCCTCCCTTTCTCTAGCAACCCCAGGTACATGTTTGCATTTATGGTTTATTTAGAAATCTTTCTAGAGACCTTTAAGCAGAAAAGCAGTTGTCTATCAAAACAAACAAGCAAACAACAAAGAAAGAGACGTTTTTCAATTTAATTTTTTAAATTCCAATAAAATTAACATACAGTGTTATATTAGTTTCAGGTGTACAATATAGTGATTCAACAATTCTATACTCAGTGCTCATTATGATAAGTGTATTCTTAATCCCCTTCACCTATTTCACCCATTCTCCAACCCACCTGCCCTCTGGTAACCACCTGTTTGTTCTCTTAGTTAAGAGTCTGTCTCTTTGTCTCTTTTTTTGTTTGTTCATTTGTTCTGTTTCCTAAATTCCACATGTGAGTGAAATCATATGGTATTGGTCTTTCCCTGACTTACTAAAAGGAGACTTAACAAAAATGCTATTGCAAGAGATTACAGAGGAGTGATGAACAAACCATATGTATTTGTTGTGGGCATTATAGGGAGGCTCCTGTTTCTGTACCACTAAAAAGTGCACTAAAGCTCAAAAGAGCCAAATTAAAGTCCTTATAGATGTTAGCATGTTGTTTTATTTTTTATGTACTTATTTTTTCATTTTTAATTTTAATTCCAGTACAATATAGTGATCCATCCATTCTATATATTATTCAGGGCTCATCAGGATAAATGTACTCTTAAACCTCTTCACCTATTTCACCCATTCCCCCACCCAACTCCCCTCTGGTAGCCATCAGTTTGTTCTCTATAGTTAAGAGTTCAGTTTTTTTTGTTTCTCTTTTTTTCTTTGTTCGTTTGTTTCTAAAATTCCACATACGAATGAAATCATATGGTATTTGTCTTTCTCTGATTGACTTATTTCACTTAGCCTTCTATCCTCTAGATCCATCCATGTTGTTGCAAATGGCAAGAATTTATTATCTTTTATGACTGAGTACTATTCCAATATCTATCTATCTATCTATCTATCTATCTATCTATCTATCTATCTATCTATCTATCTATACCTTATCTTCTTTATCCATTTATCTGTGAATGGACACTTGGGTTGCTTCCATAATTTGGCTATTGTAAATAATGCTGCAGTATACATAGGGGTGCATGTATCTTTTTGAATTAGTGTTTTTGTATTCTTTGGGTAAATGCCAAGCATTGGAATTACTGGATCATATGGCAATTCTATTTTTTAAAAATATTTTATCTATTTATTTATCAGAGAGAGAGGGAGAGAGAGAAAGAAAGAGGGCCCACAAGCAGGGGTAGCAACAGGCAGAGGGAGAAGCTGGCTCCCCGCTGAGCAAGGAGCCCAATGCAGGACTTGATCCCAGGACCCTGGAATCATGACCTGAGCTGAAGGCAGATGCTTAACCGACTGAGCCACCCAGGTGTCCCTCTATTTTTAATTTTTTGAGGAACCTGCATACTGTTTTCCACAGTGGCTGCACCAGTTTGCATTCCCAACAACACGAGTGTTCCTATTTCTCCTCACCAACACCTGTTTTATTTGTGTTGTTGATTTTAGTCATTCTGACAGGTATGAGATGATATGTCATGGTGGTTTTGATTTGCATTTCCCTGATGATGAGTGATGCATCTTTTTATGTGTCTGTTGGCCATTTGGATGCCTTCTTTGGAAAAATGTCTTTCATGTCTTCTGTCCATTTTTTATTTGGATTATTTGTTTTTGGGTGTTGAGTTTTATAAGTTCTTTATATATTTTGGATACAACCCTTTATTGGATATGTCATTTGCAAAATATTTTCTTCCATTTTGTAGGTTGCCTTTCAGTTTTGTTGAATGTTTCTTTTGCTGTGCAGAAGCTTTTTATTTTGATGTAGTCTCAATAGTTTATTTTTGCTTTTTTTCCCCTGCCTCAGGAGACATATCTAGAAAAATGTTGCTATGACCACTGTCAGGGAATTTATAACCTGTGCTCTCTTCTAGGAGTTTTATGGTTTCAGGTCTCTCACTGAGGTCTTTCATCCATTTTGAGTTTATTTTTGTGTATGGTGTAAGAAAGTGGTTCAGTTACATTCTTTTGCACGTTGCAGTACCAACACCATTTGCCTTTTTCCATTGCATATTCTTGCCTCTTTTGTCAATGATTAATCAACCACACAATTGTGGGTTTATTTCTGAGCTCTTTATTCTGTTCTATTGATATATGTCTATTTTTGTGCCAGTACCATACTATTTCGATTACTACAGCTTTGTAGTATATCTTGAAATCTGGGATTGTGATATTTCCAGTCTTGTTCTTCTTTTTCAAATTGCTTTGGCTATTCAGGGTCTTTTTTGGTTCCATATAAATTTTAGGATTGTTCTAGTTCTGTGAAAAATGTTGTTGGTATTTTGATAGGGATTGTATTAAATCTGTAGCTTGATTGGGTAGTATAGGCATTTTAATAATATTTGTTCTCCCATTTCATGCTCATGGAATATCTTTCCATTTTTGTTATCTTCAATTTCTTTCATCATGTTTTATAGTTTTCAGATACAGGTTTTTCACCTCCTTGGTTAAGTTTAATTCTTGGTATTTTATTCTTTTTGGTGCAAATGTAAATAGGATTGTTTTCTTAATTTCTCTTTCTGTTACTTCATTATTAGTGTACAAAAATGCAACATATTTCTGTATATTAATTTTGTATCTTGCGACCTTACTGAATTTTTATGAGTTCTAGTAGTTTCTTTGGTGGAGTCTTTAGGGTTTTCTATATATGGTATCATGACATCTGCAATAGTGAAAGTTTTACTTCTTCCTTGCTGATTTCAATGCCTTTTATTTCTTTTTGTTGTCTGATTGATGTGGCTAGGACTTCCAGTACTATGTTGAATAAATATGATGAGGGTGGACATCCTTGTCTTGTTCCTGACCTTAGGGGAAAAGCTCTCAGTTTTTCACCATTGTGTATGATGTTAGCTGTGGTTTTTCATATAAGGCCTTTATTAAATAGAGGTATGTTCCCTCCAAACATATTTTGTTGAATATTTTTATCATGAATGGATGTAAAATGCTTTTTCTGAATTTATTGAAATGTCAAAGTGGTTTTTATCTTTCCTCTTATTGATGTGACACATCATATTGATTGATTTGTGAATATTGAACCACCTTTGCATCCCAAGAACAAATCCTACTTGATCGAGTTAAATGATTTTTTAAATGTATTATTGGACTTGGTTTGCTAATATTTTTCTCAGGATTTTTTCATCTATGTTCATTGGAGATATTGGCCTATAGTTCTCCTTATCTGGTTTTGGTATCAGAGTAGTGGTGTCCTCATAGAATGAATTTGGAGGTTTATTTCCTTTTCTATGTTTTGGAATAATGAGACAAGACTAGGTATTAACTCTTCTTTATACGTTTGGTAGAATTCACCTGTGAAGCCATCTGGTTCTGGACTTTTACTTGTTGAGAGTTTTTTGATTACTGATTCAATTTCATTACTAATAATTGTGTGCTCAAATTTTCTATTTTTTCCTGGTGCAGTTTTAGGAGGTCATATGTTTTTAGGAATTTATTTGTTTCTTTTAGGTTGTCCAATTTGTCAGCATATAATTTTTCATAATCTTATCTTTTGTGTTTCTGTGGTGTTGGTTGTTATTTCTCCTCTTTCATTTCTGGTTTTATTTGAGTCCTTTCCTTTTTTTCTTTTGTTTCTGATGAATCTGGCTAAAGGTTTATCCACTTTGTTGATCTCAAAAACCCAGCTCCTGGTTTCAATGATCTGTTCTATTTGTTTTTTGGTTTCTATTTCTTTTATTTCTGTTCTACTCTTTATTTTTTCTTTCTTTCTACTGTTTTGGGGTGTTGTTTGTTCTTCTTTTTCTAGCTTCTTTGGGTGTAAGGTTAGATTCTTTGAGATTTTTCTTGCTTCTTGAGGTAGGCTTGTATTGGTATAAACTTCCCTCTTAGAACCATTTTTGCCGCATCTGGAATTGTTCTGACCATTATGTTTTCATTTTCATTTCTTTCCATGTATTTTTTTATTTTTCTTTGATTTCTTGGTTGATCCATTCATTGTTTGGTAGCATGTTATTTAACCTCCATGTATTTGTGTCCTTTCCAGGTTTTTTCTCATGGTTGATTTCTAGTTTCATAGCATTGTCATTGGAAAAGATGCATAGTATGACTTTGATAGTTTTTAATTTGTTGAGACTTGTTTTGTGATCTGTTTTGGAAAATGTCCCATGTGCACTTGAAAAGAAAATGTATTTTGCTGTTTTGGGATGGAATGTTCTGAATATATCTGTTAGATCCATTTGATTTAATGTATCATTCAAAGCCACTGTTTCCTTGTTGGTTTTCTTGGATAATCTGTCCATTGATATAAGTGGGGCATTAAAATACCTTTTTATTGTATTACTATCAATTACTCCCTTTATGTTTGTTATCAGCTGCTTTATGTATTTGGGTGCTCCCATGTTGGATCATAAATATTTGCAATTGTTATATCTTCCTGTTGAATTCTTCTCTTTATGATTATGTAGTGTCCTTCTTTATCTTGTTAAAGTCTTTTTTTTTAAGTCTATTTTGTCTGATATAAGCATTACTACTCTCACTTTCTTTTCACTTCCATTTACATGATAAATATTTTTCCATCCCTTCACTTGCAAACTGCATGTGTCTTTAAGTCTGAAATGCATCTCTTGTTGGCAGCATATATATGGGTGTTGCTCTTTTATCCATTTTTTTACCATATGTCTTTTGAATGGTGCATATAGTCAATTAACCTTCAAAGTCATTATGGATAGGTATGTATTTATTGCTATTTTGTTACTTGTTTTTCTGGTTTTTCTCTCTTCCTTCTCTTGCTCTCTTCTCTCACGATTTGCTGTTTTTTGTTTTGTTTTGTTTTGTTTTTTTGGTGATATACGTGGATTCCTTTCTCTTTATTTTTTGCCTATCACCAGTTTTTGATTTGTGGCTACCATTAGGCTTGTATATATAACATCTCATGCATATAGCAGTCTGTATTAAGTTGATGGTTGCTTAAGTTTGAACCCATTCTAAAATCACTACATTTTTACTCCTCTTCCCCGAGCATTTTAGATACGTGGTGTTGTACTTTATATACTTTTATTTTGTGAATACTTTGACTGGTTTTTATAGCTATAATTAATTTTAGTGCTTTTGTGCTTCCTACTTTTATTACTCCTGCTTTCCACTCCTGCCTCCACAGAAGTTTCCTTTCTACTCAGAGTCCTCTTTAACATTTCTTGAAGGCTGGTTTAGTGGTGCCGAATTCTTTTAACTTTTGTTTGTCTGAGAAACTTTTTGTCTCTTCCTCTATTCTGAATGATAGCCTTGCTGGATAGAATATTCTTGGTTGCAGGTTTTGTTTTCTTTCAGCACTTGAATATATCATACCACTCCTTTTAAGCCTGCACACTTTCTGCTGAAAAACCAGCTGATAGCCTTATGGAGTTTCCCTTGTATGTAATGTTTTCTTTTCTCCTTCTGCTTTTAAAATTCTCTCTTATCACCACATTTTGCCATTTTAATAAGTGTGTGTCTTGGTGTGGACCTCCTTGGGTTGATTTTATTGGGAGCTGTCTGTGTCTCCTGGATCTGGATTTCTGTTTCCTTCCCATATTCTGGAAATTTTAAGCTATTATATTTTATTTATTTTATTTTTTTTTATTCTTATGTTAATCCCCATACGTTATATCATTAGTTCTAGATGAACTGTTCCATGATTCATTGTGTGCATAACACCCAGTGCTTCATGCAGAATGTGCCCTCCTCAATACCCACCACCAGGCTAACCCATCCTCCCACCCCCCTTCCCTCTAGAACCCTCAGTTTGTTTTTCAGAGTCCTTCGTCTCTCATGGTTCGTCCACCCCTCCGATTTGCCCCGCTTCATTCTTCCCCTCCCGCTACCTTCTTCTTCTTCTTCTTCTTTTTTTTTTTTTTAACATATATTGCATTATTTGTTTCAGAGGTACAGATCTAAGATTCAACAGTCTTGCACAATTCACAGTGCTGACCAGAGCACATACCCTCCCCAGTGTCTATCACCCAGTCACCCCATCCCTCCCCCCCCCCCCCCCACTCCAACAACACTCAGTTTGTTCCCTGTGATTAAGAATTCCTCATATCAGTGAGATCATATGATACATGTCTTTCTCTGTTTGACTTATTTCACTCAACAGAATACCCTCCAGTTCCGTCCATGTCGTTGCAAATGGCAAGATCTCATTCCTTTTGATGGCTGCATAATATTCCATTGTATATATATACCACTTCTTCTTTATCCATTCATCTGTCGATGGACATCTTAGCTCTTTCCACAGTTTGGCTATTGTGGGCATTGGTGCTATAAACATCGGGGTGCACGTACCCCTTCAGATCCCTACTTTTGTATCTTTGGGGTAAATACCCAGTAGTGCAATTGCTGGATCATATGGTAGCTCTATTTTCAACTTTTTGAGGAACCTCCATACAGTTTTCCAGAGTGGCTGCACCAGCTTGCATTCCCACCAACAGTGTAGGAGGGTTCCCCTTTCTCCGCATCCCCACCAACATCTGTCGTTTCCTGACTTGTTAATTTTAGCCATTCTGACTGGTGTGAGGTGGTATCTCACTGAGGTTTTGATTTGGATTTCCCTGATGCTGAGCGATATTGAGCACTTTTTCATGTGTCTGTTGGCCATTTGGATGTCTTCTTTGGAAAAATGTCTGTTCATGTCTTCTGCCCATTTCTTGATTGGATTCTTTGTTCTTTGGGTGTTGAGTTTGATGAGTTCTTTATAGATTTTGGATACTAGCCCTTTATCTGATATGTCATTTGCAAATATCTTCTCCCATTCTGTCGGTTGTCTTTTGGTTTTGTTGACTGTTTCCTTTGCTTTGCAAAAGCTTTTTATCTTGATGAAGTCCCAATAGTTCATTTTTGCCCTTGCTTCCCTTGCCTTTGGCGATGTTTCTAGGAAGAAGTTGCTTCGGCTGAGGTCAAAGAGGTTGCTGCCTGTGTTCTCCTTTAGCATTTTGATGGACTCCTGTCTCACATTGAGGTCTTTCAACCATTTGGAGTCTATTTTTGTGTGTGGTGTAAGGAAATGGTCCAGTTTCATTCTTCTGCATGTGGCTATCCAATTTTCCCAACAACATTTGTTGAAGAGACTGTCTTTGTTCCATTGGACATTCTTTCCTGCTTTGTCAAAGATGAGTTGACCATAGAGTTGAGGGTCCATTTCTGGGCTCTCTATTCTGTTCCATTGATCTATGTGCCTGTTTTTGTGCCAATAGCATACTGTCTTGATGATGACAGCTTTGTAATAGAGCTGGAAGTCTGGAATTGTGATGCCGCCAGCTTTGCTTTTCTTTTTCAACATTCCTCTGGCTATGCGGGGTCTTTCCTGGTGCCATACAAATTTTAGGATTATTTGTTCCATTTCTTTGAAAAAGTGGATGGTATTTTGATGGGGATTGCATTGAATGTGTAGATTGCTCTAGGTAGCATTGACATCTTCACAATATTTTTTTTCCAATCCATGAGCATGGAACGTTTTTCCATTTCTTTGTGTCTTCCTCAATTTCTTTCATGACTATTTTATAGTTTTCTGAGTACAGATCCTTTGTCTCTTTGGTGAGATTTATTCCTAGGTATCTTATGGTTTTGGGTGCAATTGTAAATGGGATCGACTCCTTCATTTCTCTTTCTTCTGTCTTGTTGTTGGTGTATAGGAATGCCACTGATTTCTGTGCATTGATTTTATATCCTGCCACTTTACTGAATTCCTGTATGAGTTCTAGCAGTTTTGGGGTGGAGTCTTTTGGGTTTTCCACATAAAGTATCCTATCATCTGCAAAGAGTGAGAGTTTGACTTCTTCATTGCCGATTTGGATGCCTTTGATTTCTTTTTGTTATCTGATTGCTGGCTAGGACTTCCAATACTATGTTGAATAGCAGTGGTGATAGTGGACATCCCTGCCATGTTCCTGACCTTAGGGGGAAAGCTCTCAGTTTTTCCCCATTGAGAATGATATTCGCTGTGGGTTTTTCATAGATGGCTTTTATGATATTGAGGTATGTACCCTCTATCCCTATACTCTGAAGAGTTTTGATCAAGAAAGGATGCTGTACTTTGTCAAAAGCTTTTTCTGCATCTATTGAGGGGATCATATGATTCTTGGTCTTTCTTTTGTTAATGTATTGTATCACATTGATTGATTTGCGGATGTTGAACCAACCTTGCAGCCCAGGTATAAATCCCACTTGGTTGTGGTGAATAATCCTTTTAATGTACCTTTGGATTCTATTGGCTAGTGTTTTGGTGAGAATTTTTGCATCCATGTTCATCAGGGATATTGGTCTGTAATTCTCCTTTTTGATGGGGTCTTTGTTTTTGGGATCAAGGTAATGCCAGCCTCATAAAATGAGTTTGGAAGTTTTCCTTCCATTTCTATTTTTTGGAACAGTTTCAGAAGAATAGGTATTAATTCTTCTCAAAATGTTTGGTAGAATTCCCCTGTGAAGCCATCTGGCCCTGGGCTCTTGTTTTTTGGGAGATTTTTGATGACTGCTTCAATTTCCTTAGTGGTTATAAGTCTGTTCAGGTTTTCTATTTCTTCCTGGTTCAGTTTTGGTAGTTGATACATCTCTAGGAATGCATCCATATCTTCCAGGTTATCTAATTTGCTGGCATAGAGTTGCTCATATGTTCTTATAATTGTTTGTATTTCTTTGGTGTTGGTTGTGATCTCTCCTCTTTCATGATTTTGTTGATTTGGGTCATTTCTCTTCTCTTTTTGATAAGTTTGGCCAGGGGTTTATCAATCTTGTTAATTCTTTCAAAGAACCAGCTCCTAGTTTTGTTGATCGGTTCTACTGTTCTTTTAGTTTCTATTTCATTGATTTCTGCTCTGATCTTTATGATTTCTCTTCTCCTGCTGGGTTTAGGCTTTATTGGCTGTTCTTTCTCCAGCTCCTTTAGGTGGAGGGTTAGGTTGTGTACTTGAGACCTTTCTTGTTTCTTGAGAAAGGCTTGTATTGCTATATACTTGCCTCTTAGGACTGCCTTTGCTGCACCCCAAAGATTTTGAACAGTTGTGTTTTCATTTTCACTGGTTTCCATGTATTTTTTTAATTCTTCTTTAATTTCCTGGTTGACCCATTCATTCTTCAGTAGGATGCTCTTTAGCCTCCATGTATTTGAGTTCTTTCCGACTTTCCTCTTGTGATTGAGTTCTAGTTTCAAAGCATTGTGGTCTGAAAATAGGCAGGGAATGATCCCAGTCTTTTGGTACCAGTTGAGACCTTATTTATGACCTAGGATGTGATTTATTCTGGAGAATGTTCCATGGGGACTAGAGAAGAATGTCTATTCCGTTGCTTTGGGATAGAATGTTCTGAATATGTCTGTGAAGTCCATTTGGTCCAGTGTGTCATTTAAAGTCTTTATTTCCTTGTTGATCTTTTGCTTAGATGATCTGTCCATTTCAGTGAGGGGGGTGTTAAAGTCCCCCACTGTTATTGTATTGTTGTCGATGTGTTTCTTTGCTTTTGATATTAATCGGCTTATATAATTGGCTGCTCCCATGTTAGGGGCATAGATATTTACAATTGTTAGATCTTCTTGTTGGATAGACCCTTTAAGTAGGATATAATGTCCTTCCTCATCTCTTATTACAGTCTTTGGTTTAAAATCTAATTTGTCTGATATAAGGATTGCCACCCCAGCTTTCTTTTGGTGTCCATTTCCATGGTAAATTGTTTTCCACCCCTTCACTTTCAATCTGGGGGTGTCTTTGGTTCTAAAATGAGTCTCTTGCAGACAGCATATCGATGGGTCTTGTTTTTTAATCCAGTCTGTTAGCCAGTGTCTTTTGATTGGGGCATTTAGCCCATTTACATTCAGGGTAACTATTGAAAGATAGGAATTTAGTGCCATTGTATTGCCTGTAAGGTGTCTGTTACCATATATTGTCTGTATTCCTTTCTGGTCTATGTTTCTTTTAGGCTCTCTCTTTGCTTAGAGGACCCCTTTCAAGATTTCTTTTAGGGCTGGTTTTGTGTTTGCAAATTCCTTTAGTTTTTGTTTGTCCTGGAAGCTTTTTATCTCTCCTTCAATTTTCAATGACAGCCTAGCTGGATAGAGTATTCTTGGCTGCATATTTTTCTCATTTAGTGCTCTGAATAGATCCTGCCAGTCCTTTCTGGCCTGCCAGGTCTCTGTGGATAGGTCTGTTGCCAATCTAATGTTTCTACCCTTGTAGGTTACATATCTCTTCTCCCGAGCTGCTTTCAGGATTTTCTCTTTGTCTATGAGACTCGTAAGTTTTACTATTAGATGTCGGGGAGTTGACCTATGTTTATTGATTTTGAGAGGGGTTCTCTGTGCTTCCTGGATTTTCATGCCTGTTTCTTTCCCCAAATTAGGGAAGTTCTCTGCTATAATTTGCTCCATTATACCTTCTGCCCCTCTCTTTCTTCTTCTGGGATCCCAATTATTCTAATGTTGTTTCGTCTTATGGTATCTCTTATCTCTCGAATTCTGCCCTTGTGATCCAGTAGTTGTTTCTCTCTCTTTTTCTCAGCTGCTTTATTTTCCATCATTTGGTCTTTTATATCACTAATTCTCTCTTCTGCCTCATTTATTCTAGCGCTTAGTGCCCCCATTTTTTATTGCACCTCATTAATAGCCTTTTTGATTTCTACTTGGTTGGATTTTAGCTCTTTTACTTCTCCAGAAAGGGTTTCTCTAATAACTTCCATATTTTTTTCAAGCCCAGGTAGTATCTTTAAAGTGATGATTCTGAAATCTAGATCTGACATCGTACTAATGTCCGTATTGAGTAGGTCCCTGGCAGTCGGTACTACCTCTTGTTCTTTTTGTTGAGGTGATTTTTTCCGTCTTGTCATTTTGTGCAGAGGAGAATAGATTAATGAGAGAACAAAATGCTAGCAGAGTAACCACGTCCCCAGAAAATATACTCTAAACAAATCAGAAAAGACCTGAAGCAGTGGGATAAGAAAGGGAAAGAAAAAAAAAAGAAAAAGAAAATGATAAAGATAAAAACAAAAACAAACAATACAAAACAACCACAACAACACAAAAACCAGAATGTGATCAAATATGATCTATATGGTATATAGATCAGTGCCACACACTAGATTTGGGGTGTATTGTGGTCTTTTAGAAGAAAGTGCCTCCCAAAATTTTAAAGAAAGAAAAACTTATATATGTACAAAAATAAGGGTTGATATGATGAAGGGATGGAATATGACTGTAAAAATGGAAATTATAAAAAATGTTATAAAAGGAATTGATAAGAAGTTGTTTGAAAAAAGAAGAGGATTTAAAAAAAGAAAAAAGAAAAGGAAAAAAAAAAGGGAGAGGATGTGATCAGGCAGGGGAATAGAAAACACCATACACTAGAGATTTAGGGTATATTTTAATCTGTTAGAAGAAACTATCTCAAAATTTTAAAGAGAGAACAACTTATATATATATGCCAAAAATACAGGTAACTACTATGAAGGGATAGAATATGACTCTAAAAATGAAAAATAAAAAATTTTTTTAAAAAGAATTGATAAGATGTTGGTTGAAAAAGGGAAAAAGAAAAATCCAAAAAGAAATAAAAAGACAAAAAGACAGTTAAAAAAAATTAACTTTAAAAGAATAAAGAATCATGGTAAAAAAGCCATGAATTCTATGTGCAGTAGTCCCCTAGCGTTGGAGTTCTGCCGTTCTCATTGATCGGTAAACTTGGTCTTGGCTGGCTGTTCTCGCTGATCTTCTTGGGAGGGGCCTGTTGCCGTGGTTTCCAAATGTCTCTGCCAGAGGCGGAATTGCCCCGCCCTTGCCCCCTCCTAGCTAAGTAATCTGCTCGGGTTTGCTCTCCGGGGCTTTTGTTCCCTGCGAGCTTTCCGTACAGCTTTGGAGGCGGAGAGTGAAAATGGCGGCCTCCCAATCTCTGCCCTGGAGGAGCCGAGACCTCGGGGCCCCGCTCCTCAGTGAGCCCCCAGAGAAAAGCCGTCAGTCACTCCCGTCTCCCCGGTCTCCGGACGCACTCTGTGCTCACCCGGCCTGCGACCGCGCGCCTCTATCTCTGGCACCCGACCCCGGGTGGAGTCTCCAAACCCAGCAGATCCCTGCGGTGCACTCCCGCGTGCCCCCCCCCGGGGGAGGAAGGTGATCTCCCTGGATCTGCTGCTTGTGGGGTCCCTGCTGGAGGAGCAGGGGCCCGACTGTGCCGCGGATCACGGTTTATGGCAACCCCGAGCTGAGAGCCCGCGCCTGGGCTCCGCCTCTGCAGCTGGCTTCCCTGCTCCATTACCTGGGAGCTCTGCCACACTCAGGCACCCCCGGTCTTTCTGTGACCCCGAGGGTCTTGAGACCACACTGTCCCGGAGGGTTCCACCCCCCGCTTAGCCACCAGAGTGACGTCCCTCAGCGGAGCAGACTTTTAAAAGTTCCGATTTTGTGCTCCACGGCTCTATCACTTGCCAGAAGCGGCCAACAGAGGCCCCTCCCCCGCCGTCTATCCTCCCGAATATCACCTCGGATTCACTTCTCCGCACGTCCTACCTTTCAGAAAGTGGTCGCTTTTCTGATGAGAGTTGTTGCTCTTCTTTTCTTCAATCTCCTGTTGAGTTTGTAGGTGTTCAGAATGGTTTGATCCCTATCCAGCTGAATTCCTGAGAGGAGACGACATCCAGGTCTCCTACTCCTCCGCCATCTTGCTCCGCCCCTCCTATTATTTCTTCAAATACATTTTCTGCCCCCTTTTCTCTCTCTTATCTTTCTGGGATCCCTATAATGATAATGTTTTATGCTTTATAGTGTCAGTGAGTTCCCTAAGTCTATTTTCATTTATTATTATTATTTTTGCTCTTTCACATTCTGCTTGATTGCTTTCTTTTCCTCTGTCCTCCAGGTCACTGGTCTGTTCTGCTTCCTCTAGTCTAGTCTTTATTCCCTCTAGTGTATTTTAAATTTCAGTTATTGAGTTCTTCACTTCTTTAAGATTTAAGTAATTCATTAATTAACAGAGAGAGAACACAAGCAGGGGGAGCAATAGAGTTCTTCATTTCTGATTGGTTCTTTTTTATGTTTTCTATCTTTTTGTTAAGGGTCACTCTGAGGCTTTCCACTCTTTTTTCAAGTCCAGTGAGTATCTTTATGACCATTACTTCAAATTGGTCATGTTACTCATCTTTGTTTCATTTAGCTCTCTTGCTCTGATTTTGTTCCTTTTTTCATGTCATATTCCTTTGTCTCCTCATTTTGTCTAACTCTCTGAGTCTGTTTCTATGTGTTAGGAAAGTCAGTTATGTCTCCTTCTCTTGAAAGTAGTGGCCATATGAAGATGTCCTGTGGTGCTCTGCAATGCAATGTCCCTGGTTCACCATAACCTGGCACTTCAGGGGTGTCTTCTATGTTTGTTGCATGTACCCTGCTTTTGCATTCAGTACAGTTGTCTGCAGTGGCTCTCTTTGTCTCATGGTCAGGGTTTGGTCCCTGTGTTGTTAGGAGGCAAATCTGGGGCCACCTTAGGATTGATTTGAATCAGACCATGCATTTGCCAGAGCTGTGGCAGCACCAAAGTGCAGGGTGCTCTCCTTGTCTTGTCCCCTGAGAAGCTGTCATTGGTGGGTGGGTCCTTCAGTCAGACCAGATGTGTGCTCCCAGCCCACTGCTGGGTTTGCAGTCGGAATGGTGTTTGTGGTTATCTTCTTCTTTCCCTGGGGCAGGAGTCACTTTGGAGTGGTTCTGACCACTATCAGGTTTGCTTCACTCTGTCAGGCTTGTGGCACTCCTTTGGATGGTCTCCTGCCAAGGGCATTTTGGAAGGGTCATGTCCACAGGAGAATGTGGGGTGGGGCACGCAGTGCCAGGAAGATCTAGGCTATTGCACTGCAGAAGGAGACCTCCAGCCACTCTGGGAAAACTGCCCAGTCTGGGATGGAGGGGATAGTTTGTAAAAAAGCACAGGGGTCATGCAATCTTTGTGGAGAGTGCTCATCCTGCACTGGTTCCCACAGTTGTCTGGGTAGGTAGGCTGTGGGGAAGTGGAGGGAAATGGCACCAACAAGCTCTTTTATTCTAGGAGTCTTCCAAAGATCCCTCCCCCAGCACATGTTCTGAGATTAGTAAATAAATCTCCTTCCTGTATACCCTAGGCATTTTTCAAACTGTTGCTTCTATGCTGCATTTCAGTGGGGCTGTTTATTGTGCTGTCTGTTTAAGGGCAGGGACTCAGGTTCCAATCACCCTCTGGCTTTCCCAGAGTGGAGCTGCTGAATTTTAAAGTTCCAGGTGTTAAGACTCACTGATTGTAAGAACTCACAAAACAGGTTCTCTTGGTTTTCAAAGCCAAATATTATGGGAATTCATCTTCCCAGTATGGGTCCCTAATGCCTTTGGTGTCTGGTATAGGGTCTGCTCCTCTCTCTTTTCCTAGCCCAAGGTGTCCTTCCCTCCCATGGACAGTCCTATGGGTCAGTTTGACTCCTGACCATATCTCTGCCCTCTCTACCCTCTTTGATGCGGCTTCTCTACATTTAGCTATGGAGAGTCTGTTCTGCCAGTCCTCAGTTATTTTCTGGTTTATTTACTCTGATGTGGATGTTATTTAGGTGTAACCACAGGATGAGATGACAAGTAAGGGACAAGGATCCTCCTACTCTGCCATCTTCCCCAGAAGCAGCAGTTTTAGATTTTATCGTTCCTCACTAAAGAGTTTGGAAACACTAGGAAAAACTATACTATTATAAAGAATGTTTGTTTGTTAATTAAGCTAATTTTGTGGGTTTTTTATTAATCTCTTTTGTATGTGTTATTTTTGTATGGGTGTGTGTATGACGTGTGTGTATGTGTATGTGTGTGTGTGTGTGTGTAACCCTTTTGGGAAGGATGTAAGATAGTTTATTATTGCTCCAGAAATAAGTGTATAGTGAGTTGTGTGATTAATAGCTTCATGTTTAGAAAATTAAGGCATAACATTGATATTGGCTCATTTTCATCATCCTCCTGGCCAAATAAAAATGAAGGGGAAAAAACCCTAGAAGGAGATTTTTTTTCTCCTGAGTATATTGGAATACCCATTGGGATGGGAAGAAAGCTCTTGAGAGAAAGGAAGAAGACACAATATTGCTGAAACTTTCTTAGGAATTGTTACGACCTGAGGCCATTTTTTCCAACAGAAATCTATAACCTTATTTCCTTGCCTTCATATATGGAAAAGCCCTAAACCACATGACATTTCACATTATTCTTTACTCAGTGGGGATTAGACCAGAAATACAATAGCATTGCCCATATATTTAAAACATTATCTTAACAATAACAACAATAACAATAACAATTCAGGCTTTCTTACCTTCCTTGTGCTCTTCCCTGCTGGTGTTTCATTGTGTGTAACTTATCTAAAGTTCCTGAAGAATTGAAGAAGATTTTTTTGTGAAATATAATAAAGCCTTGATTAATTGGAAGCAAACTAACCAGAACTCTCAATTAACCAGTTTTATTTATTTATTTTTTGCTATACTCTCCTTTTAGAAGGAAGAGGCAAATGACAAGAAAACAAGCTGTTAACAGGTATTTATGTATTTATTTTTTAAAAATCAACTTCCTGGGAATGTCCTGGAGCCTATACAGATTCAGCCCAACTTCAATAATTTTGTTCCCTGTACTGTAATTATTAAGGTAGGAAAGTAGAGCCATTTAAAATTTTCAGAGCAAATGCCAAATCTTTCTTAATCCTTAGTTAATAATAAGAAATATGAAATCCAAATAGCTAATTAGACCCTGTCTATCCATTTGAGGGTACTAGTTAATTGGGTCTCCACACTTTCATTATCGACAATAATCATTCATATTTATTAACTGGGAATGGATCCTAGGACCATGCAGTGGGAAGGTGACTTCCAGTCACAGGGAACAACTCCTTTCCTGGGAACTAAAGCAGAAGCTAGGGAAAGGCTGCAAAGTTAATATGGGTTGAGTGAGGGTCATTGACACAAAAACCATGACACCTATGTAAAATAACTAGGAGGTAATTCACTCACCCCATGACTCTGGAATGCTTAGGAAGGTACATTCACTTTTGCAGGGCAACACAGGTTATTAAGTGTGCTGTATAAAGCAATAAAGGAAAAAAAAATAAGCCATCTAATCTTGTGGAGCTGTTCTAAGCATTAGGCATGGATATATTCTGTAAGCACGCTAGTAGTTCTAAAATATTTGAAATTATTTTTTTCTAAAAATACATTTTTAAAAAAAATTTGGAAGTCTAAGAAGATTTATGTTTGAAACTTCTTAAAGTTATCTATGGCAATTTCAGTTGGATTGCAATGAGAGATACCATATTGCTCTAGGCTTTATACCTTTTAGGTTGTAATGGGGAGAATAATGGACAGTAACTCAAAGAAGCAAGGGAAAAGGAGGGCAGCCTGTGGTAATAAAGTACAGAAGTACATTTTGATATTGCCTGACAATTGTGCCCCCTCTTCTCTTCCATATACCTTTCTCAAGTTAAATCACCCTTTGGTGACTTTTCCCCAATTTCTTCAGGGCTGCCCTTGATAATATGTTTTTTCTACAACAAAAATGCCATAGGGCTATGGGGGAGATGGGGACCACACCATGGGGGTTTTCAATGTAGAAAATGAAAACCACTCTGGTGATGTTTGTAATATCTGGGACATTTCCTATACTAAATATTACTTTTAAATATCATGCACACTAAATAATACCCAAGTGACCTGAAGCAGTGGATGTGCCTCCTTAAGTGCCAAACTTTCTATTAGAATGTAACTTTAGTGCTGGGGGAGATTAGAACCCACTAGATTTCATTAATGAATGATTTTAACTGAAAAACTTTACATAGTTTGAGTTATGAGTTTAGGTTTGGGATATTGAAAGTAAATGTTTTTTTATTTTAAATGAATGCAATTGAATTCAGACACTGAAATTGACTTTCATTTTATTTTAGTTTTCCTAGTAAAATGACATGCAAATTAATATAATGTTGTCTTCATTTAATTAATTATAACAGTAGTTTATAACTGTATAGATTTATTTTAGATTAATCAGAGCACACATTACATATGTACATATATATGTAATGAGTTTTTACATTTGCTGTAATTTGAGAAAAACCATGAAATGTTCTTAAAAGTATATGCACTTATTCACTTACATAAACTACAGAGAAACAGGAGAGTCGCAAACTCTAATGCCTACTGATGCAAGGCTGGTAATGTAAATGAAAGTCCGTAAGCAATAGGAAGTGGTGTGGACTAGGGTGACCTAGAGAGTATATATTCTTTCCAAAGGTGTCAGCTATTACTCAGTGTAGCTGATTGCCACCATGTGGGAATGTAGGCCAAATATTGTTAAGCTCTGAGTTTTTAAGAGAAGCCAGGAATGCAGATTTTTATATGAAATTCCCTAATTCTTAAATGTTGGTAACCAACTCAATAAAAGCAAAAACAAAAACAAAAAAATAAAGAAAAGAAAAAGAAAGAAACACTATGTAGGCTGAAGAAAATCATCTATGGTCTGGATCTAGCCCATGGGCTGTCAGTTTGCGACCTTTGTTTTAAATTGTAAATCCTCTAGGTACTGCAGTTTAAAAAAAAAATCACAGTATGTTATAAATACACCCAAAGATCTTGATGATGGAAAGTTCATGTAAAGTGAATTAAAAATAAGTGGAGTGCTTGTAACTAATTCTCCCGGGACTCAAATTGGTGGGTATGCACGTCATGATTTTTCCTTACTATATGGAAATAACCAAGATAGTTTTCCCTTAATTTGGTTTGAAAATTAAGATAAAATTATGATTTTTTTGCTTTCATATTTATCAATGAAATGCAGTATGAAAGATCATTACTGCCATGTCCAAAGAGAACATTTAAATATAGGTTCTGTCACATAATATAATTATGGCTTCTATTTAAAACCTAATTCATGGTGCTTTAATAGGAAGAAAACCATATATATAGTATGTGTTCTTTTAATTTTAAGTTGACTTGCCTTTCAACAAATTTCCAATTTCTTCTAGCAAAATTCCTTTATTTTTACAAATGGTTAAAGAAATAAAAGAAATGTAAGTAGTTAACACACTAAAACTTCATTTGAACTTTTCATTGGCATTGGCAAAGATAAAACAAAAGTTGGTCATCTGAAATTTTTGTTTGAGGTAACTGTTTGATTGATCTGAGACTTCACTTATTTGTCTGTCTTGCCCTGGACCTTAGCACATAATCCCACTGTGCCACAATGCTTTTAACATTTGTATGCCCCTTTTATCACTGGCAATCCAAAAATATACTTGTCTAAAAAGGAAACAATTAAATTCCAATCTTTTTAGAAAAAAAGAAAGAAAAATAAACCCAAACTTCATTGTTTTAATGGCCCCTATAATGTGCACCATAAATCCTTAGTCAGGGTGGTCAATTAAGGGGCACCTGGGTGGCTCAGTCAGTTAAGCATCTGTCTTCGGCTCAGGTCATGATCCTGGGTTCTGAGATCGAACCCCATGTCGGACTCCCTGCTCAGCAGGGAACCTGCTTCTCCCTCTCCCTCTGCCTGCTGCTCCCCCCTGTTTGTGCTCTCTCTCTCTGTCAAATAAATAAATAAAATCTTTAAAAAAAGGGTGGTCAGTTAACATTGTCATTTCTGATGAGAAACTTATCAGAGGACTAAAAAAAGAGAAAAGTGAAATTAGAGAAATAAAAGAATGCACAATCTCAAATTCTAAATTAACTTAAAAATGCCTCCCATTTGTCAACAAATTATTCTAGTTGCAGATTTAACACAGACATATATGAAAGATGAGAAATTGTTGGACAGCTTGTCAATACATATGACGATGTGCAAAATAGGTGATGTTTAACTAAATAGAATTTGTGTAGACAGTGCTTCCCTTTGTAGCTCATCAGATAGTTTTGACCACAAGTAATCTGTTGTGTGATAGGATGAACAATGTTTACATATACTAATTAATTAAAATCGTTCTCCAAAAACTCTAACTGGAAATTCTTAGTTAATTGGTTAGTCCTTAGAGGTAGAGAATATAAGAAATGAGTGATTTTTGATACATTTAACCAGTGTAGACATATAAAGAAGGTAATTCAGGAAAAATTTTGATGAACAACTACTACTCTTATTTTTGCCAGAACATAATAATATCTAACATTTTTCAGACATGATATCCCAGGTTATTTTAGTTCATTTAATCTTCATAACAACCCTACAAGGTAGGTGATATTATTGTGATCCTTGTTTTACAGATGATGGTACTGAGGCACAGAGAAGGTTAAATGACATATCTGAGACCACACAGCCTACAAATATCAGAACCAGCATTTGAATCAAGGCAGTTTGATTACAAAGTTCATATACTTAGGATCAATATATTTTACAACCTGACAACTGGAATCAGACTAATTACCAAAACACCTCATTTCATTATATATATATAAAATTCTGAAATCAATTTTGGTAGCATCATTTCGATTGTGTAATAAATTACCAAGATTGATTATAAAATAGCTCAAATAAATCAGGAAATAATGAGAGACATTGTGGACCAATAACCAAGTCTACATTTTGTTACATTTGATTCAGAGCTCATTTTTAAAAAAATGTATCTGTAAAGTATTATGATATAACTAACACTAATCTCCTTTCTCCTCCACCCTTCATTAGCGTTAACCACTGTTTTAAAATTTGCGTGAATTATTGCTTGGTGTTTTTTTATCATATGTGTATTTATGCACAAACAATATGCAGTATTAGTTTTTGTTTTTTTAAAATGTACCTAAATGGTTTGGTACTATACTATCCTTTTGTAATCATTGTTTTTACATTATGTTTTTGAGATTTATCTATGTTGATACATGCTGATCCAGTTCATTTATTTATTTTTTAATTGTCCATTCTACTATTTAATTTCATGAGTATACCACAGTTTGATTATTCTTTACTATATTGATGGACACTTAGATTGTTTTCAATTTTTTGTTATCACATACAGTGCTGTAAATGGATATCATGTTTTCTTGTGCCCTTGTGGGAGAATTTTTCTGGGGTATAAACCTAGAAGTGAAATCATTGAGTTGTGGAATATGCACATCTTCAAGTTTAATAGTTATTGTTGAATTGCTCTCCAAAATTGTTCTGACTTACATTCCCACTAGTGTTATACAATAATTCCTATTTTCCCAAATTTTACCAATGTAGTAGAATTTTTTTAAAGATTTTATTTATTTGAGAAAGAGAGAGAGTGAGAGAGAGAATGAGTGTGGGGGAGGGGCAGAGGGAGAGAGAGAGAGAGAGAAGCAGACTCCCACTGAGCAGGGAGGCCGATTCAGGGCTCGATCACAAGACCCCCAAAATTATGACTTGAGCCAAAGGCAGATGTTTAATGTATGTTTAACTGAGCCACCCAGGTGCCGCTGTGGTAGATATTTTTAACAAACAATTCCTTTGAAGAAAAAAATTATTATTTTTATTGATTCTCTTTCATGATTATACCCAGAGATGAACCACTGATTCTGATCACTTAGGGCACATAACGATGCTTACTGAAACTATTTGTGTCATTATTCTTCATTTTAAAACATATGTAGTTCGGATATGAATAAAAATACTATTTAAAATTTGTGAAGTATTTTCCAGGTTACAAAGCACTTTCCCATAAAGCCTCATTTGATGAGAGTGTGGTATAGCAGGAAGAGCTCTGGAAAGAGAAGTCCATGGACTTAAAACAACACTGAAAATAACTGTGGCTTGGAACCTCAGTTGCCACATCTGTAAAATTAGGATGTTGGACTAAACAGTCTCTTAAAGACATATTATATAACCTTTGATCTATAATGCATATGTTCCCTTTTCCCTGAAGCTATAATTTACTTATTTTGCATAAAACATAAAGACAAAGTTGGATTTTATCAATTTGTGAAAAGTGTTATAACACTCTCTGGCATAGTTAAGATCATGTTTATCTTATTTATCCTATTTATCTTTGTGTTTCTCTTAATTTAAGGACAGTTGGGGGTGGGAGTGGGATAGAAGATTGGAGCAGAATCTCAGCATTATGACTAGACAGTAGCCACACACCATCTTGAATTAATAATCTTCAATGTTTCCCATTCTGAATCATCACATTACAAATGCTTAAATACAATGAAAGTCCAACTACAATTTATTATGGTTTTGTATTTCTTCTCAAGTTCTTTTTACATATGTTTCAGATTCAGAGAAGAGAGTTTTTAATATTTTCAACTCATCTAAGATTTGATTCCAATAATGCTTTTATTGTGCTGCGCATAGCTACTTAAAGTAGAGGGAGGACTCAGATTGACTATTCTGTCATATTTTCTTTTTGGATGGGGGGTAAGTAATTGGATTTTGTGTTTGGGGAGATTTTTGGATTGGAATGAGCTGGATCTGTACCCTAGAGTTTAACAAAGAGCTTTTGGGGTTTCTTAGATTCCATGTGTACTGGTAAGAATGTCCAGTTAGAAAACTGTCTAATATTGTAAGAAATTAAATTATAAAAAGTAGTCAGTTGGGGCACTTCTGGGTGGTTCAGTAGGTTAAGCGTCTGCCTTCGGCTCAGGTCATGATCCCAGGGTCCTGGGATCGAGCCCTGCATCAGGCTCTCTGCTCAGCGGGGAGCCTGCTTTTCCCTCTGCCTGTGGCTCCCGTTGCTTGTGTTCTCTCTCTCTCTTCCTCTGACAAATAAATAAAATCTTTAAATAAAATAAAAGGTAGTTAGTTGAAACTGATTTTACTTAAACTCCAAGAATTACCAGTCTACCACACACTCACATATCATCACACATTTACACACACAAATATATCCTATCTCTATCACAGAATACCTATTATTTTCAATTACTTTTAAAAAGAAATCTATGAAAACATGAATAGAGTTATGTTTTTAGTGAAGCTTCTACTTATGGAAGGTGGCAATTCTGGCAAACAAAATCTAAATCAGTTACTCTTCTGTGATGATGACATTTTTAGGAATTTCTCTATAAGTAGTCCTGGGAAAAATTTTTGATAATGGCATTCCTGGGGAGTGAACTGAGTTCCTACAGTGTTTCAAATCAGATATTACAAGAAACTTGTGGTTCATACACTTTGTTCAGATGATCTCCAGGTTGATACAATTCAAATATGTATACTTCATTGCTCAAATGTGACAGTAAGCCTAGAGAATCCCATGTAAGTTGCTTTTGAGGGTTTGTACCTACTTGCCTATTTGTGAACTGACTGTGGGATTCCTATTTAAGAACTTCCATTGTTATTTTTGCTAATTGGCACCCCATTTTATAGTTTAAGCATAGTCTGAAAACCACTATTTGCCTTTCTTTGTTACTTCCACAAGTTCAGAGGAACTTATGCCAAATTAATCTAGATTAATTTTGCCTAGATCCTACATATCTTACGTGGAGATTTAATTAGGTTATCTAACTTTTTCAATAAGCACTAAATAAATCACTTAAAACACAAGATATTGCAAAACCTTTAAGCTAGTTTTATAAGTCAGAGCATTTTCACAACAGCA
The DNA here is from genome assembly GCF_011800145.1 of Mirounga leonina. Classification (NCBI taxonomy): domain Eukaryota; kingdom Metazoa; phylum Chordata; class Mammalia; order Carnivora; family Phocidae; genus Mirounga; species Mirounga leonina. The sequence goes on from NW_023270513.1 coordinate 16,657,309, forward strand.
CTTCTTGGGCATAATACACTAAGTGGCTGACAAGACTATTGAAAAATCATTACTTTAAGAAAATAAATATCATGGCTACTGAGTATTTATTAAAAAAAAAAAAAAAAACGGGGGCGAGGTGCCTGGGTGGCTCAGTCAGTTAAGCGTCTGCCTTTAGCTCAGGTCATGATCCCATGGTTCTGTGATTGAAACCCTCATCATGCTCCCTGCTCAGTTTCTTTCTCTGCCCCTCCTCTTGCTCATGCTCTTGAGTTCGCCTCTTTCTCTCCCAAATAAATAAATAAAATCTTAAAAAAAAAACCAGGAAAGGTGGAAATACAAGCATTGTTGTATTGCCTTTATCATCTGTGTTTCTAAAAAGTGCTCTTTATATTTGAGATGTTAATGGATCTTTACAAAATAATAAGGAATATGTAATATTCCTTTTTTAATGGAGTACTACATATTTGTTAAAGCCTTGGCAAACAACATTTATTTTTTATCTACAAAACATTAAAACAATGGACATTTTTATTTTTACCTCTGTCTCCAAGAATCCCCATGTGTTTTGCCGTGGATGGTACCTAAATAATACTATAATATAGTATGGTAAATATTCCTTTTTGCTATTATTGAAAACCCAGTTTGAACCTTGAGCAAGTCATTTACATGAGTTTCCTTGGGATTACCTACATTCATGTCCACTCTGACCTTGTAATTTTGCTCACAGTTGGAAATGTAATGCGGAGTGACTAAGATAATGTTGTTTACACAGACTTTAAGTGGATTGACATTATAGTCAAGCAAGTGTCACATCACCCAAAGTGAAGGAAGACTTAATTACCGTAATCCTGTGAATACTAAAATTTCTTGGCCATGTGTAGAATAATAATGTGTAATGTTCTGCATGTTACATTTAATAATGTGAAGGTACAATACAGTAGGTCTCAGACTGTGTGTTGCTTTAATATAAATGAAAGGAAGTGGAATTATAGAAGGAAAACGTACTTTGTAGTAGGATGCTTGTCTGAATGTTCAGGTGAAGTCTGTCTTTTTTTTTTTAAACTTAGAAGAGTTGCCTAGTAATGTGAAAATGAAGGGACTGCTAAAATATCCATAAATCTAGACACCAGTGGGTAGGGTGACAGACCATGAATTTCTCTGGAGGGGCAGCATAGATTTAACTAAGTGACTGAGACAGGATAAAAAGGAAAAGCTGATAACCACCTATTATTATGCAATGGGGAGCATATCATTATTTTACAAAGACAGTGGTGACATTTTCTAAAATTGTATAGCCCTAATCTTAAATGTCAGTGTAACCAACTAGTAGCTAAAACAGAGTTGATTCTAAGACCCAGTATGAATGTATTTAAAAAGGCAATGCATTGTTCCTAAATTGGTAGGGTTGTAATACATCTTGATGAATGCTACAAAATAATGTTAAGAAATGGGACTATTCTGCCAAAATGGCCGTTCTTTGGTTTGTAGTCCTTGAAGGAATTATGTTCCATGGCAACGTGCTCTACAGTCCTGCAGAGAGATACATGTGAAGTGCCCTGAAGACTAGTCGTGCTTAGTGTTTTTGATAACACTAAGTTTTCAATACAAAGAATACATTTGCTGAAAGAGTTCTCCTCACAGCATATTTGGACTCCAAAGATCTGTTGTTACTTTAGATTATCATCTGGAAGTTTTGTTTTTTAACTAATCCTAATGTTAAAGAGGGGGCAAGTATAAAATGATTTAGCCATAAAACATAAAACATTGTTTTTAAATAAATCCATTAGAAAACTGAGATGTAAAAAATATGTAACCAATCAACTGATTTATGTAAATGATATATTATTCATAATCCACAATACAACGTGCTAGATCATCTGATATATACAGTGTTCCAGATTTTTAAAAAAATACATAAAAGCTGTTTAAAACATATAAAATACTGAAGGCTGTTAGTAACAGCAGCCATGCTTTGATTTGTTGCAAGTAGGAGAATTTAAAGCATTTTGAACTGATACATCATTATAAAATATTCTCCCTACAGACAATATTTTATTTAAATATTAAAATAAAATTGATTTTTATTGATGAAAACCAAATGATTTGGGCATTTTCAGTTAATTAATTAATAAGATTTTATTTACTTATACTAGAAAGAGAGAGAGAGCTGGGGGAGGTTCAGAGGGAGAGGGACAAGCAAACTCCACACTGAATGCAGAGCCTGAAGCGGGACTCCATCTCAGGACGCTGAGATCATGACCTGAGGCGAAACCAAGAATTGAACCCTTAAGCGACTGAGCCTCCCAGGTGCCCCAGACATTTTCACTTTAAATGGCTAGTTCTAGCCAAATAATATATTACTGTAATACAATTGGTTAGCAGATCTGTACAGTTATGCTGCTTTAAGGTGAAATTAGCCTAAATAACAAAAATAGTGATTTTTATATTCTTTATGCTGTAAGAATTTTACAAATACCCATTAAATCACATACTGATATATCTAACATATTAAGTATAAAGTGATTTTTATTTTTTGATCATGATTTACATTTGGCAGTAAAGCACCTACTGAACATTACATGAAAGGATTTGGGACATCTATTTGAGGCAGCCCATTTAAAAATAGTATATACATATTTTACTTTTGGTTGCATTAAAAACAAATTATGCTTTCCTTAATTTGTATTTGTCCAGTTCTCCTGCTTCAAAAATCACTGCTTGTGTTTTTTGGAGTTAAGTTAACCTATGATTCATATAGAGATAAAGGAATTTTTAATAAAGTTGGGCTTGGCACAAATAAGGTGGTTAGAGGCAGTGTTTTTATTTTCTTTTAATGAAATTTTTATTTTAGAACAGCTTTAAATTTATACAAAAATTGCAAAAATAGTACAGAGACTTTCCATACACTCTGGACTCAGTTTTCCTATTGTTAACATCTTATAATTAATGAATCAATTTGTCACAATTAATGAAACAATATTGATACACCATTATTAACTAAAGTTTAGACTTTATTCAGACTTCCTCAGTGTTTTCTTAATGTCCTTTTTCTGTTCCAGGAAGTAGGATACCACCTTACATTTAGTCATCATGTCTCCTTAGACGCCTCTTGGTTATGACAGTTTCTCAGACTTTCCTAGTTTTGGATGCCTTTGACAGTTTTGAGGAATACAGGTCAGGTATTTGTAGAATGCCCTTCAATTGGGGTGTGTCTGGTGTTTTTCTCATTGTAAAATTGGGTTTGAGGGAAGACCACAGAAGTAAAGTGGCATTTTCATCACATCATGTCAAGGGTACACACTATCATTATAACTTATTATTGTGGCAGTTGACCTTGATCACCCAGCTCATGTAGTGTTTTGTCAGGTTTCTCTACTGTGAAGTTACTTTTCTCCTTCTCCCTCTTTCTATTGCTCTGGAAGGTTTTGGAAGGAAATCACTATGTGCAGTCCACAGTTAAGGGATGGGGAGTTTTACTTCACTTTTGTTCTTTTAAAGATTTATTTATTTAGTTGAGAGAGAGAGAGAGAGAATGAGTGGGGGAAGGGGCAGAGGGTGAGAGAGAATCTCAAGCAGACTCCATGCTGAGCAAGGAGCCAGACTTGGGGCTCAGTCCCACCACTGTGAGATCCTGACCTGAGCCGAAACCAGAAGCCAGAGGCTCAACTGACTGAGCCACCCAGGCGCCCCTGCTTCACTTTCTTAAGTGCAGAGTATCAATAGAATTTATTTGGAATTCTGCATGGGAGAGTTGTTCCTTCTCCCTTATTTATTTGTAATTTATTATTTATTTATTTATTTATTTATTTATTTATTTATTTATTTATTTAATCATTTATTTCAGTATGGACTTAGGTATTTATTTTATATTTTGGATATAATCCAATACTATGATATTTATTTTATAGCTTAAATTTTTCCAGGTTTGGCCAGTAAGAGCTCTTCCAGTTGCCCATGTGTACTTTTTAGACAATTTGATCTTTTCAATTCTGAGCAATTACTGGAGGTGGCTAAGAAAGAAGGTTAGGGGAACTCTCTCAGTTCCGTTTTCTTGCTGGTACCCTAAATTTTCTATCATTTTGATAATGCATATAAGCTTCATTCTTTCACCACACACACATCTGCCCTTTCTTTCATAATATTTGATGAGGAGAGAATAAAAAACCTTGTAGTCTTCAGCAGTCACAAACATTCATGGTCAGGTATAGATTTAGAAACTCTCCAACATACATGTCCTTTCTGCAACCTGCCCCTACTCTGCATCCAGTATAGTAGTTTATCATCAGTTCCTGAGTCACCATGGATTCATTTTTTTTTTCCTCAGAGAGGTTTTGTAGTCAAACAAGTTTGGAAAATATGGGGTTAAATACAAATAAAAATTTATCACAGGTCTTCTCAGAGCCTACAATTTGTTAATTTGCTCTATGAACCTGTAAGTGAGGATATAATATACAAGACTTCTCAGTCTTTTTTGATTAAAGGAAACTTTTTTGTCCAGAGAACCAGCATTGTATGAAACACACTTTTGGAAATGCACTATAGTGGTAAGACCCCTGAATTTATAGTAAGATATCTTGTGTTTAATCCCTTCTGTACCAACAACTAGCTCTATGATCACAGGCAAATCAGTTAACATCTATAAGTCTCTGTTTTCTTGTCTATAAAATGGATCTATGAATGTCCCTCACAAGATTATTGTGAAGAGCAAAAAATGAGCAAACATATGTAAAAATGTTTTGGAAATGCTAAAATGCTGTGGAAATGTAATAAGCACCACAAAGGTAGGAACCATGCCTTTGTTTTGCTGACCACTTTTATATCCAGTATCTAGCATATTTTCCTGACATTTAATCATCAATAGTAAATAAATATTTATTGAGCAATTAAATGGTATTACTATTCTTTTTTTTAAATTCTTATGTTAATCCCCATACATTACATCATTAGTTTTAGATGTAGTGTTCCATGATTCATTGTTTGTGCATAACACCCAGTGCTCCATGCAGAATGTGCCCTCCTCAATACCCATTACTAGGCTAACCCATCCTCCCACCCCCCTCCCCTCTAGAACTCTCAGTTTGTTTTTCAGAGTCCATCGTCTCTCATGGTTCATCTACCCCTCCGATTTCCCCTGCTTCATTCTTCCCCTCCTGCTACCTTCTATCTTCTTCTTCTTCTTCTTTTTTTTCCTTAACATATATTGCATTATTTGTTTCACAGGTACAGATCTGAGATTTAACAGTCTTGCACAATTCACAGCGCTTACCAGAGTACATACCCTCCCCAGTGTCTATCACCCAGTCACCCCATCCCTCCCACCCCACCCCCCACTCTAGCAACCCTCAGTTTGTTTACTGAGATTAAGAATTCCTCATATCAGTGAGGTCATATGATACATGTCTTTCTCTGTTTGACTTATTTCACTCAACATAATACCCTCCAGTTCTGTCCACATCGTTGCAAATGGCAAGATCTCATTCCTTTTGATGGCTGCATAATATTCCATTGTATATATATACCACCTCTTCTTTATCCATTCATCTCTCGATGGACATCTTGGCTCTTTCCACAGTTTGGCTATTGTGGACATTGCTGCTATAAACATCAGGGTGCACGTACCCCTTCGGATCCCTACTTTTGTATCTTTGGGGTAAATACCCAGTAGTGCAATTGCTGGATCATAACGTAGCTCTTTTTTCAACTTTTTGAGGAACCTCCATACTATTCTCCAGAGTGGCTGCACCAGCTTGCATTCCCACCAACAGTGTAGGAGGATTCCCCTTTCTCCGCATCCCCACCAACATCTGTCGTTTCCTGACTTGTTAATTTTAGCCATTCTGACTGGTGTGAGGTGGTATCTCATTGAGGTTTTGATGTGGATTTCCCTGATGCCGAGCGATATTGAGCACTTTTTCATGTGTCTGTTGGCCATTTGGATGTCTTCTTTGGAAAAATGTCTGTTCATGTCTTCTGCCCATTTCTTGATTGCATTCTTTGTTCTTTGGGTGTTGAGTTTGATGAGTTCTTTATAGATTTTGGATACTAGCCCTTTATCTGATATGTCATTTGCAAATATCTTCTCCCATTCTGTCGGTTGTCTTTTGGTTTTGTTGACTGTTTCCTTTGCTTTGCAAAAGCTTTTTATCTTGATGAAGTCCCAATAGTTCATTTTTGCCCTTGCTTCCCTTGCCTTTGGCGATGTTTCTAGGAAGAAGTTGCTTCGGCTGAGGTCAAAGAGGTTGCTGCCTGTGTTCTCCTTTAGCATTTTGATGGACTCCTGTCTCACATTGAGGTCTTTCAACCATTTGGAGTCTATTTTTGTGTGTGGTGTAAGGAAATGGTCCAGTTTCATTCTTCTGCATGTGGCTATCCAATTTTCCCAACAACATTTGTTGAAGAGACTGTCTTTGTTCCATTGGACATTCTTTCCTGCTTTGTCAAAGATGAGTTGACCATAGAGTTGAGGGTCCATTTCTGGGCTCTCTATTCTGTTCCATTGATCTATGTGCCTGTTTTTGTGCCAATAGCATACTGTCTTGATGATGACAGCTTTGTAATAGAGCTGGAAGTCTGGAATTGTGATGCCGCCAGCTTTGCTTTTCTTTTTCAACATTCCTCTGGCTATGCGGGGTCTTTCCTGGTGCCATACAAATTTTAGGATTATTTGTTCCATTTCTTTGAAAAAGTGGATGGTATTTTGATGGGGATTGCATTGAATGTGTAGATTGCTCTAGGTAGCATTGACATCTTCACAATATTTTTTTTCCAATCCATGAGCATGGAACGTTTTTCCATTTCTTTGTGTCTTCCTCAATTTCTTTCATGACTATTTTATAGTTTTCTGAGTACAGATCCTTTGTCTCTTTGGTGAGATTTATTCCTAGGTATCTTATGGTTTTGGGTGCAATTGTAAATGGGATCGACTCCTTCATTTCTCTTTCTTCTGTCTTGTTGTTGGTGTATAGGAATGCCACTGATTTCTGTGCATTGATTTTATATCCTGCCACTTTACTGAATTCCTGTATGAGTTCTAGCAGTTTTGGGGTGGAGTCTTTTGGGTTTTCCACATAAAGTATCCTATCATCTGCAAAGAGTGAGAGTTTGACTTCTTCATTGCCGATTTGGATGCCTTTGATTTCTTTTTGTTATCTGATTGCTGGCTAGGACTTCCAATACTATGTTGAATAGCAGTGGTGATAGTGGACATCCCTGCCATGTTCCTGACCTTAGGGGGAAAGCTCTCAGTTTTTCCCCATTGAGAATGATATTCGCTGTGGGTTTTTCATAGATGGCTTTTATGATATTGAGGTATGTACCCTCTATCCCTATACTCTGAAGAGTTTTGATCAAGAAAGGATGCTGTACTTTGTCAAAAGCTTTTTCTGCATCTATTGAGGGGATCATATGATTCTTGGTCTTTCTTTTGTTAATGTATTGTATCACATTGATTGATTTGCGGATGTTGAACCAACCTTGCAGCCCAGGTATAAATCCCACTTGGTTGTGGTGAATAATCCTTTTAATGTACCTTTGGATTCTATTGGCTAGTGTTTTGGTGAGAATTTTTGCATCCATGTTCATCAGGGATATTGGTCTGTAATTCTCCTTTTTGATGGGGTCTTTGTTTTTGGGATCAAGGTAATGCCAGCCTCATAAAATGAGTTTGGAAGTTTTCCTTCCATTTCTATTTTTTGGAACAGTTTCAGAAGAATAGGTATTAATTCTTCTCAAAATGTTTGGTAGAATTCCCCTGTGAAGCCATCTGGCCCTGGGCTCTTGTTTTTTGGGAGATTTTTGATGACTGCTTCAATTTCCTTAGTGGTTATAAGTCTGTTCAGGTTTTCTATTTCTTCCTGGTTCAGTTTTGGTAGTTGATACATCTCTAGGAATGCATCCATATCTTCCAGGTTATCTAATTTGCTGGCATAGAGTTGCTCATATGTTCTTATAATTGTTTGTATTTCTTTGGTGTTGGTTGTGATCTCTCCTCTTTCATGATTTTGTTGATTTGGGTCATTTCTCTTCTCTTTTTGATAAGTTTGGCCAGGGGTTTATCAATCTTGTTAATTCTTTCAAAGAACCAGCTCCTAGTTTTGTTGATCGGTTCTACTGTTCTTTTAGTTTCTATTTCATTGATTTCTGCTCTGATCTTTATGATTTCTCTTCTCCTGCTGGGTTTAGGCTTTATTGGCTGTTCTTTCTCCAGCTCCTTTAGGTGGAGGGTTAGGTTGTGTACTTGAGACCTTTCTTGTTTCTTGAGAAAGGCTTGTATTGCTATATACTTGCCTCTTAGGACTGCCTTTGCTGCACCCCAAAGATTTTGAACAGTTGTGTTTTCATTTTCACTGGTTTCCATGTATTTTTTTAATTCTTCTTTAATTTCCTGGTTGACCCATTCATTCTTCAGTAGGATGCTCTTTAGCCTCCATGTATTTGAGTTCTTTCCGACTTTCCTCTTGTGATTGAGTTCTAGTTTCAAAGCATTGTGGTCTGAAAATAGGCAGGGAATGATCCCAGTCTTTTGGTACCAGTTGAGACCTTATTTATGACCTAGGATGTGATTTATTCTGGAGAATGTTCCATGGGGACTAGAGAAGAATGTCTATTCCGTTGCTTTGGGATAGAATGTTCTGAATATGTCTGTGAAGTCCATTTGGTCCAGTGTGTCATTTAAAGTCTTTATTTCCTTGTTGATCTTTTGCTTAGATGATCTGTCCATTTCAGTGAGGGGGGTGTTAAAGTCCCCCACTGTTATTGTATTGTTGTCGATGTGTTTCTTTGCTTTTGATATTAATCGGCTTATATAATTGGCTGCTCCCATGTTAGGGGCATAGATATTTACAATTGTTAGATCTTCTTGTTGGATAGACCCTTTAAGTAGGATATAATGTCCTTCCTCATCTCTTATTACAGTCTTTGGTTTAAAATCTAATTTGTCTGATACAAGGATTGCCACCCCAGCTTTCTTTTGGTGTCCATTTCCATGGTAAATTGTTTTCCACCCCTTCACTTTCAATCTGGGGGTGTCTTTGGGTCTAAAATGAGTCTCTTGCAGACAGCATATCGATGGGTCTTGTTTTTTAATCCAGTCTGATAGCCTGTGTCTTTTGATTGGGGCATTTAGCCCATTTACATTCAGGGTAACTACTGAAAGATAGGAATTTAGTGCCATTGTATTGCCTGTAAGGTGACTGTTACCGTGTATTGTCTGTGTTCCTTTCTGGTCTATTTTGCTTTTAGGGTCTCTCTTTGCTTAGAGGACCCCTTTCAAGATTTCTTTTAGGGCTGGTTTTGTGTTTGCAAATTCCTTTAGTTTTTGTTTGTCCTGGAAGCTTTTTATCTCTCCTTCAATTTTCAATGATGGCCTAGCTGGATATAGGATTCTTGGCTGCATATTTTTCTCATTTAGTGCTCTGAATAGATCCTGCCAGTCCTTTCTGGCCTGCCAGGTCTCTGTGGATAGGTCTATTGCCAAACTAATGTTTCTACCCTTGTAGGTTACATATCTCTTCTCCCGAGCTGCTTTCAGGATTTTCTCTTTGTCTATGAGACTCGTAAGTTTTACTATTAGATGTCAGGGTGTTGACCTATTTTTATTGATTTTGAGAGGGGTTCTCTGTGCTTCCTGGATTTTGATGCCTGTTTCCTTCCCCAAATTAGGGAAGTTCTCTGCTATAATTTGCTCCATTATACCTTCTGCCCCTCTCTCTCTTTCTTCTTTTTCTGGGATCCCAATTATTCTAATGTTGTTTCGTCTTATGGTATCGCTTATCTCTCGAATTCTGCCCTTGTGATCCAGTAATTGTTTATCTCTCTTTTTCTCAGCTTCTTTATTTTCCATCATTTGGTCCTCTATATTACTGATTCTCTCTTCTGCCTCATTTATCCTAGCAGTTAGTGCCCCCATATTTGATTGCACCTCATTAATAGCCTTTTTGATTTCTACTTGGTTAGATTTTAGTTCTTTCACTTCTCCAGAAAGGGTTTCTCTAATAACTTCCATATTTTTTTCAAGCCCAGCTAGGATCTTTAAACTGATGATTCTGAACTCTAGATCTGACATCGTACTAATGTCCGTATTGAGTAGGTCCCTGGCAGTCGGTACTACATCTTGTTCTTTTTGTTGAGGTGCTTTTTTCCATCTTGTCATTTTGTGCAGAGGAGAATAGATTAATGAGAGAACAAAATGCTAGCAGAGTAACAACGTCCCCAGAAAATATACTCTAAACAACTCAGAAAAGACCTGAAGCAGTGGAAAAAGAAAGGGAAAGAGAGAAAAAAGAAAAAGAAAAAAAAGAAAACAAGATAAAGATAAAAACAAACAAAAAGAAACAGAAGAAAACAACAACAACAAAAAATCCCAGAATGTGATCAAATATGATCAGGCTGGTATATAGATCAGTGCCACACACTAGATTTGGGGTGCATTTTGGTCTTTTAGAAAAAAGTGCCTCCCAAAATTTTAAAGAAAGAAAAACTTATATATGTACAAAAATAAGGGTTGATATGATGAAGAGATGGAATATGACTGTAAAGATGGAAATTATAAAAAAATTTATAAAAGGAATTGATAAGAAGTTGTTTGAAAAAAGAAAGAAGAGGATTTAAAAAAAGGAAAAAAAAAGGGAGAGAATGTGATCAGGCAGCGGAGTAGAAAAAACTATATACTAGAGATTTAGGGTATATTTTAATCTGTTAGAAGAAACTATCTCAAAATTTTAAAGAGAGAACAACTTATATATATATGCCAAAAATACAGGTAACTACTATGAAGGGATAGAATATGACTCTAAAAATGAAAAATAAAAATGTTTTTTTAAAAAAGGGATTGATAAGATGTTGGTTGAAAATCGAAAAAGAAAAATTCAAAAAAAAAGAAAAAAAGACAGTTAAAAAATAATTAACTTTGAAAGACTAAAGAATCATGGGGAAAAAGCCATGAATTCTATGTACAGTATTCCCCTAGAGCTGGAGTTCTACCGTTCTCATTGATCGGTAAACTTGGTCTTGGCTGGCTGTTCTCGCTGATCTTCTGGAGGAGGGGCCTGTTGCCATGGTTTCCAATGTCTTTGCCGGAGGCGGAATTGTCCCGCCCTTGCCAGGTCCGGGCTAAGTAATCTGCTCGGGTTGCTCTCCAGAGCTTTTGTTCCCTGCGAGCTTTCTGTACAGCTTTGGAGGCGGAGAGTGAAAATGGCGGCCTCCCAGTCTCTGCCCTGGAGGACCCGAGAACTCGGGGCCCCGCTCCTCAGTGAGCCCCCAGAGAAAAGCCGTCAGTCACTCCCGTCTCCCCAGTCTCGGCCGCACTCCATGCTCACCTGGCCTGTGACCACGCGTTTCTATCTCTGGCACCCGATCCCGGGTGGAGTCTCCAAACCCAGCAGATCCCTGCGGTGCCCTCCCGCGCCGCTCCTCCCGGGGAAGAAGGTAAGTGTCCCCGGATCTGCTGCTTGTTGGGTCCCTGCTGGAGGAGCAGGGGCCCGACTGCCGCGGATCACGGTTTATGGCCACCCCGACCTGAGAGCCCGTGCCTGGGCTCCGCCTCTGCAACCGGCTTCCCTGCTCCATTACCTGGGAGCTCTGCCACACTCAGGCCCCCCCCGTCTTTCTGTGACCCCGAGGGTCCTGAGACCACACTGTCCCAGAGGGTTCCACCCCCTGCTTAGCCACCAGAGTGACGTCCCTCGGCGGAGCAGACTTTTAAAAGTTCCGATTTTGTGCTCCGCAGCTCTATCACTTGCCAGAAGCGGCCGACAGAGGCCCCTCCCCCGCCATCTATCCTCCCGAATATCGCCTCGGATTCACTTCTCCGCACATCCTACCTTCCAGAAAGTGGTCGCTTTTCTGATGAGAGAATTGTTGCTCTTCTTTTCTTCGATCTCCTGTTGAGTTTGTAGGTGTTCAGAATGGTTTGATCCCTATCCAGCTGAATTCCTGAGAGGAGACGAAATCCAGGTCTCCTACTCCTCCGCCATCTTGCTCTGGTATTACTATTTCTTACATTATTTTCTGTTTCTTTCCAAGTGCTGCATAGCAGCTTATGATATTATATAAAGTGTTTTTTTTTTAAATTAGGAGTGCATGTAACAAAATGCAGGTAGAAACATACAGCTGAAGTGGCTATATATATGCAAAAAATCCTTGTGATGCCAGCCTTTGTTTTGCTGAGCATGTCCTCACAGCCAATGACTGGCTGCATTCAGATTAGTTTTCATTGCTTCAAGCTGACCAGATTTTTTTTTTTTTTTTTTTTTTTTGTAATAAGGACACTGGAGCTTTCACCTCAACACTGTGGTGATGTGAAATTCCTGCTACAGAGTCATTGAGCTAGTGCTAGAAGAAAAGAAACACCTGTGAGCACAGGCTGTCAGAAGGCCTTCAGAGCCCTAGAGTTTGAGGCTACGGCTGCTTGGTTTAGAAGCAACTGGAAGTGCTTTGTCATTCCTTTGCAACCACAGGAGACCAACTAAAGAATTTTTACCTTTGGATGTATAATTTGTGTTGATTAACAGTAGTTATTGGGTAGAGCTGCAATGAGGGTGGTAGGGCAGGCCTTGTTAAGAAATATATTTTGGTGAGGATAGTAGTGTACAGATAGTAACAGGAACAGGGATCTCACATCATTCATTTTGCCTAATCCCCCACAAAACAATGCATTCTGTAGGTATTTCCAGAGGTAAACTTTTTAGGTATCAGCTTCTCTTTTCAGAGAATCAATTGGAGCATGCTTATTATATTTGATTTTTAGAAATTGCCAGCCTTTATAGAAATGCTAGGTGATTATTTGAAGTCCAGGAAGAACCCATTCAGCTTTGGAAATTGTAAAGATATTTAAATCAAATTCTAGGCTTGTGAGTTAGTGAGAAAATAGAAAAGATTAGTTTAGAAGTCTTCTCTTAATATATAAATCATAATGATACATATAGCAAAGATTTGTCCGTCATGAAATTCATGGGTACTGAAAAATAGAAGTGCTTTACTTTCAAAATGCTATATAGGATAATGGTATACTAAATTTTTACAGGTATTGGTCAGAGGTAGAAATTCTCCAAAGATACTTTAACAATTTGTAGCACTGCTCTTATTCACATACTGAGATGGTTAGAAATTCTCTCCCCTACCAAGTCTCCTTCCCTTTCAAAAGATGAAGTATAAATTTTAATTTAAGGCTTGTATAAAATATGTATGTGGGTGGAGAAGGTTATATAGTGCTATGGGGGCACCTCGGTGGCTCAGTTTGTTAAGCATCTGACTCTTGATTTTAGCTTAGGTCATGATCTCAGGGTTATGAGATCAAGCCCCATGTGGGGCTCTGTGCTGAGCATGGAGCCTGCTTGTGATTCTTTCTCTCTCTCTCTCTGCTACTCCCCCACCACTCGTGCTTGCACATGTGCTCTATCTCTCTCAAAAGATAAAAAAAAAAGATTATATGGTACTATGCATTTGCCTGATGGATTTTTCCTTTTCCCCCCGAACGTACTACTTTCTTTTAAAAGTGAGATTTCCCATTCAGAGTATCAACTAGTACCTTCATAAAATTATTCATTGCAGGATTTAGCCAAATATATTAGCTCTTCATTTAATTGAAATGAATAGATTGTGGGACAAGACACTCATGTGCCCTTGAAAATTTTGTAACTTCCATAAATCAAATATAACCACCTTCTTTAAAATAGGCATTTACAGGAAGGAGTTTTAAGCAAACATTTCAACTTTAATTCAGAAATTACATTTAGAAATCTTTACTTGCACTTTGAAAATCCATTGAGTTTACTGAACTTGTAGCAGCACAGCTAAGTTCCAGCAACTGCAAAAATAATTAGTGAAATTAAGTTGAAAATTTTGTAAACAAGTGAAGTTATTATTCATTCTGTACCACACTACAAATGTGGGAGGACATGTTAAATGATAAATTGGGCATGGACTGCTTTAATCTGTAAACTGAACATGATAGCAAATGGCTTGCGTTTGTAATTAGTATTTATGGCCACAGGAGAGTGCCTCTTTCAAAACAGTGACAGGAAACTGATCAGTTTATGTTGTCGTAGCAACCAAATAGTTACACTGCTTCTGTTGGATTTAGCCTATTATGCTATATACCCATGTTTAGAAATATATTTATGAACTATAAAGATAAACAACTCAATAATGCAAAAGAGGTTCGGATGCCAATATGCCAAACTGAGTCCTAAAGAATGCTTGAACACTTCATAACAAGCTTAAGTGTTCTATGGTTGTCATGACATTTCTTTTACAAAGCAAATGATGTCTGGAAAAAAATTCAAACTAGATGAAAATGCAAATCCTTTTATGACAGTATGTGGTTGTCACACTCATAATAACACACAATAATTGGTGATTTATGAGATGACACCATGGCAACAAAGTCTTTCATCATTTGCACCCCTTGGTTACTTTTATATCAGGGGCTTGTGGGTTCCTATGAAAAGTTTCCAACATGACATACAATAAAGTCTACTCATATCTTAATCAGATCTTATTTGATGCAGGGTAGAAGTGTTGTAGAGATTTTAAAATCATCTGACAAAGTGAAAGCTAGCAAAGTCTTTGGTAAAAAAATCTCTGTTAAACTAGTAAGCATGTTCAGTAGCTGAAAATGGACAGATTTGTTTCTGTCACTTAAGCCTTCAAAGAAAATCTGTAATGCTCTTAAGTTTGAGCGCAAGCTGTTAGGCTGTTTAAAGTTACTGCATCTTATAATACCCTTATATAGAAAGGTGAGAGAAGGAGAAAGGGAGTGCACTATACATTGACTAGCTTTAAGCTCAGAAGAAAGATGATTTTTAAAATTTGATTTTAATGTTGAGGTCTTTATAAAAGTGGAATAAATATGTAATTGGATATTATAGAATGACTTTCATGTGTTTGGTAGGCTGAGGAGTAACATGTTAGTATTACTTACAGGAGATCCTCTATCAGTTTTTCTGTTAAACAATCTGTAAATTATTTAAAATATTGGAAATACAATGAACTTCCTGCCTTGGTTTTATTGTCAATTTATCAAAAATGAAAATTTTTGATATTTGGATGTCTACAAAGTGTCCTGGATTATTCAGCCACCTACTTGATTGAAACAAAGGGTTAGATCAGATGATTATTCTGAGGTCTTTTTTGGTGGAATTGGTCCATGATTTATAAGGAGTTGTAAAAACATTAACAATTGGAGGTATTGAATGTAAAATACTGAAACTATCCAACTTAAATGACACGAATATAACATAAACATGAACATCAAAATTAACCTAGCTTTTATACATGAGGTTTTAAAAAAATATGGATGTAAGGAATTTTCCAAGCACTTATTTCTTATCAAATTTTAGTCTTTATGAGGATAAAAATCCATAATACTCATTTCCAGGATAAGCCAGTTGTATAAAGTAGGATCTCTGGTATTTATGCATTAATACTTTTTATTTATACATTTTCTGAAGGGATACAAAATCCTTAATTAACTCTGACTATGCTCAGAGATTATAATTTTGATCTCAATTAATAGTTAAGAAAATAGAGTCTACCATTCAATGTCATAATGATTTACCTCAATTAATATAAAAAATTAGCTAATTTTGATTCTGAATCTTCTTCTAGGTGGTGGAGAAATCACACAAGAGAACATGATTCTTAATTCAATTAAAATGACACTTGCTTTTGGCTCAAGATTTTGCTCAATGATCTGGAATAGATATAAGATCGAGAACACATTGTCTCTATTTTCTAGGAATTTATAATCCAGTTGACTAACTATAAACATGAGTCAACTGAGAATAAACCCAAAGTCTTAAGTTAAGAAAGTGTGTAAGTGATGAATCACTAACTCCTGAAACCAATACTACACTATATGTTAACTAACTTAAATTTAAATAAAAACTTGGAGGAAAAGAAAAAAAGTATGATATGGCATTATATATAGACTTCAGGCATAAGAATTAAAGCTATTTATGATAAGGTAAATTTTTTGAAATGGTTGCATAGAGGACAATAAGTCAGGAGGTAAGAATATTCCAACTCAGACCTTAAATGAATTTAGGAAATTTGAATTGTCAAAAAAGTGCATTATTCTAGGTTTTGAGAGCCCACTTGAAAAAAGGCACACAGATACAAATAATTACAGCCTATGATGGGAACACTGTAGAACTCTGGCCCACTTACATTGAAGTGATAACACTGGGGATAATAAGAATAACATTTAGATATTGAATAGTTACCTTATTTGCATCTTTATCTCCATTCTTAACTGATGGTGAGAATTAGTCCCTCCTCTACACTGTGGCACACCACTACTCCTCTTGATCTTCGAATAAAGTCCAAATATCTTGAATATGACTTTAAAGGCCTTATATCAGTGGTTCTCATCTGGAGATGATTTTGCTCCCACAAAACATTTGACAATGTTTGGACACATTTTTGTTGTCATACTGGGGGGGGGTGCTACTGCCATCTAGTGGGTAGAAGCCAGGAATGCTGCTATAATGTCCAGGGAAGTTCCCCAAATACAAAGAATTACCCATCCTGGAACATCAATAGTGTTGAGGTGGAGAAATGAGAAATGCTACACTTTCCATAAAGTAACCACTGCCTACTTTTTAATCTCATCTTTGTTATTTGTTCCCTTAATATCAATTCAATTACTTTGGTGCCATTGAAGATTCCATTTTCTTTCTCACTTTCAGATTTTCATAAACACTGTTCTCTCTACCTGGAACACACTCTGTTCCCCTTTTCCCCATACCTCTGACCTTCATTCTGCTACACTGCTTACTCTTCTATATATGCCTATCACCTAGACTCTTTGAGTATAGGAAGTATGTTTTATTCGTCTTTGTATCCTTATTGCTCAGCATGTTATTTGAGATGCAATAAATGCTTGTTAAAGAAATACATAGGCTAGAGGAGGGTTTGGATACCTAGCTAAACAAAGATGGTAAGGATCTGGGTGATTATAATAGCTATGGGAATGAAGAGGAAGAAGTATATTTGAAGGTGACTGCAAAGGGAAAATTCCGATGGATAGGTAAATTATTTAATGTGGATTGTGATAGAAGATGATTTCTACAAGCCAGATAGACTGAGGGAATGGGGACAGAAATGACGGAGTTAGGAAGGAAGCTTAATCTTGAGTCAGATCATGAGAACCTAAATTCATTGACTTGGTAATGCCTATAAGCAGCTGGAAATAGACTTCAGTCTGGGTGAATGTATTAATTCTGTGATCACTTAACCTCAATTTATCTGTAAAACGGGAAAAAAGGAGTATCTACCTGATTGGGTGGATGTAAGGATAAATGAGTTAATACATGTTAAGCACTTATCTCAATATTTGACATATAGTTAACACTTAATAAATTCAGTTATTATTATTATTATTAATTTCCATTGCTATGAGTGTCCTTTCATTCCTTGGCTTTTGAAATGAAACCTGTGATACATCTACCACCTTTTCCATGAAGACTTTTATGAAGATTCCAGGGAAAGATGATCATCTTCCTCCTCTAAACTCTTATAGCATTTTAGTTTATCCACTTTTTGGCATTTCTCACATACTGCCATAACTGCATATGTATTTACATTGTAAGTTCCTTGAGGGTAGGTCTATGACCTACTCATCCTTTCTTGACATATAGAAATTGCTAAATAAACATTAGGTTATGATAATTAGTTGTTATTATTATTTTATTGTATTTGGGGAATCATCAACAGAGGTGTGGTAATTGACTCAGAATTAATGTGTTCTCCCACCTATATTCAGTATTAATGCTTTTAATGTTTTCCAAGAATATCAATTATGTTTTATGAAATGGAACAGAGCATCATTTTAAACTGAGTAAGTGCTAAGTAATTTGAATAATTTAAAATGTGTTTGAAGGAGGAGTTAAGATAGTGGAGTAGTAGGGGGACAATATGCTTTCCTTGTCCCTCCAACACAGCCATACAAATATCGAATCATTCTGAACACCCAAGAAATCAATCTGAGGACTGAGAGAACAAATGGCACATCTAGAGGGGGAAAAATGGCCACATGTGGAAGGTAGGAGCTGCAGAGAGTTGATGTGGGGGAGACAGAATTGCAGGTGCTGCAGAGGGGAGGGAACCCTGATTATGGACAGAAAGGAGAGAGAGAGAGAGAGAGAGAGAGCAGTGTGCAGGGGATTGAACAAGAAAAACACTTCCCCCAAATCACTGACTGGGAAAGGGAGTGGGGTTGACTATCACAAGATTTTATAAGCAGCAGACCTCAAAGTCTGAAGTTTTAGAAGTCCATACCATCACCGGGGTCATGCCTGGAGGGCTTAGCGGTGTTCTGTGGGAAAAGAAAGCAGAGGCCCAGGAGTGGACAGCATGGTCTGAGGATCCCCCGAATCCCATGGGGAGAAATAGTTCCCCTTCTTGGAGTGCATTTGGCAGAGGTGACACTGCCTCTCAGGGGACAAAATAGAAGGTGGGCACCACTGAACAGCTCCATTAAATAGCATAGCAGCAGAAGCACCAGCTGAAGGCAGCTAACCTGGAAACCAGCTTTTGGCTGTGCTTTACCATAAATTCTTAGGCCTGTGCAGTCATGTAACTACTTTTCTGGGACAAACTAGCACTAGCCACAGTGCAGTGAGACCCTCCACCAGAGGATAAGCATGGGTCTGCACCATGCTGGGTCCCTAAAATTTGGAGCTTTGAAACCCAGCCACATGCCTAAGATAAAACACAAGAATACTGTGCTGCCAGGTAGATGGGTGGCTTGGACATAGATGAAAGCCTGGGATACAAAAGGGAAGATTGTTCACTCTTCTTGTGAGGGCTTCCTGAACAGTGGTGGGCATGAACTCTCCTCTCTGGGGATGAGATAGTGGGGTGATACCATTTTCCCCCTACCCATCAGCACAGACAGACTTCAGTGAGAAACAGCACCTCCAGTGGAAGATGGAGCAGCTTAAACCAAGCCCCACCCCACTGAGCCCTGCAGGTGTATCTTTAAAAGAGCAAGTTGGCCCAGGAAACAGCACCACAGGCTGCTCCTCTAGAAGACTAGCACAGATGCCCTACATGCACCAAGGCTATTGATCATAGAATGCTGCAAACTTCAGCTCTCGGAGAAATAGGATCTAGCTTTTTTTAACAAGCAGACCAAAACACACTTAGTTAAAACTTGCCACACTGGCCCAGGTCCAAACACTCCACACTGCAGGCAAGGAGAAATTCTGCAGAGAACTGATGTGAGGGAAAGAGCAGCCAAAGCACAACAGCAGAGTGCACACAGCATACAACACAAAAACTTCCTGAGGTGCTAGGCCTAGGACGGTATATGACCTCTTATTAGTATAGCCATTACTCTCAGGGCAGGAAATGGAATAGGTTTTCCTAACACACAGTAGACAGAGATCTAGGCAAAATGCCAAGATCTGGAAACAAAGAATCCCCAAAAAAAGAACTGGAAGAGGTCACAGCCAGGGATCTAATCAGAACAGATATAAGTAATGTGTATGAACCAGAATTGAAAGCAACAATTATAAGGATACTAGCAGGGCTTGAGAAAAGCATAGAAGACACTAGAGAATCCCTTTCTGCAGAGATAAAAGAATTAAAAAGTAGTCAGGCTGAAATAAAAAAATGCTATAACGGAGATGCAAAACTGAGTGGATGAAATGACAATGAGGATGGCTGAAGTAGAGGAACGAATCAGTGATAGAAGATAAAATTGTGGGAAAAAATGAGGCTTAAAAGAAGAGGGAAAGAAAAGTATTGGATCATGAATGTAGACTTAGGGAACTCAGTGACTCCATAAAGCATAATAACATTCATATCATAGGAATTCCAGAAGAAGAAGAGAGGGGGAAAAGAGGAAAGAAGGTTTACTTGAAGAAATTATAGCTGAAAACCTACCTAATCTGGGAAAGGAAAGCATTATCCAAATCCAGGAAGCACAGAGAACTCCCATCAAATTCAACAAAAGTTGGCCAATACCAAGACATACTGTAGTACAACTTGCAAAATACAGAGAATATGAAAGAATGCTGAAAGCAGCAAGGGAAAAGAAATCCCTAACCTACAAAGGAAGATAAATAAAGTTAGCATTAGGTCTCTCTACAAAAATGTGGCAGGCCGGAAGAAAGTGGCATGATATATTCAACATACTCAAGGGGAAAAATATGCAGCCAAGAATACTTTATCGAGCAAAGCTGTCATTCAGTATAGAAGGAGAGATAAAGAGCTTCCAAAACAAACAAAAATTAAAAGAGTTCATGACCACTACCCTAGCCCTGCAAGAAATATTACAGGTGACCCTATAAGTGGTAAAGAAAGACAAAAAGTAACAAAGACTAGAAAGGAACAGAGAATATTTCCAGAAACACCGAATTTAGAGGTAATACAATGGCACTAGATTCTTATTTATCAATAATTACTCTAATGTAAATTAACTAAATGCTTTAGTTAAAGATATAGGATATCAAAATGGATAAAAAAAAAAAATCTATATGCAGCTTACAAGAGACTCATTTTAGACCTAAAGACACCTCCAGAATGAAAGTGAGGGAAGGAGAACCATCTATCATACTAATGGATGTAAGATGAAAGTCAGAATAGCCATACTTTTATCACACAAACTAGATTTTAAACCAAAGATTGTAACAAGAGATGAAGAAGGGCATTATATCATCATAAAGGGGTTCATCCAACAAGAAGATCTAACAATTATAAATTGTTATGCCCCCCCAATTAGGAGCACCAAATATAAATCAATTAATCACAAACATAAAGAAACTCATTGATAATAATACAATAATGGTAGGGGACGTTAACACCCCACTTAAAGCAATGGACAGATCATCTAAGCAGAAAATCACACAAGGAAATAATGGCTTTGAATGACACACTGGGCCAGATGGACTTAACAGGTATATTCAGAACATTTCATCCTAAAGCAACAGAATACACATTATTTTAGAAGTTTCATGGAACCTTCTCCAGAATAGATTGCATACTGGGTTACAAATTAGGCCTCAACAAATACAAAAAGGTTGAGATCATACCATGCATATTTTCTGACCCCAATGCCATGAAACTTGAAGTCAACTGCAAGCAAAAATTGGAAAGACCACAACTACATGGAAGGTAAAGAACATCCTACTAAAGAATGAATGGGTTAACCAGGAAATTAAAGAAGAAATAAAAAATACATGGAAATAAATGAAAATGGAAAAATGACCATCCAAAACCTCTAGGTTGTGTAAAGGTGGTCATAAGAGAGAAGTATATAGCAGTACAGGCCTACAGCAAAAAGCAAGAAAAGTCTCAAATACACAACCTACCTTACACCTAAAGGAGCTGGAAAAAGAATGGCAAATGAAGCCTCAATCCAGCAGAAGAAGAGGCATAATAAAGATGAGAGCAGAAATAAGTGATATATTAAAAACAAAACAAAACAAAAACAACCCAGTAGAATAGATCAATGAAACCAAGAGCTGGTACTTTGAAAGAATTAATAAAATTGATAAACCCCTAGCCAGACTCATCAACAAGAAAGGAGGAAGGACGCAAATAAATAAAATCATGAACGAAAGAGGAAAGATCACAACCAACACCACAGAAATGCAAACAATTATAAGAGAATATTATGAAAAATTATATGCCAAAAAACATGGCAATTTGGAAGAAGTGGACAAATTCCTGGAAACATACCAACTACCAAAACTGAAATAGGAAGAAATAGAAAATTTGAACAGACCCATAACCAGCAAAGAAATTGAATCTGTAATAAAAAATTTCCCAACAAAAAAAAAAGTCCAGGGCCAGATGGTTTCCCAGGGGAATTCTACCAGACATTTAAAGAAGAGTTAATACTTATTCTTCTCAAACTGTTCCAAAATATAGAAATGGAAGGAAAACTTCCAAACTCATTCTATGAGGTCAGCATTACCATGATTCCCAAATCAGACAAAGACCCCACTAAAAAGGACAATTATAGGTCAATATCCCTAATGAATATGGATGCAAAAATTCCCACCTAGATACCCCAAATTGAATCCAACTGTACATTAAAATAATTACTCACCATGGTCAAGTTGGATTTATTCCTATGTTGCAGGAATATGTATGGAGGTTCTTCAAAAC
Source organism: Mirounga leonina (assembly GCF_011800145.1). Lineage (NCBI taxonomy): Eukaryota > Metazoa > Chordata > Mammalia > Carnivora > Phocidae > Mirounga > Mirounga leonina. Next base: position 16,679,410 of record NW_023270513.1, read on the forward strand.
ATTAAAAATAGAGCTACCCTAGATCCAGCAATTGCATCATTAGATATTTTCCCAAGGATACAAAAATACTGTTTCAAAGGGGTACAGGCACCCAGTGTTTATAGCAGCATTATCAATAATAGCCAATTTATGGAAAGAGTCCAAATATCTATCAACTGATGAAAGGATAAAGAAGATGTGTTATATATATACAATATTACTTAGCCATCAAAAAGAATGAAATCTTGCCATTTGCAATGATGTCGAAGGAGCTAGAATGTAGTAGGCTGCGAAATAAGTCAAAGAAAGACACAGACCATATGATGTCAGACATATGTAGAATTTAAGAAACAAAACAGATGAATATATGGGAAGGAAGAAAGAGAGGGAAGCAAACCATAAGAGACTCTTAATTATAGAGAGCAAACTGAGGGGTGATGGAGGGAGTTGGGTGAGGGATGGGTAAATGGGTGTTGAGAATTAAGGAGGGCACTTGTTTTGATGAGCACTGTGTTTTATATGTAAGTGATGAATCACTAAATTCTATAGCTATTCCAATTTTACCATATATATTAACTAACTAGAATTTAAATAAAAACTTGAAGAAAGAAAAAAAAGCCAATTCCACAAGGTTCCATACTGTGATTGAAATGCCAAAATTATAGAAAGAGAACAGATTAGAGGTTCCTAGAGACTAGGAATAGAGATTGAAGGGAGGTAAATCTGGCTATAAATGGGTACCGAGAATGTATCCTTGTGGTGATGGAATTGTTCTGTATCTTGACTGTATTAGTATCTGTATCCTGCTTGTGATATTTTTCTCTACTTTTGCAAGCCATTGGGGGAAACTGTGTAAAAGTTAGACTGGGTGTCCCTGTATTATTTCTTATAATTGCATGCAAATCTATAGTTATCTCAAAATAAAAGTTGGATTTAAGTGAAAAATGTATTTAATTGATGCTAGTCAGATTTCATTATTATAGAAAAGTATACTTGATTAAAGTATGTGTTTTGAATAATTAGGTATTTTTAAGCTATTAAGTAACAGTGAAAAGTCTGTTGTTTATAATATATGAAAGAATATTTTCTTTTAATTCCAAACCTTTAAAGAAACATATGCAGTAAAACATCCCATAAAAGATGTTTTTAAAAAACGAAATAACCAACATCAATGAATTTCCAAGAATGCACATTCCTTGTGGCTTCCCCTGAGATATAAGATATAAAATATCATGTAGTTACGTGTTCAGAATTAAGTTCAGAAAATATAGCCCAAGAATGTTTGGAAAGGTTTGTAGTTGCATTTTATAATTAAGAACAACAGCATGAAATTCTACTTTGATTCAGTGATTCAATAAACTGCTTTGTTGTTAGGAAAGTGTTTTATATTTGTCCTTTATTTATTATATGTGGGCATGATCTCTGGAGTAGCCTTATTTTATTATAGATGTGAGTGCAACTGCTATTGGATTCAATTGGGCTTCAAATGCACATCTTAAGGACATACTTTGGCTTTAGTCTACATGTGTAAGGAGGGCAGTATGATTTATTTATTTATCTATCTATTTGTCTATTTATTTATTTATTATTTATTTATTTATTTAAATTTTATTATGTTATGTTAGTCACCATACAATACATCATTAGTTTTTGATGTGGTGATCCACAATCCATTGTTTTAGTATAACACCCAGTGCTCCATGCAGTATGTGCCCTCCTTAATACCCATCACTGGGCTAACCCATCCCCCTCCTCCCTCCCCTCTAAGACCCTGTTTGTTTCTCAGAGTCCATAGTCTCTCATGGTTCATCTCTCCCTCTGATTCCCCCCCTTTATTTTTCCCTTCCTTCTCCTAATGTCCTCCATTCTATTCCTTATGTTCCACAAATAAGTGAAACCATATGATAATTGCCTTTCTCTGCTTGACTTATTTCACTTAGCATAAAATCCTCCAGTCCCATCTGTGTTGATGTAAAAGTTGGGTATTCATCCTTTCTGATGGCTGAGTAATATTCCATTGTATATATGGACCACATCTTTATCCATTCATCTGTTGAAGGGCATCTCGGCTCTTTCCACAGTTTGGCTATTGCGGACATTGCTGCTAGGAACATTGGGGTGCATATGGCCCTTCTTTTCACTGTATCTGTGTCTTTGGGGTAAATACCCAGGAGTGCAATTGCTGGGTCATAGGGTAGCTCTAATTTTAATTTTTTGAGGAACCTCCACACTGTTTTCCAAAATGGCTGTACCAACTTGCATTCCCACCAACAGTGTAAGAGGGTTCCCCTTTCTCCACAACTTCTCCAACATTTGTTGTTTCTTTCCCTGTCCATTTTTGCCATTCTAAATGGTGTAAGATGGTATCTCAATGTGGTTTCAATTTGAATTTCCCTGATGGCTAGTGATGATGAACATTTGTTCATGTGTCTGTTAGCCATTTGTATGTCTTCTTCAGAGAAGTATCTTTCATATCTTCTGCCCATTTTTTGACTTGATTATTTGTTTTTTGGGTGTTGAGTTTGAGAAGTTCTTTATAGATCTTGGATACTAGCCCTTTATCTGTAGTGTCATTTGCAAATATCTTCTCCCATTCTGTGGGTTGCCTCTTTGTTTTGTTGACTGTTTCCTTTGCTGTGCAGAAGACTTTTATCTTGATGAAGTCTCAAAAGTTCATTTTTGCTTTTGTTTCACTAGCTTTTGGAGATGTATCTTGAAAGAAGTTGCTGTGGCTGATGTCAAAGAGGTTACTGCCTATGTTCTTCTCTAGGATTTTGATGGATTCCTGTCTCACATTGAGGTCTTTCATCCATTTTGAGTTTATCTTTGTGTAGGGTGTTAAAGAATGGTTGAGTTTCATTGTTCTGCATGTGGCTGTCCAATTTTCCCAGCACCATTTATTGAAGAGACTGTCTTTTATTCATTGCATGTTTTTTCCTGCTTTGTCAAAGATTATTTGACCATAGAGTTGAGGGTCCACATCTGGGTTCTCTATTCTGTTCCATTGGTCTATAAGTCCGTTTTTGTGCCAGTACCATGCCATCTTGGTGTTCACAATTTGTAGTATAGCTTGAAATCGGGCAACGTGATGGACCAACCTTGTTTTTCTTTTTCAACATTTCCTTGGTGATTTGGGGTCTTTTCTGATTCCATACAAATTTTAGGATTGTTTGTTCCAGCACTTTGAAAAATGTCATTGGAATTTTGATCAGGATGGTATTGAAGGTATAGATTGCTCTGGGTAGCATAGACATTTTAACAATGTTTATTCTTCTGATCCATGAGCATGGAATATTTTTCCATCTTTTTGTGTCTTCAATTTCTTTCATGAGTGTTCTGTAGTTCCTAAAGTATAGATCCTTCACCTCTTTGGTTAGGTTTATTCTGACGTATCTTATGGTTTTTGGTGCTATTGTAAATGGAATCGTTTCTCTAATTTCTCTTTCTACATTTGCATTGTTAGTGTATAAGAAAGCAACTGATTTCTGTGCATTGATATTGTATCCTGCCACATTACTGAATTGCTGTATGAGTTCTAGTAATTTGGGGGTGGAGTCGTTTGGATTTTCCACGTAAAGTATCATGTCATCTGTGAAAAGAGAGAGTTTGACTTCTTTGCCAATCTGAATACCTTTTATTTCTTTTTGTTTTCTGATTGCTGTTGCTAGGATTTCTAGTACTATGTTGAACAATAGTGGCGAGAGTGGGCATCCTTGATGTGTTGCTGATCTTAAGGGAAAGGCTCTCCGCTTTTCCCCATTGAGGATGATATTCGCTGTGGGTTTTTCATAGATGGATTTTATGAACTTGAGGAATGTTCCCTCTATCCCTATACTCTGAAGAGTTTTCATCAGGAAAGGATGTTGTATTTTGTCAAATGCTTTTTCTGCATCAATTGAGAGGACCATATGGTTCTTCTCCCTCCTCCTATTAATGTGTTCTATCACATTGATTGATTTGCAAATGTTGAACCACCCTTGCATCCTGGCAATGAATCCCACTTGGTCATGGTGGATGATCCTTTTAATGTATTCTTGGATCCTATTAGCTAGGATTTTGGAATCCATATTCATCAGGGATATCGGTCTGAAATTCTCCTTTTTGATGGAGTTTTTGCCTGGCTTGGGGATTAGGGTAATGCTGGCCTCATAGAATGAGTTTGAAAGTTTTCCTTCTGTTTCTTTTTTTGAAACAGCTTCAGTAGAATAGGTATCATTTCTTCTTTGAATGTTTGGTAGGATTCCCCAGGGAATCCATCAGGCCCTGAACTCTTGTTTTTTGGGAGGTTTTTGCTCACTGCTTCAATCTCGTTACTGGTTATTGGCCTATTCAGGTTGTCAATTTCTTCCTGTTTCAGTCTTGGCACCTTATAGGTTTCCAGGAAGTCATGCATTTCATCCAGATTGCTCAGTTTATTGGCATATAGTTATTGATAATAATTTCTAATAATTGTTTCTCTTTCCTTGGTGTTAGTCATGATCTGTCCCCTTTCATTCATAATTTTAATAATTTAGGTCCTTTCTCTTTTCTTTTGGCTAAGTCTGGCCAGTGGTTTTTCAGTCTTATTAATTCTTTCAAAGAACCAGCTTCTAGTTTCGTTGATCTGATCTACTGTTTTTCTGGTTTCTAATTCATTGATCTCTGCTCTAATCTTAATTATTTCTCTTCTAATGCATGGCTTAGGCATCATTTGTTGCTTTTTCTCTAGTTCTTTAAGGTATAGAGTTAGTTGGTGAATTTGGGATTTTTCTGTTTTTTGGAGTGAGGCTTGGATGGCTATGTATTTCCCCTTTAGGACCGCCTTTGCAGTATCCCATAGGTTTTGGACCGATGTGTTTTTGTTCTCATTGGTTTCCATGAATTGTTTAAGTTCTTCTTTGATTTCCTGGCTGACCCAAACATTCTTGAGCAGAGTGGTCTTTAGCTTCCAAGTGTTTGAATTTCTGCCAAATTTTTTCTTGTGATTGAGTTCCAGTTTTAGAGCATTGTGGTCTGAGAATATGCAGAGAATAATCTCAATCTTTTGGTATCGGTTGAGACCTGATTTGTGACCCAGTATGTGGTCTATTCTGGAGAAAGTTCCATGTGCACTTGAGAAGAATGACTATTCTGTTGTTTTAGGGTGGAATGTTCTATATATATCTATGAGGTCCATCTCGTCCAGAGTGTCATTCAGAGCTCTTGTTTCCTTGTTGATTTTCTGCTTAGATGATCTGTCCATTGCTGAGAGTGGAGTATTGAGGTCTCCTACAATTAATGTATTGTTATCAATATGAGTCTTTATTTTGGTTAACAGTTGGCTTATGTAGATGGCTGCTCCCATGTTGGGGGCATAGATATTTACAATTGTTAGATCTTCTTGTTGGATAGATCCTTTAAGAATGATATAATGTCCTTCTGTGTCTCTAATTACAAACTTTAGTTTAAAATCTAATTTGTCTGATATAAGAATTTCTACCCCAGCTTTCTTTTGAGGTCCCCTGGCATGGAAGATGGATCTCCATCCCTTCACTTTCAGTCTGGATGTATCTTTAGGTTGAAAATGAGTCTCTTGTAGACAGCATATGGATGGGTCCTTTCTTTTTATCCAATCTGCAACCCTGTGCTGTTTTATTTGAGCATTTAGGCTGTTCACGTTGAGAATGATTATTGAAAGATATGAATTGTCATCATGTTGCCTGTGAAGATGTTGTTTTTATAGATTGTCCTTGTAAATTTCTTTTATTTATTTATTTATTTATTTGAGACAGAGAGAATGAGAGAGAGAGAGCACATGAGAGAGGGGAGGGTCAGAGGGAGAGGCAGGGAGCCCAATGCGGGATTCGATCCAGGGACTCCAGGATCATGACCTTAGCCGAAGGCAGTCGCTTAACCAACTGAGCCACCCAGGCGCCCTTAAATTTCTGTTGTATATCACTTTTGGGGTCTTTCTCCTTTTATAGAACCCCCTTAATATTTCTTGGAGGGCCAGCTTAGTGGTCACATATTCTTTCAGTTTCTGCCGGTCTTGGAATCTCTGCATCTCTCCATCCTTTCTTAATGACAGCCTTGCCAGATGAAGTATTCTTGGCTGCATGTTCTTCTTGTTTAGTACCCCGAATATGTCTTGCCAGGCCTTTCTGGCTTGCCAGGTCTGTGTGGATAGGTCTGATGTTATTCTGATGTTCCTCCCTCTGTACGTAAGGGATCTCTTCCCCCTAACTGCCCTTAGATGGTTTCCTTGGTTCTAAGATTTACAAATTTTACTATTACATGCTAGGGTGTTGGCCTGTTTTCCTTGATCTTGGGGAGGGTCCTCTCTGCCCCTAGGACACAAATGTTTGTTCCATTCCCCAGATTAGGGAAGTTCTCAGCTAAGATTTGCTCAAATACATCTTCTAGTCCTCTTTCTCTCTCCACTCCCTCTGGGATTGTAATTATTCTGACATTGGAATGCTTCATGGTGTCACTTATTTCTGTGATTCTGTTTTCATGGATTCTGAGTTGTTTTTCCCTGGCCTCCTTTTCCCCCTTTTTATCTATTAAATTGTTTCCCAGGTCACTTATTTGTTCTTCTGCCTCACTTACACTAGCTGTTAGATTATCTAGATTAGATTGGATCTCATTGATAGCATTTTTAAGCTCTGCCAATTCAGCTTTCATTTCTGCCCTTAGAGACTCTATATTGCCATTAATTGATTCCTCCATTCTTGCTATTGTCTTCACAATTTTTAGCCTGAATTCCATCTTCGACATCTTGGTTATAACTGTATCCACTTGTAAATCTGCAGCATAAGTCATAATCTCTGAGTCTTTTCTAATTTGGGGGTTCCTCCTCTTAGTCATTCTGGTGAGGGGTGGTTGATGGATTGTATAGAGTCCAAATTATGGACCAGAATTCAAGCAAGATGCACCTGTTTTCTAGGGACCTTAGGGTTGCTGGCCTCTTGTTCTCCCAGCCTGTCTTCTGGGGGAGGGGCCTGCTGTGCTGTTACTCAGGCAACTGTGTTTGAGTAGAGTTGCTCTGCCTCCTGTGGCAGGGCATGGGCTCAGTGGGAATCAGTGTATTGGGGCTTTCATTCTCTTGCAGCTTTCCCTGGTGGCCTTCTGCATTTCTTCCAAGAGTCAGAGCAGAAGAGACCATTTCCAACCCTCTGTTTCAGAGCAGAGAGATCGCAGTCTGTTCTTCAGTGAGCTCTCCAGGCCTCACTGTCTCCATTTCTGTCTGTGCTGCTATAAACTGCAGCGTCGTGGGTTGTGCGCCCCTCTGCAGTGCTCCCAGTCCTGCCTCTAGGTCGGGTCACATCTCTGCCCTTTGTGCTTCTAAAACTGCCAGCAGCTCCTAGTTCACACTCACAACCCTGCCGCTCCAGGTTTCTGTCCCAGGGGCTGCCCTAAAGTCCTTTCCCCACCGCTACCGGTCTGCGAGTCTATGCCCTGTTCCCAGCACGTGAGGCTGTGGCTCACAGGTGTAGGATCCCCAAGGCCAGCTCCCTTCCACTGCCGTTTATCCTCTGATATCTGCCGGTGGAATCACGGCTCCCCATTGAAGCTCGAAACCAACTGCCCGCGATATTCTGTTTGTAGAGATCCAGATCTATTTTCTTACATCTCAACCTGATTTCATGGGTGCTCAGAGTGGTCTGGTAGATATCCAGCTCAATTCCGGGGACCAGTTGAAATAGGATCCCCTACTACTCCACCATCTTTTTCCCAGCAGTATTATTTATAATGACTAGCTCTAACATATAGCATCAAAGGACTTGGTGAATCTCCATTTGGAAAAAATAACTTGAATATATTACAGTATTTCTTTCTAAGCAATTTCACTCTAATCTTATTTTTTTAAAAAGATTTTACTAATTTTGTCACACAGAGAGAGAGAGTACAAGCAGAGGGAGAAACAGGCTCCCTCCTCAGCAGGGAGCCCAATGTGGGTCTCCATCCAGGACTCTGGAATCATGACCTGAGCCGAAGGCAGACGCTTAACTGAGCCACCCAGGCACCCCTCACTCTAATCTTATAAAAGCATAATCTTTCCAGGTGTTCAGCAGCCTTAAGATATACATAATTAATCAAGTTATTTTTTGACATTTGAGATAATTTTTTAATGTGATTAGTTATTAAGCATGTGAACATTTTTCACATGAAGTTGAGAATTGCTTAATTTTTTTGAAAGGTTTTTTATTAATTCATATGAGAGAGAGAGAGTTAGAGCATGAGCAGGGGGGAGGGTCAAAGGGAGAGGGAGAAGCGGACTCCCCACTGAGCAGGGTGCCCAATGCAAGGCTCAATCTCAGGACCCTGGCATCATGATCTGAGCTGAAGGCAGACACTTAACTGCCTGAGCCACTTAGGCACCCTGATAGTTGCTTTAAAGAAGAGAAGGGACAGAGTTACCTGGCTGTTGCATAAATAGGGAGAAATAACATGAGAAAATATCAATATTTATTCATGAACATGCATCAACAAGCAGTGACATTTGGCTTGCTAAAGGCAACCAAAAAAGATAAACTAGTAAGGCAGTATTATTCTATAAATATCTATCAATATTTCGTTGACTTTCTCAGAACACATAAGGGACAAGGGCTAAAAGATGTAATTTCATAAACATATAAAAACATCATAGAAAAGAAACATCCTATTACTGAACCTTTTATTTAAACAACTTGGTATTTAAACTCAGTTAAATTCAATTTCTTGAAATATAAAGGGGAAAATGCCTTTTATTATAATTATCTATATTCTCTGCTTCCCCCGTGTTTTGAGGTCTAGATTATAAGTCACTTCCTCCATGGACCCTTCCTTGAAGGGAACACCAGAAAATATTCTTTTTTGAATTCTTCTTACACTCTTTGTCGTGCATCACTCATTTATTCTTTCTTTTAATTTATTAAAAAAAAACATCTGAGTACCTATACATGCCAAGTACTGGTGTAGGTAACCAACAAACAGTATGAATAAAGCAGACAGAAGAAAATCCCTGTACACAAGGAACTTATGTTCTAGTGGGTGGAGACAGACAACAGACAAGATAAACTAGTAAAATATACATTACATTATATAGTAATAAGTGCTAAAGAGAAAAATAAAGGTGGAAAGGCAGATTTGAAGTTTGAGAAAGGGAATGAATTGAGGTTTTGGATAAGGTGATTAGGGAAGCCTTTACTGAGGTGACTTTTAAGGAAAGATCTGAAAGATGGGAGGGAACCAGCCATGAGGACATCTAGGAGAAAACCCTCCAGGCACAGGGAATAATAAGCCCAAGTGTCCTCAGGTGGGAGTTTTGACAGACTTCTTCAAAGAATAGCAAGAAGGGCAGTGTGACTGGAGCAAAGTGAATAAGGGATTCCATGGTAGAAGATTAGACAAAAGAGGTGACAAGGGGCCAGAGCATAGACTCTTGCTTTTACTTTTAAAGAAATGAGAAGCCATTGAAAGGTTTTGAAAAGAGGAGTGATATGATGTTACTTCGTTTTAACAGAATTATACTGTAGAAGGACCTCATCTAGTAGGATATTTAAACAAGGATTATAGGGGTTCCTGGGTGGCTCAGGTTGTTAAGCATCTGATTCTCGATTTTGGCTCAGGTCATGATCTCAGTGTTGTGAGATCAAGCCCCATGAGATGGAACCCTTTGAGATAGAGCCCTGTGTTGAGCCCAGCACTAGGCTTCACGATCAGGGGGGAGTCAAGCAGACTCTCTTCATCTCTCCATCTCTCTCTCCCTCTCCATCTGCCCTCCCCTCTCAAATAAATAAATCTTTAAAAAATAAATCAAGGATTAAAATAAAAATAGTTCTAAAATCAGAGAATGGTCCAGGTGTCAAAATTTCAAGGAATTAGAAGGAATCACCTGTAAATCAGTAGATGACTTCTAAAAAGGAGGACTGTTTGAGGATATGTTTTGATAACATGGGATTCAAAGCTGACTATTTTATGGAGAAAGTGAAAATGATCTGGAATGAATAATGAGGAGCAAGGAAAACACCTACTTAGCCTCTAGTCCAGTAGTATGAGGGGTGTGTGTGGGGGTAAACAGATAACACTTGAGTAGGATGATATATTTTAACCATGTAATAATGCCTTTAACTGTGGTCTTATTCATTCAAGTAGCAGGTCCTATAAGTAGGATTGAATGAGAGTGTGGGAATGCACAGCTCTTCAGGTTTATGTATGTACTTGCTTCATTGTATTTGTAAGTTCCTGGGGCAAGGATAAGGTCAATGTACAGAAGTTCTTTGTATAGGAAGAAAAACTTCACAAAGAGTCACCTTTTAAAATGACGAATCAGGGGTGCCTGGGTGGCATACTTGGTTAAGTGGTGGACTCTTGGTTTTGGTTCAGGTTGTGATCTCAGGGTCATGAGATCAAGCCCTGCATCAGGTTCTGCTCAGCATGGAGTCTGCTTAAGTTTCTCTCACCCTCTCCCTCTGCCCCTCCCCCACATTCTCTCTCTCTCTCTCTCTTTATCTCAACTAAATAAATAAATCTTAAAAAAATGATGATTCATATCATCCCTGGTTTATTCTTCAGAGAAGCAAGGTTGCTTTTAAAAAAGTATTAGAAGTATAGGTTGCAAAAAAAAGGGAAACAATTCTATTATGACAGAATGAATCCTAAAACCCTGAAAAAGCAGTTCTTTCACCCGGTGCACTAAATGACATAATGAAAATACTCAAAAGTATTACACTTAACTCTATTTTGACAACCTATGAGTATAGGACAAGTTGTGGTTGGTAATAAAAAGAATAGTTTTGCTGTGAGTTATTCAAACAATTAAAAATAAATGTAAAAATATCTTATGTTACTGAAGGCAATATGAGTTTTTAACTAGTTTAAGTAGTAAGACATATGTTACATGTAGGGTTTATTATTTCTTCTTAAATAGGAAAATGCTTTATCCAAAGAACACTTTGAGTTTTTATAGCAAGGGAAAATAATAGAATTATAGGAATAAAAGATGTTCCTAGAACTTTCATTACTAAAAATAACAGTAAAATATGGTACTGACAGTATTGTAAATTTAATTAAGAAGTTCATTAGATGTGCTGCTCATGAAACTGGCATGGTTTTAGTTTACATCAACATGACTTAAGACATAGACATAATTTATGTTAGTTCAGAAATATTAAGATATATCCAGAATATATGAAAGAATGACTACTCCCTATTATAAACTTTGGTCAAGTGCTAGGAAAAATATGTTCCAGATTTTTACTCATGTTCTAACACCAGAAACAGATCTATATCCCTATTTTCAGTTTCTGCAAAGAATAGCATGTATATCTGGTCCATGGGCAAAAGAAGAGTGTTAGATCCTAATTTTAAAAATCTTATTAAAATCACTTACTCTAGATTTTCTTTTTTTAATGAAAACTTCCCAACTTGAAATTCTTCCAAAGAATTTCAAAGGCCCAGAAAGAAACTGTAGAGGGAAAAAATGTATGTGAATCAACTCATGAAACATAAACTTTAGAATTAGTGTCAGACTGGATTAACTTTTTTCTTCTTTTCTCGCCACCTAAAGTAAAACTACTTGAGCACAGAAACTTGAACTAACATGATTTAGCTTGAAAAGTTTTAGTTCATATACTAATGTGATAATCAAATAAGTGCATTTATCCATTCATTCATCAACAGTATTGAGAACTGATAATGCTGTGCTAGGTGCAGGGAGTAAAGCTTGGAAGTTTGGAAATCTAGCTGGGAAAAAAAACATAGCAAACTTGAATGAGCATGATAGGTCTGGATCACTTGCTTTGTGATCTTTTGCCACTTACATAATCTTGATGAGCCTCAATTCTCTTATTTATAGAAAAAGATAATAATATTCTCTAAACTATTGCCTTGTTGTGAGAAGATATAATGCATGCAAAGTGCCTATCCCTCAGTACTCAATCAACCAAGGGTGATTTTTCTTTTTTTCTTCTTGTTTCAAAAAAGATTTATTTATTTTAGAGAGAGAGGGAGAGAGAGAGAAAGTGAATGGGGAGTGGGGGGATGGGCAGAGGGAGAGAGAGAGAATCTCAAGCAGACTCTCCACTGAGCATGGAGCCCCATGCAGGTTTCCATCCTATCACCCATGAGATCATGACCTGAGCTGAAACCAAGAGTAGGAAGGTTAACTGACTGAGCCACCCAAGCCCCTGAGGGGTGGCTTTTCTTATTATTATAACACAAAATCTATAAATTTCAATTTATTGTCTGGGATTACAAATTTGACATGATTAGTACAGACAAAAGTTTCGAGGCAAGAGAGATCACTGTGACCTATAACTCTCTGTAAAGCCATGGATAAGGAAATGGCATTGAGCTTTTGTTGAATGTTGAACTGTATTCAATTGTTAATGAATGGGGAAGAGCTTTTAGATGAGCGTATACTGTACCCAAAGATGCAGAGAAAGAAAGGGAGACAAGTGTGATAAGTCAATTGAGGCAGTTTTTTCTAGGGCCTTGAGTTCCAAAGGTTTAAAAACAGGGGTATTACATATGAAAAGAATAGGCAGAATATTCCATCTCAAGGATAGATGTGGATTTTGCACATCCAGATTTAAACAGTTCTTGAGCACTGGTTGAGCAATTGACAATGATGCTTCTTTGACTTTCATTTTTTTTAAATTTTATACAGCTTTCTGATATTCCCAATCCATTTATTTCTCGGGCTATCCATGTGAAAAGGGCAATAATAGATACTATTTTTCTCTTTTTTTTTCAGATGAGGAAACAAATTCTCTAAAAGTATTATTCTTATATAAATGTTTTTTCTACTAAAAGTAGCATATTAAATCATTTCAGTGGGATTGTGATAGGTGCTTCAATTAAAAATTAGTTATGATAACCTCACAAGTAAACCAGCTGCATTTGTGTGAGGATCTTGGGACTTGAGAAATAGGAGTCTAATTGAAGTGGAATAGAAAGAATATATCTGGAAGGAGTTCTGGGATGTGCACTTTCTAGCTATTCCTAATAGGACCTGGACACAAGAGAGCCTTTGAACTGCGATTAGTCATATACACCATATATGTTTTGTTTTCCTCATTATATTGTAAACTTCTGGAGGACAAGTGTCAAGAAATTTGTTTTGATACTCTAGATCCAATATTGTGCATATTAACTAATAAATAACTAAAATAAATGAATGAATCATTAAATAAATAAGAATTGAGCAAAAGAAATGGTTGAACTAAGGCAGAAAGTGATATTAAATTAAATAGAAGTATATTGAGTCTTTACAGGTCCTTCAAGAGCCTACCTTCTTTTATCCTTCCAGGATGCTCCAGGGGAATAGTTTAATTTTTGACATTAGTAAGGGAGAGGAATATTTGGCTAATTATCTGTTGAATAGAGAGAACTGAACATCATGTTTCCTTGCTGAGGATTCATCAAGTTACTCATACAAGGCTGAATAATTTTAATTATTTTTACAGACCATTACATATTTTATCACCCATCTCAGATTACATAGATATACTGTGTGATGCAGCTGATTAAAAGACTATTCATAATTAAGTGACCACTGATGACTGAAGCATTTGGAGTAGTAACTGGGCAGAGTGGCACTTCATATGGATATATACTAAGAGTAATATAGAAAATATAAGAAAGGGAGTAAAACTGATATTTTTCATATAGTTGATCTAAAGCTTGTTTCAATTTGACGAATACCCTCTGTCTAAACAAAAAACTAAACAAAAGAAACTGAAAACTTGCTCTGAAGTAAACAAGTAGTTCCCCAAGGCATTCTTGGTACATGGTCATTATTTAACCCCTGACTGAAAATTAACAATGCTGACAGAGTGTGTTGGGGAGCTATGATATATGAACAGTGTCAGTGCTGTAGGCTGATAACCTATAGCTTGACATTCTTATCTATAAACTTTGACAGATACATCACTTTGTTATTGTCACTTTATTAACTTGTTTCTTTGATAGCAAAAGATAATCTTCCCACTGTCTAGTACAGCAGTACTTTACTAAATGAAATATTTGGGAAGCTGTCAATGAAGTTCAGTTTTTACTAAGGAACAATCCTTTATACTTGGATTCATATTAAATAGCTATTTCTCAATATGGGATGAAGTTGTTGGCATATCAACAGTAAACTGTTTTGTCACATTAAATTATTTATGCCAAGTAATCATGACAGCCTCCTTTTAAAAATAATGCTTTGTTAGAAAATGTTGTTTTGGTTGCCTAAATTAAACATTGTTGCCTAATAAATTAATATTTTGGTCTTGTGAATTTTAATTGAAAAATAACAGCTGTTCCTAGTTGGAACTGACTACTTGCTTTTCTAATAGTTTTCTACCGTGTGGATATAGTGGGAATTACACAAACCTCTAGAAAAACATGGGAAACTAAATCTTTTTCATCCTACTGTGTCTGGGAATTAGAAAAATAATCTTCTAGTACAGTTTTCCAGAAGTTAGGATTTTTTGCTTGATGGATTTCTTCCTATTGATATTAGATTAATTCCTGATATCAATTTGAAATTTGTTGCCTCAAACCCCAAACCAAATGAGTTTGGAACTGGGATGCAGATCATGATTATGCTTATTTTCTTTTGCCTTTTCCTTTCCCAAAGAATGTTCTAATTTACCCTATTTTCCCTTACAACATCTTTGCTATTCTGACCTCCACAGTGTCCTTGTTGTGTCCTGTTTCTGAGAACCTTTAACTGATGGTCCAGTCCATCTTTCCGCCACACTTGCTGGGTCTGTCCATTTATATTAATCATACGGTTTATTGTTAAAGTTGTGCTTAGGACATGAGAATGGTTTCATGAGCTATGTAGCCTTGGTAAGTGTATCAAGTGTTAGTTTATAAGAAAACAATGTTCTCCTTCTTGTTTAGATTCATTGCCAATATGTATTAAACACATGTGTCTTATTAAATAGACTAGCATTGGTGGAAAAGATGAGGCAAAGCAGATTGAGATTATCAGAGCTGGGATTTATATCTTCTTTTTTTTCAACTTAGAGCTCATTAATGGAGAACCTGGTTAGAAATATTTAGTCAAGTTTATATAGTTTCCTCATTGCTCTCTATGATGTGCATCTGTCACTGGAGAACAGAACCCTTTTGGAAACAAATCAGTTCATATTTGTTTTCATTTGGTGTAATTCTAAATTATCTTTTCTTTGATTTTTCCTGTGATAAGAAAAAATGAATTATGATTTCCCATTATATTTATATTCTATTTTAATAACATTGTAACTTTAGATAACAGGACATCATGAATTTTTAATTTTAGTTCAGGGGATCATCTTGCTTTTGAGTTTGGCTTGATGTAGTTTTCTTCTTAAATTCCTTTCTCATTCACTTTCTCCCCTCCCCTTCATTCTTGGTACTGACATTCAACTTTCTGTGTTATATGAAAATACTTATAAGAAGATTTCCCTCAAATATATAAACAATAAAATGTCATCAGAGTGATTTGTACTCAGCACAAAACTTTATCTGGAGAAAATGTGTGGCTTCCATAGTACATTGGTTCTAGTTATATTTTCCAGGAAAGGGAATTTATAATATATTCTCTACCAAGAGGAAATTATTAGAGGTTGTTTGGGAGAGTTATCCACCTGATACACTGAGAAACTCTACCAAAATGTTTGATATATATAAGAGGGTATTACTGCTTCTAGAAACTACCAGGTTTCTAAGGAGAAGGAAGAAAATAAACTCATTAGTTTCATTCCTCTTTTAAAGATTCTCAGTCTGTTTTTGCTTATATCCTTTGTTTGTAGTCAAACGTGTTTGCTGGCCCTTATTGAGAAGCTGATGGACCAAAATGGGAGTCATAACTGGGAAATAGAGAAAAATCAAGCAAAACGTGGGAGAGCGAAGGACATAGGTTTAGGAATTTAACAAGATTGTACGTACAGAGGGTGCCTGGGTGGCTCAGTTGGTTAAGCGACTGCCTTCAGCTCAGGTCATGATCCTGGAGTCCCTAGATCGAGTCCCACATTGGGCTCCCTGCTCTGCAGGGAGTCTGCTTCTCCCTCTGACCCTCCCCCCTCTCATGTGCTCTCTCTCATTCTCTCTCTCAAATAAATAAACAAAATCTTTAAAAAAAAAAAGATTGTACGTACAGAAAACTCTTTTTGTCTCAGAAATGAAATTCCACAGAGGGATGAAGATAAATGTGTCTTTGAACTTATTTAAAGAAATGAGTGGTCAGTTTAAGTTCTTGAGATTGACTGGGTAGATTGACTAGGTAGGGTGAGAGGAGTACAGCTCCGACAATTGACTTTAACAGTGAATGGATTCAAGTCATTTATCCTCTGATTTTAAGGCATTTTCATTTAAGGCATCTTCAATGCCTTAATTGGATTTATTATATACTTATTTATTTATATTTGTTTATTCATTTATATGCTTATTATATATCAAATATATATGTACTATGTGTTCCTTGCTGCAGTTTATATATGATATTTTTAAAAATAAAAGAGACTGAGGGGTGTGTGTGTACATTCATTATAAATGAGCTTTCTGTTACTTGACAGAAACTTGAGTCCCTTCAAGTTGCATTTCTAGTTATAATAGTGGCAAAAAGATGCAGAAATATCTGTTCATCAGGAATGTGGGAATAAAGAGCTCTAGATTTACTTAATTGTTTAAAAAGGCAGCAATACCCTTGTGCAATGTGGAATGGGAATTTCATGAAAGTGCAGCTGTTGGGGGTGGTTTCAGAAAATCATGTGAGATGGTAACATCACTAAATACATAGTTGTTTTTGTAGGTAATCTCCTGATTCTTGGATTGAAGGGAGGCAGCCATAAAAGCATACAGGCAATACTCAGCTTCAGGAGGTAGCATGATCTGTACATGGTCTGTACAAAGGGCACAGACTTTGGCATCAGAGAAATCTTGGTTTAAATCCTTGCACTATATTTTCTAGCTATTGTGACTTGGGGCAAGTTTCCTAAACTCTCTGAGCTCAGTGTCCTCAGCTGCAAAATTAAAATAGTATGTATCTTGAACAGTACTTGTGTGGAGATTAAGTGGGACCTGACATATATCAGTGCTCAGTAAATGCAGTCTCACTTGCAATGAGCATCCTTAGTTATACAGTTTTCCTATTGGCTTCAGTTCCTGATAGAGAACAAAAACAGTTAAGGAATAAAGCAAAGCGGCTAGTCATTCATATTTATCTCAATTAGAGGAAGGCATGACAGTAAATGCATGGTACCAGTACCAGTTAAATAAGCAACTACAAATTTTGTGTCTGTATTTTATTATGCTCTAGGTGTCTAAATAAGATACTTTTCTTCTGACCAGAAATAAACATCACTGATGACTTTATTGTCTTATGATGCATAAATGAGGAGGCATACTGTTAATAATTTTTTAAAAAGATTTTATTTATTTATTTGAGAGAGAGATAGAGAGAGAGCACAAGCAGGGGGAGCAACAGAGGGAGAGGGAGAAGCAGGCTCCCCACTGAGGAGGAAGCCCGATGTGGGGGGCTCCATCCCAGGACCCTGAGATCATAACCTGAGCCGAAGGCAGACACTTAACTGATTGAGCCACCCAGGAGCCTCTGTTAATAAATGTTTTTAAAATATTTTATTTATTGAGAGAGAGAGAGAGAGTGTGCATGAGCAGAGGGAAGAGCAGTGGGAGAGATACAAGCAGACTCCACCCTGAGCATGGAGCCCAATGTGGGGCTCGATCCCATGACCCTGAGATCATGACCTGAGCTATAATCAAGAGTCAGCTGTTTAACCAACTGAGCAACCCAGGTGCCCCAATTTTTGTAATAGACATAGACATGCACACTTTCTTTTCCTTATGGAAATATAAATTAGCATTTTTAAAGAAGGCTTCCTTAAAAAATTTTGTAGTTTTTGACTTGCCTAATAAATTCACAAGTACTGTACATGTAATTGTGCCCAAGCATTTTCTTTTTGTAATAGGACACCTTTACATAAACAAAAACAGAACTTGCCATTTTCCCAGCCACTTATTTTATGCTACAATTGCATTACAGAAAATTTACCCTCTGTCTAACCTGCAATCATATTCACATGCACCTAAAGTGTATTCTTTAATATTGAAGTTTTTTAATAATATTCCTCATTTACATTTATGTAAAACTGAAAGAACATAAGAAATTATAAATGTTTAGTCATTTGCTTCATTAAGACATACATTAATGAAAGTTTTGAGCCTATGAATTCTCTTAGATTTAAATAATCTTGATCATATTTTATTGTTTTTAATGATAAAACATCTTGAACAGTTTTAAAGAAGTTTAGTATATTGTATGCTGCCCTTAAATTTTTTCAAATGACTTTTTATATAGTGAATCAAACCCAAGGAAAAATATAAATAATTATATATTATGTAGGAGTTTTTAGAACTGATGGTGGAAGCTAATTTTCATCCAATTATACAAGCATAAAATGTATGTTTCTTTTCTAGACTTTCCCTTTCTCATAATTTATCATGTGCCAAAGCACACAGTACTTCATAATGTACACTTGTACCCAGACTTCCAATGCAAGTAAATTGTAAATTATGATTATAAACTTTATGGCATCTCCTCATAGAGTTTGAAGATTAAGAAAATATTTCATGGATATAAGCAGATGCTTTCATTCATGTATCCAGCAACTATTTTTAGAATGCTTGCAACAATAGCTTACAATTGTATAGTGCTTCATAATTTAGTAAGTGGTTTAACACGTGTTATCTCATGGATCTTTAAAGCAGGCCCAGGAATTAGGTGGTGCTCAGTCGAGTCCTTTTAGAGTGACAGATCAAGGATGCCAGGGTTATTAATGGCTAAGGGAAGATTTAAAACATAGTATTTGAGCATTACCTTGAAGGGTGATTGATTTGAATTGGGTGGAGATTAAAATTAAGGATATTCCAGATGGAGGGAATTGCACAAGAGTGAAGTGATGAGAAAGCATAAGATGTGTCTGAGAAATGAAGACCAATTTTGTTTGTCTAGAAAGAGAAACAGGTTAAAAGTTTTTGAGTGAGAACCTGGTAAAAGAATTTTCTTTGCCTTGCTAACCTCTTTAAAGATAAATCCAAATTCCCAACACAGAAATTTATTATTTGGAAATGAGGGTTAGTTAGTGGAAGTTTTTTCATGGAGTATTAATTTATATAACTAATTTCTAAATTAATTTAAAAAATCTTTTGTAGTGTGAGTGTATTGGTATCACCTTCTTTTGTCAAATCAATTTATATTATAAAAATAATTCTATTTTTTTAATGCTATTTAGCTTTTAGCTGGAGGGGGAAAATTCTTAGACATGTGAAAGAATTGTTTATACTTTGTTTACTCCAGCTGGGTGTACTGAAAACAAGACCTGCTTAGTCACATAGGATAACATTTATAATACTTAAATTCTTACACCATTGACCTTATAGCTATGTAAATGGCTTCATGGTTTAATGGAAAACACAAAATGAGGTAAACCTCCTGGGGAGGGTTGAGGCAATGGGCCAGAATAAAGCTGAAAAACTTAAATTTATGCCAATAATGTACATGTAGGAACTACATTGAAAATTAGAGGAAAAAACTCTCACTGTGTAAATATAGTTCATTATTTGTTAGTATTTAATAATATGACATCCTTAAAATTAAGAGACTTTATGTTAAGTTAGTGCAGAACAGAAGGGAACTGACGTAGTATAAATGGTAGAATGAGTCAAGTAAATAGTCTATGGGGAAAAAAGTTACAGATCCAAGTTTCTTTTTTTTTAATTTTACATTTTTAAAAAATTTTATTATGTTAATCACCATACATTACATCATTAGTTTTTGATGTAGTGTTCCATGATTCATTGTTTGTGTATAACACCCAGTGCTCCATTCAGTACGTGCCCTCTTTAATACCCATTACTAGGCTAACCCATTCCCCCACCCAACTCCCCTCTAGAACCCTCAGTTTGTTTCTCAGAGTCCACAGTCTCTCATGGTTCGTCTCCTGCTCCGATTTCCTCCCCTTCATTTTTCCCTTCCTATTATCTTCTTTTTTTTTTTTTTAACATATAATGTATTATTTGTTTTAGAGGTACAGGTCTGTGATTCAACAGTCTTACACAATTTCTATTTGATCTTTGTCTTTTCCCTGAATCAACTGACAGGATAGTTTTAAAAGACTATTTTCCCTTGGTTTGTTTTATATTTTGATTCCATTATTTACCTTCTTTGGCTATAGTTTTCCTTCCTCTTCTTGAGGAGGTTGATAGAATAGCATTGCCATATTTGGAAACTTTCGTGATACTTATGGGGAAGGGCTACCTCCCTCATACATTAAAATCACCCTTTTGAGTCATGCTTTTAATGTTTTTTAAAAATTATTTTGTTTTGCTTTAACTCTGTCTATATTATCTCATCTTCTTCCCTTCCTTTTTTTCCCCCAATGGTATGCCTTTGCAGAAACCTGACTGGTGTTAGGAAACAATCTGCAATTGATGGCCTATACAGTGATCAAAACCTTTGCTTTGGGGCACCTGGGTGGCTCAGTTGGTTAAATGTCTGTCTTTGTTAAATGTCTGCTTTTGGCTCAGGTCATGATCCCAGGGTCCTTGCTCAGCAGGGAGCCTGCTCGTGCTCTCTCTCTCTGTCAAATAAATAAATAAACAAAATCTTAAAAACAAAACAAAACAAAACAAAAAACCCTTTGCTTTGGCCTAACCCAATACTCTAAAATACCAATTTATATACATGATAAGTCCAATGCTAAATTGCAAATAACTTTTTTTCAAATCATCAGCCAACCATTATTAGACTTGAGTAGTTACTTATTATACTGCCCTACTGGCCTCAAAGAGTTCATGCAACCCTCAAAAATAATGTCATACTGTTAAGAATGATATATAATAGAAAATAATTATAATGATTAAGTTCATCATCTTTATCATATCAAATGCCATCCAGTAGGCATGTATTTGCCATATTTCCATGCTAGCTAGAAGTTGTGTAGATGATCTGAATACAGTGATGTCTTCCTGAAGGATTTTGAAATTGAAGACAAGTCTGATGTATGTCAACACCTAAAGGATATGTGAAAGGATAAAACATTGAAGAAATATGCGGATAGGTAAAATGTTTACATTACATACTTGGGAGGGATAAATGTATTTTAGGTATGAAGATAGTAGATAAATTCTTTTGGGGAGTAGAAAAAGGTACAATTAATTTTGAGAGTTTGTATGTTGATTACATCTGGATATAGGAAAATGATCTCTCCTTTGATCTTTCTAGAAAGTTTCAAGAAGGGAAAGATATTTAGGAATTATTAGTAGGAATAGTGATGAAATGGTTTGGCAATTTTTGGAATCCTAGCAATAGCTTTTCTTGTGCAATTTGGGTGAAGCCCTTGAAGGAGAGGAAAGGAATTTGCCATACTCGACCTAGGTTATATTTAAGGGTGCAGGGTTAAAAGATCAGCTTTAGTTAGTCTAGAGAGTTCTGGTGAAGAACTATGAAGCACACATTATTAAATGAAATGATAAATTAAGGTTAGTTAAGGTTTAAGGTACAGTGTGACCCAGATAATGGGCTAGGATGACAGCTTTCCTGACAGCAGCAAATAACTATGCTTAGGGTGCTAAAAGGTGAAAGAAAAAGTTGGAGATTATAAGAACTGGGATGAGCAGGTGGTGGACTGGTTTAAGATCAAAAAAATAAATTCATACGAAGGAATGCTAATATTATTGAAACTGCATGCTTAGGAGACTGGTATATTGGAACAATCATGTAATAGTGCTGTGATTTTAAAATAGCAAATACTTTAGTCATGAAACTGAATGATGAATGTTGAGCTAATATTTCATCTTCCTTATATGGCATGGTGTGTGCATAAAGTTAGCTAGGCAAAATCATATTTATCACAGTACTAAATTTGATGGTACTGCTGCAATTCCATCTGTTGATGGGGGTGGCATTACTTACATGTGTATGTATGTGGGGTGTGTGTATGCACATACACCTAGCAGTTTTTTCCCCACTCCATGTGTGCTCTTTTTCTCCCTTGTTTGATAACTATAGTTATCTGCTTAAAGTCTAACTTGCTTTCTCTCTCTACTTAAGAACAAGTCACACCAGTTCTGAGGGTTGATTTGGCTATATTGTCTAGGGTGTTTCTCTACAAACTTTTTTTAATCATCAGAAGGAATTTTTTTAGAATATATAATTACTAAAGAAAAGCTTTTTGTAGAAGATTTATGAGATAACTTTCTAATGTATTGTATTCCTAACCCTGAACAACTTTGCTAAATTTATACAGTTATATAATCCCTCCCCCATTTCTGGATGCTTAATTGTAGAATTTTAAAGATTATGCCTATATTTCTCTGTCTGCCTCCAGCTTTCTCTTTCAGAGAGAAGATAATTTTTTGTCATCATGGTTAAAATATTTTAATTCATTATGCTTATCAGAATGCTGGCTTGTAGAACTAGTGTTATCAGTCTAACTCTCATTCCTCAGTCTAACCCCCAAAAGACAAGGTACAGGATCTCCCCAAGGTATTTATGCATTCTGAATATTTTCATTTGCTTTTATTTACAAAACAGGATAAAAATAAATGAAAACAAAGCAGAAATATGTAAATAAGAAACTAGAAAAACATTTAATAAGAATAAATTAAATCCAGTTTAGACCCTCTAGAAGAGCTGATGTATTTGCTTTTTCTATAGATTTCATTTAGAGAGTGCCTATCAGCCAAATGCAGAAGCAGTAGTAAAATATTTAGACTACATCCCTTTTTTTGAGTTTTCTTTTGTTATATCTTTTGCCTGATGATTCCACTTATATCATTCAAAAGAATTCAATCCAGATGATAGGAACTCTTTGTTACATTTAATAACTTGCAAGAGCAATTTACTCTTACCTTAATGAGTCTGTCCTTTATCTTTAAAGACAGGCTATGCTGTAGATTGAAGTCTAGGGTTGGTTGTATATTGGACAGGGATCATACCTCTTAGTTGATTTACAAAGTACTGTTTTATGTTTGAGGGAGAGATGTAGGTTTTAGATTTTTTTTCTAGAAATAAGGCTGGAAATTGGGTAAAGTCTTTTATAAATTCAGGATCAATAGAAAATTGTTGAGGATTAGTTCTTCGACTCTAGGGAGAGTTTTGCTACTTTTTCTTATCAGTGATTTATTTCTGTGAAATAAATTTGGTTTCAGTATGTGATGGATTGTCTGTGGAAAAAAGTCCATTCTGGGACTATAACTGTTAGGAACAGCAGTTGTTCGCAGTGTCTTGGAAATATTTCCACAAGTTCAGAGACTGTGGCTGGCTTGTTACTTGGAAAAGCTCTAAATTTTAGACTTTTCTTTGCTGAAACTAAAGTTGATTTTAGATCCCTAAGAACAATTTGTTTATAAAAAGAAGTGTTATTCTAACCATGTTTGTCATGAAATAATGATAAATCTTTCAAATATAAATGAAAAGTCTTAAATATATAATCTGTAAAAAGCAAATACCATTAAATATTTACTAACTTGGTTCAAGAAATGGAAATTAAAAACAACCAAGGCTAGAAAAATCTGAATCAAATGGCCTAATTGACAATATAAGGGAAACTTTTATGTACATGTTTGGACTTAAGTTTCCTTGTTCTAATTCCAGGAAAGATAATGGTTGGAAGTTTATTTTAGAAGGCAAAAGATTAAGGTTGTGTCAGTATTTCTTTAATTTCAGAAATGGATGTTGAAAGCTTTTCAGGTTAAGCCATGAAAAGATTTAGAGGGTTCTTCAAATCTCAATTCACCTAAACAGAAGTTTGTACATTATTTAGAAGTTAGAAGACTACTTGTTTATTTCAAAACTACAGTGAAACTGTTAAATTCAGAAGATATAAACAATTTAGCAAGAGAGATTAAATAAAACTCTTAGTTCCCATATTATACAATTTAAAAATTAAAAAGACAATAGCTTAAATATAATGTAAACATACTGAATAAAATCCCAAATAAAACTAGAAAATTTAAGATTAAATAATAGCCACTGAAGTTGATATCATGCTTATTCTCTTCAAGAAATGTCAGTACAAAAATTCAAATAAAACAATGGACATAATACAGATTATTAAGTTTATGATAATTTATAGTTGCATATTTTCACAATGTGCAATTGAATTCATGTGTTAAAGTGCTGTTTTGTTTGGTTTTTATTTTTACAAAAGCCACCACTGCTAATGCCTTTTTGATTGCTAGCCTGCTTGCAATGGGTGACTAATTATTATTGATGATGTTATGAGTTTATGGGCTGTTCTGATTCTGCAAATACAATTCCTGCAGCCAACTGAAAATGTCTATTATTAGAACTGGGAAACAGTCAAATGAGTGGCCTAGAGTGAAAAGATATCTTATCAGTTTCTTCTTTAGTTATTTAACAAATGTTTTTTAACATTAAAAAATATTGATATAGAATTTTTGTGTCAGAGAAGAATATATAGTATATTCTTTAAATTTATATTCTTAAGTTCATTATTTACTTTTTTTGGAAAAATATATCAAAATTTTTAATTAACTGGACTTGTCTAGAAATTCATGTATCAATATTATTGGAGCTAGTCCTTAAACTTGTTATTTTTATTAATGTATTTTATAATTTGAAGATAATATTAATTGGTAATTCTCCCCTTTTATATAAATGAAAGGTAGGTTGGAGACTCCATTAATTCAAGGCCAGATCTACTTGCTTTTCATTGTATCCTTACCACCTGACATGGTGCATTGCATATACAGCTTGTTGAATAGATAAATAAAGGTCAGCTTAGATTGTCTCTCAATTTGTCCTCTATAAAATTTTAGATTTTATGAACTTGGAAACATGCAGATGAAACTTTTATACTCTTTTCTGATGAACACTGAAATTGGGATATTAACAAAACTATATAAATAGTGTGAAGAATCTCTGTGAATTGACTTTCGCTTGGCCCTATTATTTTTTTTCTTTTACCCATTGCATTTCCCCCCATACTTCCTATAAATTGTGTCCATTAAGATTCCAGTAAGCGAAATCTTATTTTGATTTGGGAAAAGAAAAACATTTGGGGTATTGAAATAAACAATGATTTCTTTTAATTTTTTAAAAAAGATTTTTATTTATTTATTTGTCAGAGAGAGAGAGCACAAGCAGGGGGAGCAGCAGGCAGAGCAGGCAGAGGGAGAAGCATTCTCCCTGCTGAGCAAGGAGCCCGATGTAGGACTCCATCCCAGGACCCTGGATGCCACCCAGGCGTCCCATGAAATAAACAATGATTTCGAATGTAATCTACAGATGTTTTGGAGGATGAAGTTCTAATCTTTAAAAATATAATTCAAAGAAAATAGACAAGGCTTCTAAATGCCTTCATTGTTAATAAAATGACTTTTGAAGTGGATTTCTAAATTGATGCTGTTTCTTTTCTGAAACATATAACTTTTAGAATTTCATAAAGATAAATCAAACAAAGCAATAAAACAACCTTTAGAGATGAAAATGAGAATTTTCTTTGTGTCAGTACTGCAACAAAATGCAGAATATTTTCAAACAGGTTTCTTTTTTTTAATTTTTTAATTTTTTTATTCTTATGTTAATCCCCATACATTACATTCAAACAGGTTTCTATAGAATTCATCCGATTTCAATGAGCTCTTGTGACAGATTCAATTTATGCAATATTGTGGCAAGTTTGAGGAAGTGTAGGCTAACTTATCTGATATTACTAAACTTTGTTTATAGTTTACATTATATTTTGTGTAATGCATTTTATAGTTTGTATGATAGTTTTATGTTGTGTGGCTGTAAACCTGCTCTGTCCCATATGCTAGGTAGTAACTAGCTTTATGTGGCTCTTCAGCACTTAAAGTGTGGCTAGTCCAAATTGAGATGTACTGTAAGTGTGAAGTACACACTAGGTTTTGAAGACTTAATATGAAAAAAAAAGAATATAAATATGTCATTAATAATTTTTAGTATTGATTATATGGTGGACTTTATACTGGGTTAACTAAAATATTAAAATTAATTTCACTGATTTCTTTGTCTTTTTAAAAATGTGGCTATTAGAAAATTTAAGATTACATATGTAACTCACATTGTATTTCTTTTTATCTAACAGTGCTTGTCCAAACTGTTTTAATGTGCTTGTCCAAACTGTTTTAATTCAGTTATATCTAAATCTGGCAATTATTCTGTGTGTGGTAGTTAGGGACTTGCTTTATGCTCAGAAGAGAACGGAGCATAAAGTGTGTAATTCTTTAGTGGATTTCCTGGAGTCTGAGAAATGAAAATGCCTATTATTTTACTGGTCATATTTGATTGAAAGATTGTCTTTTTTTTTTTTAAAGATTTATTTATTTATTTGAGAGAGCGAGAATGAGAGAGAGAGAGTACATGAGAGGGGGGAGGGTTAGAGGGAGAAGCAGGCTCCCCACTGAGCAGGGAGCCCGATGCGGGACTCGATCCAGGGACTCCAGGATCATGACCTGAGCCGAAGGCAGTCGCTTAACCAACTGAGCCACCCAGGCACCCCTGATTGAAAGATTGTCTTGTCCTGATTCACCTTCTCTAAAAATGAAGCATGGAAGGCCAAGGACCAGAAAAACATTCTCTTGCTGCTTCTGATCTTTCAACCCCATTCCCACAGAGAATAGACAATATACCCATGTAACTCAAAAGCTATTCATCTGTTCCAACCAATAATAAGAGACATACTAAAAGTCAATTTAGGTGATGTTGAAGTCTTATAAAATTGGTGAAAATATGGCCTGCTTTTTGTTACCTAGAAACTTAGCTTATTATCCTATTCAAATTTGCAGTCGCTGTGCATGCCCCCTTCTGTATAAACGTTCATTCTGTTGTGAGGGACTAAACTCTACAGCTTGATGCCTTGAAGTTGTCTAGATTTTAACTATTGATTTCACTGAGTAAATTTCCTCTGTTCTTTAGGCTTGAGATTGAATAATCTAGGCATAGCAATCATATAATAACTTTTTAATGGGTTGTTAGCTTCTCCAAGGGAAGACCAGAAGCTGCAGAAGGCAAAATTACATTCCTCCCATGATGGTGTTTTTAAAAAGTGTATAGCCAGACTTACACACATGTGTGCACCTGAGAAAATTGGGGTCATTATTATTTAGCCAAATTTGTATTATTGAATTATTTAAGGATGAAGTAATGGGTTATGTATTATACATAACCAGAATAATTTTTAAAACAAATTGAGGAAACGAGGCAAAAAAGAAAAATGAGACAAATGATGTATCATTTAGAATGTTGTGTTCAAATGGATTTAAATACCACAAAATTTTTCATAATATATAGTCATCAATTACAGGGAAGAATAATGTGAGCTTTTGAAGACTTGTATCCAACTGAGAGGGGATGAAAGATCAGACAGAAAATGTGAATGTGATGATTGTCATAGGTAGTGTAGTGAATGAAATGATAGAATTATTTAAATGCATGAGTCTGAATGCCCTACACAGAGTGACTCAGCAACTCTGTTATAAAATCATTATATCAAAAAAAAGTCATTATATCACCATAAAATCATAACAAATATAATAAAAACAACATAAGATCAGTGTAATGAGAATAATACCAGCAGTCATTTCTACAGTTTCTTAAAATTTAAGATTCTTAATTAGATTATTTGCTTAAGACTAGTTGTATAATTAGTACCATAAGTAGACAGTGGCTGTTTTGAATATTTAAAAAAATATATTTGAGAGAGAGAAATCAAGAAAGAGACAGTGAGCAGGAGGAGGGGCGGAAGGAGAGGGAGACAAGCAGACTCCCTGCTGAGTGCAGAGCCCAAAGTGGGGCTTGATCCCAGGACCCTTAGATCATGACCTGAGCTGAAATCAAGAGTCTGACATTTAACTGACAGAGCTGCACAGGTGCCTGAACAGGGGCTGTTTTGAATTTTGCACAAGTCATACATTTGACTTATACTTTTTTAAACAACTCATAAAGTTGAACTTGTAAAAATACCATTTATTATTCTCTTTGTGATAAACCTAAGATGACATTGGGAAAACATGCAAAAGAATGAAACTGGATCACTTTCTTACGTCATATACAAAAATAAATTAAAAATGGTTAAAGACCTAAATGTGAGACATGAAATGACAAAAATCCTAGAGGAGAACACAGCCAAGTAATATTTTTGACATTGGCCATAGCAACTTCTATCTAGATATGTCTCCTGAGGAAGGGAAAACAAAAGTAGAAATAAACTAACCGAACTTCATGAAAATAAAAAGCTTCTACACTGCAAAGGAAACAATTAACAAAACTAAAAAGCAACCTACAGAATGGGAGAAGATATTTAAAAATGACATATCTTATAAAGGGTTAGTATTCAAAATACATAAAGAACATATAAAATTCAACACCCCAAAAAAGGAATAATCCAATTTAAAATGGACAGAAGACATGAATAAACATTTTTTTTCCAAAGAAGACATCCATATGGCCAACAGACACAGAAATGATGCTCAACATCACTCATCATCAGGGAAATACAAATCAAAAACTACAATGAGATATAACCTCACATCTGTCACAATGGCTAAAATCAACAAGACTAGAAACAACAGGTGTTGCAAGGCTGTGGAACAAAGAGAACACTCATGCACTGTTGGTGGGAATGCGAACTGGTGCAGCCACTCTGGAAAACAGTATTGAGATTCCTCAAAAATCTAAAAATAGATCAATTGTACTACTGGGTTTTACCCAAAGGATACAATAATACTAATTCAAATGGATATATGTACCCCAATGTTTATAGAAGCATTATCTACAATAGCTAAACTATGGAAACAGCATAGGTGTCCACCGACTGATGAATGGATAAGAAGTGGTATATATACATACAATGGAATATTACTCAGCCATAAAAATGAACTCTTGCCATTTGCAATGATGTGGATGGAGCTAGAGTGTAGTATGCTAAGGGAAATTAGTCAGTCAGAGAAAAACAAATAACATGATTTCACTCATATGTGGAATTTAAGAAATAAAACAAATAAGCAAAGGGGAAAAAAAAGAGAGAGAGTCAAACCAAGAAAAAGACTCCTAAGTATAGAGAACTAACTGAAGGTTAGCAGATGGGAGGTGGGTGGGGGGATGGGTAAAATAGTTGATAGGGATTAAGGAGAGCACTTGTGATGAGCACACAGTGATGTATGGAAGTGCTAAATTACTATATTGTACACCTGAAACTAATATAATGCTGTATATTAACTAACTGGAATTAAAGTAAAAACTTTTTAAAAAAGGCTTTGAATTAACAAAGAATTTTCCATATTTAGTTTGAGTTTTTATGGTCTTGGTGAAAAAAAGCTTGTTCTTTCTGGATTGTCAAGTCTGTAATAAAAAGTTTTAAGGTCCAGAGAAAACTCATTTTAACAAAAAAGAAATCTATCTTCCAGTTTTATTTGGATTGACAAGCATGTTGAGGGTACCCTGTTGGCTGCCACTGAAACATGCTCTATCAGGGAGGTCCACAAAGTCCCTAAAGTCAGCTGAAATGTTAAATAACAGAATAACTTGGAAAAGTTTGAGGGTTTTGTTTTCTATTTTGTTTGTAGGTACAAAAAAGAATTCAGTGAGTATTTAGATCTTACCATGACATTTTGTACTGCTACAGTTTTGAACAAATTAGAGTAGAATATTAAATAAAAAAACCACCAAATGAGCTCAGGGTTCTGTTTCCCCTGGTACTGAGTGACAGTAGTCCTCTCTCACAAAGGAGGGTTTCTGCCATTATTAAAAGCTGATACGTAGTTCCCTCTATAGCTATAATGTACATTGAGAAAAATAAGAAGGATCAGAATATCAGACTGAGAAGAAATGTCATTCATGTGAAACTTGGAAGAACACTTAGGTGTTCCAGACGTCCCAGGTAAATGTCTACTCTTTCCATCTTTATTGAGATATAACTGACATATAACACTGTGTAAATTTAAGGTGTGCAATATGATGATTTAATACACATAGGTATTGGGAAATTTTTACCACAATAAGATTAGTTAACACATCCTTCAACTCACGTAATTACCATCTTGTTATTTGTTATGGTGAGAACATTAAAGCTTTATTCTCAGCATTTTCCAACTACATAATACAGTATTGTTAACTATAGTCACTATGCTATATGTTGCATCCCTAGTACTTATTCATCTTATAACTGAAAGTTTGCACCTTTTGACCAACATTTCTCCATTTCTCCAGTCCCTCAGCCTCTGGTAACCACCACTCTATCCTTTGTTTCAATGAATTTGTTTTTAGATTCCACATATAAGTGAGGTCATACAGTATTTGTCTTTCTCTGTCTGACTTATTTCACTTAGCATGATACAGGCAAATATCTTTTTTCTCAGGCAAATATCTTGATTACAGACATTTTAGTTGTGTGTGACTTACACGTAACAGTGTACATTGGAGACTCAAAATGTTACATCTCATTTACAGAATGAGATTTTGTATTAGGCAGACTTGTTTTTCTCTAGCCTATGGGTTTATTATTGTAAATATCTAAGGAAACTAATCTATGAAGTTACTTCCCTCTGGAATTTTATTTTTAGATTTACAAAATTTTACACTTACATGACTAGATGAGAGCTTTACTCTAAGTTTTCAAATTGTGATTAAATACGAGTCTTTCAGAAATTATCAGCAGCTTATATTGAAAACTTGTGTATTTCCAAGCTTAATTTGAACTTTTAAATTCGGTTTGTCTATTAGCAGAAACTTAATGAAATATTAAAACTTAAATTTGACTTGAATCAGAGCAAATGTGACTAATATTCAATATTAAGTTCTCAAAAACCTGTGAAGTGTGATTTCAAAGAAATTTCCAAATACCTTTTTGTTTTGTTTTGTTTTTTGGTTTGGCATACCTAAATAGGGACTATTTTGGATTAATTATGAAAGGAATATGCAATCGCAGATTTAGATAGAAGGTTGAATTTACGTTATTTCTAAAGGCCTATGACCCTGTCTCAGTATACATAAATGTGTTTGCATTTAGTAGAATGTCAGTTTGTATACTCTACTTACAGAAAACTGGCCAGAAATGTCAGAACAAGATTGTGTGGTCATTCTTAAAGTGGCTTAGCTACCCTTTTTGCAAATAAATGAAACTATGAATGTACAAAATAGCATTAAGTGGGTTATGCCTGTGTTTTAATAAGGGATTAGTGACCCAAAGAAGTGAAATCTGTCTCCACTAAATTTGTTGCATTTTGCATTTATGAATTTTGTATTCCATAATTTATGAGTATTGACTGATTTTTATTTTTATTTAATTTATTTATTTATTTATTTATTTATTTATTTATTTATTTATTTATTTATTTATATTCTTATGTTAATCCTCATACATTACATCATTAGTTTTAGATGAAGTGTTCCATGATTCATTGTTTGTGCACAACACCCAGTGCTCCATGCAGAACGTGCCCTCCTCAATACCCACCACCAGGCTAACCCATCCTCCCACCCCCTCCCCTCTAGAACCCCGTTTGTTTTTCAGAGTCCACCATCTCTCATGGTTCGTCTACCCCTCCGATTTCCCCCACTTCACTCTTCCCCTCCCGCTACCCTCTTCTTCTTCTTCTTTTTTTTTTCTTAACATATATTGCATTATTTGTTTCAGAGGTACAGATCTAAGATTCAACAGTCTTGCACAATTCACAGCGCTTACCAGAGCACATACCCTCCCCAGTGTCTATCACCCAGTCACCCCATCCCTCCCACCCCACCCCCCACTCCAACAACCCTCAGTTTGATTCCTGTGATTAAGAATTCCTCATACCAGTGAGATCATATGATACATGTCTGTCTCTTTTTGACTTATTTCACTCAACATAATACCCTCCAGTTCCATCCACGTCGTTGCAAATGGCAAGATCTCATTCCTTTTGATGGCTGCATAATATTCCATAGTATATATATACCACTTCTTCTTTATCCATTCATCTGTCGATGGACATCTTGGCTCTTTCCACAGTTTGGCTATTGTGGACATTGCTGCTATAAACATTGGGGTGCATGTACCCCTTCGGATCCCTACTTTTGTATCTTTGGGGTAAATACCCAGTAGTGCAATTGCTGGATCATATGGTAGCTCTATTTTCAACTTTTTGAGGAACCTCCATACAGTTTTCCAGAGTGGCTGCACCAGCTTGCATTCCCACCAACAGTGTAGGAGGGTTCCCCTTTCTCTGCATCCCCGCCAACATCTGTCGTTTCCTGACTTGTTAATTTTAGCCATTCTGACTGGTGTGAGGTGGTATCTCATTGAGGTTTTGATTTGGATTTCCCTGATGCTGAGCAATATTGAGCACTTTTTCATGTGTCTGTTGGCCATTTGGATGTATTGACTGATTTTTAAATGAATTTGATATACTAGTAAATATATTTCAGAATACCTTGATATGATATCTTCTGTAATTGCCCCAAGGGAGATCTCTGGTTCACTAATCAACACTTAATTAGTTTATGATGTATTATGAAATTTGAGCAGGCCTTTGAATTATAGATTTCCCACAGGACTATACCGTAATTCTAAAATTTCTGTTAATGTAATATTAAAAATTCAGAAGTTATATTCATAAGAAAACTTTTATCAACTACTATTTTAAATTAAGGATATAAGTGGAACCCTTCAGTAGTGTTCAACTTTTTCTAAAAAACAGTTAACTCTTGTTTTCATCTTGCTCAAGAATAAATTCCTGTGGCAAAATGGACCTGAGACCAGTTGCATTTTCCTCTGCCTAACTTTTTAAATAGAGAAAACATAAGTACAAATACAACACATGTAGTTTTCTTCTTTAGCTTGTTGATGTGATGGAGTACATTAATTTTCAAAAGTTGAACCATACCTGGAATAAAACACAGTTGGTCTTGGTGTAAAATTCTTATTGTACATAGTTGAATTTGATTTGCTAATATTTTGCTGAGGTATCATGACAGATTTAGTCTGTAGTTCTCTCATAAAGTTTTTGTCTAGTTTTTTTTTTTTTAAGATTTTATTTACTTATTTGACAGAGAGAGACACAGCAAGAGAGGGAACACAAGCAGGGGGAGTGGGAGAGGGAAAAGCAGGCTCCCCACTGGGCAGGGAGCCCGATGCAGGGCTCCATCCCAGGACCCTGGGATCATGACCTGAGCCGAAGGCTGACACTTAATGACTGAGCCACCCAGGCACCGCAAGTTTTTGTGTTTTGATGTTAGGGTAATGTTGGTCTCTGAGAATGAGTTAGGAATTATTTCCTTTGCTTCTACCCTCTGAAAGATATACTAGAGAAATGATATAACTTCTTCCTTAATGGTTTTGTTGGATCCACCAGTAAACCCACTCAGGCCTGGTGCTATTTTCAAAGTTTAATAATTATTGATCATTTTCTTTAATAGATATATATCTTCAGGTTGGTTATTTCTTCTTATAAGAGCATTGGCTGATTATGCTTTTCTTATATTTTTATTTATTATTTTTGTATCATTTTATTTTTTTAATGTTTCAAGTTTTAATCTAAATTCTAGTTAGTTAACATATAGTGTAATATTCCTTTCAGGAGTAGAATTTAGTGATTCACCACTTACATAACACCTAGCACTCATTACAACAATGCCCTCCTTAATACCCATTATCTATTTAGCCCATCCCCCAGCCCAACTCCCCTCCATCAACCCTCAGTTTGTTCTCTATTGTTAAGAGTCTCTTTTATGGTTTTCCTCCCTCTTTTTTTTTTCTTCCTCTATGTTCATCTGTTTTGTTTCTTAAATTCCACATACAAGTGAAATCATGATACTTGTTTTTCTCTGACTTATTTTGCTTAGCATAATACCCTCTAGTTCCATCCACATCATTGCAAATGGCAAAATTTCATTCTTTTTGTTGGCTGAGTAATATTCCTCTGTGTGTGTGTGTGTGTGTGTGTGTGTACTACCTGTTCTTCATCCATTCATTTGTCAATGAACATCTGGGCTCTTTCCATATTTTGGATATTGTGGACATTGCTGCTATAAAAATTGGGGTGCATGTGCCCCTTTGAATCACAACATTTATATCCTTTGGATAAATACATAGTAATGCAATTTTTGCATTGTAGGGTATTCTATTTTCAACTTTTTGAGGAACCTCCATACTGTTTTCCAGGGTGGCTGCACCAGTTTGCATTCCCACCAAGAACGTAAAAGGGTTACCCTTTCTCTGCATCCTGGACAGTATCAATTGTTTTCTATGTTGTTAATTTTAGCCACTCTGACAGGTTTCAGGTGGTATCTCATCATGGTTTTGATTTGTATTTCCTTTATGATGAGTGATGCTAAGCATCTTTTCATGTGTCTGTTGCCCATCTGTATGTCTTCTTTGGAAAAATGTCTATTCATGTCTTCTGTGTATTTTTAAAAAAGATTTATTTATTTATTTGAGAGAGAGAGCAGGGGAGAGGGACAGAGGGATAGGGAGAGAGAGTCTTTTTTTTTATTATGTTATGTTAGTCACCATAGAGTACATCATTAGTTTTTGATATAGTATTCCATGATTCATTATTTGCATATAACACCCAGTGCTCCCTGCAGTATGTGCCATCACTGGGCTAACCCATCTCCCCCCCCCCCCAAAACCCTCAGTTTGTTTCTCAGAGCCCATAGTCTCTCATGGTTTGTCTCCTGCTCCGATTTCCCCCCCTTCATATTTCCCTTCCTTCTAATGTCCTCCATGCTATTCCTTATTTTCCACAAATAAGGGAAACCATATAATAATTGACTTTCTCTGCTTGACTTATATCACTTAGCATAATCTCCTCCAGTCCCATCCATGTCAATGCAAATGGTAGGTATTCATCCTTTTTGATGGCTGAGTAATATTCCATTGTATATATGGACCACATCTTCTTTATCCATTCGTCTGTTGAAGGGCATCTTGGCTCTTTCCACAGTTTCGCTACTGTGGACATTGCTGCTATGAACATTGGGATGCATATGGCCCTTCTTTTCACTATATCTGTGTCTTTGGGGTAAATACCCAGTAATGCAATTGCTGGGTCATAGGGTAGCTCTATTTTTAATGTCTTGAGGAGCCTCCACACTGTTTTCCAAAGTAGCTTTATCAACTTGCATTCCCACCAACAGTGTAAGAGGGTTCCCCTTTCTCCACAACCTCTCCAATATTTATTGTTTCTTGCCTTGTCAATTTTTGCCATTCTAACTGGAGAGTTTTAAGCAGACTCCACTCTGAGTGCAGAGCCCAACACGTGGCTTGATCTCATAACCCTGAGATTACGACCTGAGCCAAAACCAAGAGTTGGACACTTAACTGACTGCACCACCCAGGCACCCCATCTTCTGGGGTACATTTCTTAACCGCATTATTTGTTTTTTGGGTGTTGAGTTTGATAAGTTATTTTTTTAAAGATTTTAATTATTAATTTAAGAGGGAGAGAGAGTGAGCATGAGCAGGGGGAAGGGCAGAGGGAGAGGGACAAGCAGACTCCCCCAGCCCCCACTGACTGGGGAACCTGACCCAGGACCGTGAAATCATGACCTGAGCCAAAGTCAGATGCTTAACCAACTGAGCCACCCAGGTGACCTTGAGATTGATAAATTCTTTATACATTTTAGATACTAACCTTTTATCAGGTATGTCATTTGCAAATATCTTCTCTCATTCTATAGGCTGCCTTTTAGTTTTGTTGATTGTTTCCTTCACTGGGCAGAAGTTTTTTTCTTGATGAAGTCCCAATAGTTCAGTTTTGCTTTTGTTTCCCTTGCCTCCAGAGACATATCTAGTAAGAAGTTACTATGGCCAAGATCAAAGAGGTTGCTGCCTGTGTTCTCCTGTAGGATTTTGATGGTTTGCTGTCTCACATATAGGTCTTTCATCTATTTTGAATTTATTTTTGTGTATGGTGTAAGAAAGTGGTCCAGTTTCATTCTTCTGCATGTTGCTGTCCAATTTTCCCAAAACCATTTTTTGAAGAGACTCTTTTTTCCATTAGATATTCTTTCCTGCTTTGCTGAAGATTAGTTGACCATATAGTTGTGGGTCCATTTCTGTGTTTTCTGTTCTGTTCCATTGATCTATGTGTCTGTTTTTGTGCCAGTACCATCCCGTCTTGATGACTACAGCTTTGTAATACAGCTTGCAGTCCAGAATTGTGATGCCTCCAGCTTTTCTTTTCTTTTTTAAGGTTGCTTTGGCTATTTGGGGTCACTTATGGCCCCATAGAAATTTTGGAGTATTTGTTATGCCTCTGTGAAAAATGCTGGTGTATTTTGATAGGGATTGCATTCAGTGAGTAGATTGCTTTGGGTAGTATAGACATTTTAATGATTTTTGTTATTCCAACTCATGAGCATGGAATGAATGTCTTCCCATTTCTTTCTGTCCTCTTTAATTTCTTTCATAGCTGTTCTATAGTTTTCAGAATACAGATATTTCACCACTTTGGTTAGGTTTATTCCTAGGTATTTTATGGGTTTTGGTACAATTGTCAGTGGGATGGATTCCTTAATTTCTCTTTCTGCTGCTTCATTATTGGTGTACAGAAATGTGGCAGATTTCTGTATATTGATTTTGTATCCTGAGACTTTACTGAATTCATATATCAGTTCTAGCAATTTTTTGGTAGAGTCTTTCAAGTTTTCTACTATCTTGTCATCTGCAAATAGTAAAAGTTTGACTTCTTCCTTGCTAATTTGGATGCCTTTTATTTCTTTTTGTTATCTGATTGCTGAGGCTAGGATTTCCAATACTATGTTAAATAACAGTGGTGAGAGTGAAGATCCCTGTTTTGTTCCTGACTGGAGAGGAAAAGCTCCCACTTTTTCCACAATCAGGTTATATTTGCTGGGGGTTATTCCAGCCCAGGAATAAATTCCACTTAGTTGTGGTGAATTATTCTTTTAATGTATTGTTGGATTAGATTTGTTTGTATCTTGTTGAGAATTTTTGCATCCATTTTTATCAGGGATATTGGCCTGTACTTCTTTTTAGTGGGGTCTTTGTCTACTTTTTGACCCAAGGTAATGCTGGCCTTTTAGAATAACTTTTGAAATTTTCCTTCCGTTTTTATTTTTTTGGAACAGTTTGAGAATAATAGGTATTAACTCTTCTTTAAATGTCTGGTAGAATTCCCTGGGAAGCCATCTGACTCTGGACTTTTGTTTACTGGGAGATTTTTCATTACTGATCTTTTTTTTTTTTTTTTTTTTTTTTCTGTATATGGGTCTGTTCATATTTTCTATTTCTTCCTGTTTCACTTTTGGTAGTTTTCATGTTTCTAGGAATTTATCCATTTCTTCTAGATTGCCTAATTTGTTGGCATTTAATTTTTTCATAATATTCTCTCATAATTGATTGTATTTCTGTGGTGTTGGTTGTGATCTATCCTTTCTCATTCATGATTTTATTTATTTGGGTCCTTTCTCTTTTCTTATTGATAAGTCTGGCTAGGGGTTGATCAATCTTATTAATTCTTTTAAAGAACCAGCTTCTAGTTTCATTGATCTGTTCTATTGTTTTTGTTTGTTTCTATATCATTTCTTTCTTTTTTTTTTTTTAAAGATTTTTATTTATTTGTCAGAGAGAGAGAGCACAAGCAGGGGGAGCAGCAGAGGGAGAGGGAGAAGCAGGCTCCTCACTGAGCAAGGAGCCTGATGTGGGACTCAATCCCAGGACCCTGGGATCATGACCTGAGCTGAAGGCAGATGCTTAACGACTCCACCCAGGCGTCCCTATCATTTATTTCTGATCTAATCTTTATTATTTTCCTTTTTTGTTCGATTTAGGCTTCATTTGCTGTTGTTTTTTAGTTCCTTGAGGTATAGGTTAGGTCATGAATTTGAGATTTTTCTTTCTGAGGTAGGCTTGTATTGCTATATACTTCTCTCTTATGACAGCTTTTGTTGCATCCCAAAGGTTTTGGACTGTCATGTTTTCATTTTTATTTGTTTCCATGTATTTTTTATTTCTTCTTTAATTTCCTTGTTAACCCATTAACTCCTTAGTAGGATGTTACTTTATTTCCATGTATCATGCTCTTTCCAATTTTTTTTCTTCGGGTGTACTTCAAATTTCATAGTGCCGTGGTCAGAAAGTATGCATGGTATGGCTTCAATACTTTTGTATTTGTTGAGGATGGATTTGTGACTCAGTATGTGATCTATTCTGGAGAAGGTTCCATGTGCACTCAAAAAGATATGTATTCTTCTGCTTTAGGATAAATATTCTGAATATATCTATTAGTCCGTCTGGTCCAATGTGCATTCAAAGCCATTGTTTCCTTGTTGATTTTTTGCTTAGAGAATCTGTCCATTGTTGTAAGTGGGTATTAAAGTCCCTTAATATTATTGTATTATTATCAGCGAGTTTATTTATTTTTGTTATTGTTTCATATATTTCAGTGCTTTCAATTTGGCGGCATAAATATTTACAATTAGATCTTCTTGTTGGATAGATCCCTTTATTATGATATAGTGCCCTTCTTCATGTCTTTGGTTTAAACTCTAGTTTATCTGATGTAAGTAGGCTACTCCAGCTTTCTTTTGGTGTCCATTTGCATGATAGATGGTTCTCCATCCCCTCATTTTCCATCTGCAGATGTCTTTAGGTCTGAAATGAGTCTCTTGCAGGCAGCATATAGATGGGTCTTGTTTTTTTCGTCCATTCTGACACCCCATGTCTTCTGATTGGAGATTTTAGTCCATTTATATTCAGAGTAATTATTGATAGATATGAATTTAGTGCCATAGTGTTACCTGTAAAGTCGTTTTTGGAGATTTTCTCTGTTCCTTTCTAGTCTTTGTCACTTTTGGTCTTTCTTTCCCACTCAAAGAGTCCCTTTTAATATTTCTTGCAGGGCTGATTTAGTGGTCATGAGCGCCTTTAGTTTTTTTGGTCTGGGAAACTATCTCTCCTTCTATTTGAATGACAGCCTTACTGGATTAAGTATTCTTGGCCACATATTTTTCCCATTGAGTACATTGTGTATATCATACCACTTTTTTTTCTGGCCTGTCATGTTTCTGTGGATAGGTCTGTTCCTAACCTTATTTGTATTCTCTTGAATGTTATGGGTTTCTTTTCCCTTGCTGCTTTTAGGTGTTTTTTTTTTTTTTCCCTTATCTCTGTATTTTGCAAATTTTACTATGTTATGTTTTGGTGTTGGCCTGCTTTTGTTGATTTTGATAAAAGTTCTGTATGCCTCCTGGATGTGGATATCTGTTTCCTTCCACAGATTAGGGAAGTTTTCAGCTATAATTTGCTCAAATAAACCTTCTGGCCCTTTTCCCCTTTCTTCTTCTGGAATTCTATGGTACGAATGTTATTACACTTTATGAGGTCATTGCATTCTGTAAGTCCACATTCATGATCCAATATTTTTCTTTCCCTCTTCTTTTCAGCCTCATTCTTTTCCATAATTTTGTATTCTATATCACTTATTAGTTCCTCTTCTTTTTACATTCTTGTGGCAAGTACGTCCAGTCAATTTTGTATCTCGGTTATAGCACTTTTATTTCAGCCTGACTAGTTTTTAGGTCTTTTATCTCTGTGGTCAGGGACTCCCTGTTGTCTTCTATGCTTTTCTCACACCCAGCTAGTATTCTTATGAATGTTGCTTTAAATTCTGGATCAAGAATATTACTTATATCTGTTTTGATTAGATCCCCAGCCACGACCTATTCTTTTTTTCTCTTGGGATGAATTCCTGCACTGTAGCATTTTGTTTAGTTCTCTGTTTTCTTCTCTGTGATAGGAAAGCCTGTTATGTTTCCTGCTCCTGAGAGTAATGGCTATATTAAAAATGGCTTGGTGCTTCAGGAAGTGTTTCTGGTGTATGCTGTGTGCACTTTGCTGCTGTGTTTTGGATGCTCTTTCCCTCAGGACAGTCCTCTGCAGAGTTTCTCCTTGCCTGCAGTGGGGAGTGTTCAGACCTTGGTCAGTGTGTGTTGAGTATTAACTAGGTGTGCTTGGGAATGCTTGTTAAAAGAGACCAGATCCAATTTCCACTAGAGTTGAAGATTTACAGCACTCTATGGTCAGTAGACTTGGTGTGTGCTGGGTATTTTTCTGGTCTTGGGGAGGACCTCCTGCTCTGGTTCTCAGCCACACTTACCCTAGTAAAGAAGCACCTGAAGAAAGCAGGTGGGTGGGGTTTGGTGTAAGTGTCTGAGGGCTCCACTGTTGGTGCTGTTCTGCTCACTGAAGTAGATCTGTGCTGATGGGTGGGAGGAAAATGGCACATGCCCTCTTCCTCATCCCTGGAGTGGGGAGGGTGTGCCCACCACTGTCCAGGAAGACCTGAGGATGAATGAACAACCTCCCCTCATGTGTCCCAGCCATTCCTCAGATCTCTGCCTTCACCCTGTCTGGGTCCAGGCCATCTGCTCACCTGGCAATGCAGTACATATGTATTTTATCTCAGATACTTGGCATGGCACGTACCCACACTGGTCCTCTGGGAAAGTGTCACAGTGCTGGGACTGATGCATGTTTGTCACAGAAGGGCAATCACACTAATGCACAGGAGTTTGGAGCATAGAGTAAAGCACAGCAAAAAGCCAGTTGTCCAGGTTACCTGCCTTCAACAGGTGTCTCTGCACCTATGCTAAGAAATGAGACAGCTCAATGGTGCCTGCTGGTTTTTTTTTTTTTTTTTTTTGACCCCTGATAAGTAATGCCACCTCCCCCAGATGCACTCCAAGAAGAGGGAACTATCTTTCCCAGTGCATCCCAGGGGATCTTGAGATAGATAGTGCAATCCACTTCTGGGCCTCTGTCCTTCTCCACAGGAGCCAATGCTGTACTCACCAGGGTCCACACCGACCATGGTACAGACTTCTAAAACTCCAGTTTTGGAGCTCTGATGATTGTAAAAACTCATGATAACCAGCCCCTCTTGTTTTTCCAGTCAATGGTTTTGGGCTAGTGTTTTTCGTGTGATCCTCTGTGCAGTGTTTTTTTGTTTTTTTGTTTTTGTTTTTTTTTATTCTCTGTCTCTCTCTTTCTCTCTCTCACTTCTCTGTGATCAGTGCTCCCTCCCCTCTGAAACATCCACCATTCTTTTCTCCTCCAAATCATGTCTCTGCCCCTCCTACCTTCTACAATGTGGCATCTGCTATCCCTCTGGTTGTGCAGTTTATTCTCAGTCCTCAGACTGATTTCCTGGGTGTTCAGAATGATTTGATATTTATTTTGCTGTGTTCAAGGGACGAGGCAAGCATAGTGTCCTCCACCATTTTAACCTCCTTTGGATGGTTGTGTTTTTTAAAGAAGTGATCCATTTCATAAAAGTTATAAAATTGTGGGCATAGAGTTGTTCATAATATTTTATTACTATCCTTTAATATCCATGAGATCTGTAGTGATGTCCCTCTTTCATTTCTGATGTTAGCAACATTTCTGTCTTCTCTATTTTTTCATAGTTTGCATGGTTAGAGTCTTACTGATTTTATTGAACTTTTCAAAGAATCAACTTTTGGTTTTGTTGATTTTTTTTCTATTGATTTCCTGTTTTCATTTTCATTAATTTCGATTTCACTTATTATTTCTTATGTTCTGCTTACTTCAGATTTAATTTGCTCTTCTTTTTCTGGTCATAAAATGGAACCTTAGATTACTGATTTCAGATTTTTACTGTTTTAAAATATATGCATTCAGTGCTCTACATTTCCCTCTGAATACTGCATTCAATGCATCCCACAACTTTTGATAAGTTGTATTTTCATTTTCATTTAGTTTGAAATATTTTTAAAATATTTTAAAATTTTCTTAGAGAGTTTTTTTGTTGCCACATGTGGTTTTTGGAAGTGTGCTCTTTAATCTTCAAGTATTTGGGATTTTATGGCTATTTTTGTTACTTATTTCCACTTTAAATCCATTATGGTCTGAGAGCTGACATTGTACAATTTCTCTTATTTTAAATTTGTTGAGGTGTATTTTATGGCCTTGAATGTGGTCTATCTTGGTGAATGCTACATGTGAGCTTGAGGGAAAAAAATGCATATTTTGCTGTTTTTTTAAAGCAGTCTGTATATGCCAACTATATCCAGTTGGTTGATGATACTGTTGAGTTCAACTATGTCCTTACTGATTTTCTGCCTGCTGGACCTGTTGAGGTCTATGACTATAATTGTGGATACATTTATTTCTCCTTGCAGTTCTATCAGTTTTAGCCTTACACATTTTGATGCTCTGTTGTTTGGATCATACTCATTAAGGATTGTTGTGTCTTCTTGGATAATTAACCCTTTTATCTTTATGTAATGGCCCTCTTTAACCCTAATAATTTTCCTTGCTCTGATGTCTGCTCTGTCTGAAGTTAATAGAGCTAATCCAGTTTATTATTTATTTATTTATTTATTTTTGCTTGATAATATAATCTTTTTTTAAATTTATTTGTTGTTATGTTAATCACCATACATTCCATCATTAGTTTTTGATGTAGTGTTCCATGATTCATTGTTTGGGCATAACACCCAGTGCTCCATACAGAATGTGCCCTCTTTAATACCCATCACCAGGCTAAACAATTCTCCAACCCCCTCCCTTCTAGAACCATCAGTTTGTTTTTCAGAGTCCGTCGTCTTTCATGGTTCATCTCCCCCTCCGATTCCCCCCCTTCATTCTTCGCCTCCTGCTATTTTCTTCTTCTTTTTTTTTTCTTAACATATAATGTATTACTTGTTTCAGAGGTACAGATCTGTGATTCAACAGTCTTGCACAATTCACAGCACTCACCATAGCACATACCCTCTCCAGTGTCTATCACCCAGCCATCCCATTCCTCCCACCCCAACCCCCACTCCAGCAACCCTCAGTTTGTTTCCTGAGATTAAGAATTCCTCATATCAGTGAGGTCATATGATACATGTCTTTCTCTGATTGACTTATTTCGCTCAGCATAACACCTTCCAGTTCCATCCACGTTGTTGCAAATGGCAAGATCTCATTCCTTTTGATGGCTGCATAATATTCCATTGTGTATATATACCACATCTTCTTTATTCATTCATCTGTCAATGGACATCTTGGCTCTTTCCACAGTTTGGCTATTATGGACATTGCTGCTATAAACATAGGGGTACACGTACCCCTTCAGATCCCTACATTTGTATCTTTGGGGTAAATACCCAGTAGTGAAATTGCTGGATCATATGGTAGCTCTATTTTCAACTTTTTGAGGAACCTCCATACTGTTGTCCAGAGTGGCTGCACCAGCTTGCATTCCTACCAACAGTGTATGAGGGTTCCCCTTTCTCCACATCCCCGCCAACATCTGTCATTTCCTGACTTGTTAATTTTAGCCATTCTGACTGGTGTGAGGTGGTATCTCATTGAGGTTTTGATTTGGATTTCCCTGATGCCGAGCGATATTGAGCACTTCTTCATGTGTCTGTTGGCCATTTGGATGTCTTCTTTGGAAAAATGTCTGCTCATGTCTTCTGCCCATTTCTTGATTGGATTCTTTGTTCTTTGGGTGTTGAGTTTGATAAGTTCTTTATAGATTTTGGATACTAGCACTTTATCTGATATGTCATTTGCAAATATTTTCTGCCATTCTGTCGGTTGTCTTTTGGTTTTGTTGACTGTTTCCTTTGCTTTGCAAAAGCTTTTTATCTTGATGAAGTCCCAATAGTTCATTTTTGCCCTTGCTTCCCTTGCCTTTGGCGATGTTTCTAGGAAGAAGTTGCTTCAGCTGAGGTCAAAGAGGTTGCTGCCTGTGTTCTCCTTTAGCATTTTGATGGACTCCTGTCTCACATTTAGGTCTTTCAACCATTTGGAGTCTATTTTTGTGTGTGGTGTAAGGAAGTGGTCCAGTTTCATTCTTCTGCATGTGGCTATCCAATTTTCCCAACAACATTTGTTGAAGAGACTGTCTTTGTTCCATTGGACATTCTTTCCTGCTTTGTCAAAGATGAGTTGACCATAGAGTTGAGGGTCCATTTCTGGGATCTCTATTCTGTTCCATTGATCTATGTGCCTGTTTTTGTGCCAGTACCATACTGTCTTGATGATGACAGCTTTGTAATAGAGCTGGAAGTCCGGAATTGTGATGCCGCCGGCTTTGTTTTTC
Source organism: Mirounga leonina (assembly GCF_011800145.1). Classification (NCBI taxonomy): domain Eukaryota; kingdom Metazoa; phylum Chordata; class Mammalia; order Carnivora; family Phocidae; genus Mirounga; species Mirounga leonina. The sequence continues at coordinate 16,723,432 of NW_023270513.1, forward strand.
TTTTTCAACATTCCTCTGGCTATGCGGGGTCTTTTCTGGTTCCATACAAATTTTAGAATTATTTGTTCCATTTCTTTGAAAAAAGTGGATGGTATTTTGATGGGGATTGCATTGAATGTGTAGATTGCTCTAAGTAGCATTGACATCTTCACAATCTTTGTTCTTGCAATCCATGAGCATGGAACGTTTTTCCATTTCTTTGTGTCGTCCTCAATTTCTTTCATGAGTATTTTATAGTTTTCTGAGTACAGATCCTTTGTCTCTTTGGTTAGATTTATTCCTAGGTATCTTATGGTTTTGGGTGCAATTGTAAATGGGATCAACTCCTTAATTTCTCTTTCTTCTGTCTTGTTGTTGGTGTATAGGAATGCCACTGATTTCTGTGCATTGATTTTATATCCTGCCACTTTACTAAATTCCTGTATGACTTCTAGCTGTTTTGGGGTGGAGTCTTTTGGGTTTTCCACATAAAGTATCCTATCATCTGCAAAGAGTGAGAGTTTGACTTCTTCTTTGCCGATTTGGATGCCTTTGAATTCTTTTTGTTGTCTGATTGCTGTGGCTAGGACTTCCAATACTATGTTGAATAGCAGTGGTGATAGTGGACATCCCTGCCGCGTTCCTGACCTTAGGGGGAAAGCTCTCAGTTTTTCCCCATTGAGAATGATATTCGCTGTAGGTTTCTCATAGGTGGCTTTTATGATATTGAGGTATGTACCCTCTATCCCTATACTCTGAAGAGTTTTGATCAAGAAAGGATGCTGTATTTTGTCAAAAGCTTTTTTTGCATCTATTGAGAGGATCATATGATTCTTGTTCTTTCTTTTGTTAATGTATTGTATCACATTGATTGATTTGCAGATGTTGAACCAACCTTGCAGCCCAGGGATAAATCCCACTTGGTCGTGGTGAATAAACCTTTTAATGTATTGTTGGATCCTATTGGCTAGTATTTTGGTGAGAATTTTTGCATCCATGTTCATCAGGGATATTGGTCTGTAATTCTCCTTTTTGATGGGGTCTTTGTCTGTTTTTGGGATCAGGGTAATGCTGGCCTCATAAAATGAGTTTGGAAGTTTTCCTTCCATTTCTATTTTTTGGAACAGTTTCAGAAGAATAGGTATTAATTCTTCTTGAAATGTTTGGTAGAATTCCCCTGGGAAGCCATCTGGCCCTGGGCTTTTGTTTTTTGGGAGATTTTTGATGGCTGCTTCCATTTCCTTAGTGGTTATAGGTCTGTTCAGGTTTTCTCTTTCTTCCTAGTTCAGTTTTGGTAGTTGATACATCTCTAGGAATGCATCCATTTCTTCCAGATTATCTAATTTGCTGGCATAGAGTTGCTCATAATATGTTCTTATGATTGTATTTCTTTGGTGTTGGTTGTGATCTCTCCTCTTTCATTCATGATTTTGTTGATTTGGGTAATTTCTCTTGTCTTTTTGATAAGTCTGGCCAGAGGTTTATCAATCTTGTTAATTCTTTCAAAGAACAAGCTCCTAGTTTCGTTGATCTGTTCTACTGTTCTTTTAGTTTCTATTTCATTGATTTCTGCTCTGATCTTTATGATTTCTCTTCTCCTGCTGGGTTTAGGCTTTATTGGCTGTTCTTTCTCCAGCTCCTTTAGGTGGAGGGTTAGGTTGTGTACTTGAGACCTTTCTTGTTTCTTGAGAAAGGCTTGTGTTGCTATATACTTGGGGAATGATCCCAATCTTTTGGTACTGGTTGAGACCTAATTTATGACTTAGGATGTGATCTATTCTGGAGAATGTTCCATGGGGACTAGAGAAGAATGTGTATTCCGTTGCTTTGGGATGGAATGTTCTGAATATATCTGTGAAGTCCATTTGGTCCAGTGTGTCATTTAAAGTCTTTATATCCTTGTTGATCTTTTGCTAAGATGATCTGTCCATTTCAGTGAGGGAGGTGTTAAAGTTCCCCACTATTATTGTATTGTTGTCGATGTGTTTCTTTGCTTTTGTTATTAATTGGCTTATATAATTGGCTGGTTCCATGTTAGGGGCATAGATATTTATAATTGTTAGATCTTCTTGTTGGATAGACCCTTTAAGTATGATGTCGTGTCCTTCCTCATCTCTTATTACAGTCTTTGGTTTAAAATCTAATTTGTCTGATAGAAGGATTGCCACCCCAGCTTTCTTTTGGTGTCCATTTCCATGGTAAATTGTTTTCCACCCCCTCACTTTCAATCTGGGGTGTCTTTGGTTCTAAAATGAATCTCTTGCAGACAGCATATCGATGGGTCTTGTTTTTTAATCCAGTCTGATAGCCTGTGTCTTTTGATTGGGGCATTTAGCCCATTTACATTCAGGGTAACTATTGAATGATAGGAATTTAGTGCCATTGTATTGCCTGTAAGGTGACTGTTACTGTATATTGTCTGTGTTCCTTTCTGGTCTAAATTGCTTTTAGGCTCTCTCTTTGCTTAGAGGACCCCTTTCAAGATTTCTTGTAGGGCTGGTTTTGTGTTTGCAAATTCCTTTAGTTTTTGTTTGTCCTGGAAGCTTTTTATCTCTCCTTCAATTTTCAATGACAGCCTAGCTGGATATAGGATTCTTGGCTGCATATTTTTCTCATTTAGTGCTCTGAATATATCCTGCCATTCCTTTCTGGCCTGCCTGGTTTCTGTGGATAGGTCTATTGCCAATCTAATGTTTCTACCATTGTAGGTTACATATCTCTTTTCCCGAGCTGCTTTCAGGATTTTCTCTTTGTCTATGAGACTCGTAAGTTTTACTATTAGATGTCGGGGTGTTGACCTATTTTTATTGATTTTGAGAGGGGTTCTCTGTGCTTCCTGGATTTTGATGCCTGTTTCCTTCCCCAAATTAGGGAAGTTCTCTGCTATAATTTGCTCCATTATACCTTCTGCCCCTCTCTCTCTTTCTTCTTCTTCTGGGATCCCAATTATTCTAATGTTGTTTCGTCTTATGGTATCGCTTATCTCTCGAATTCTGCCCTCGTGATCCACTAGTTGTTTATCTCTCTTTTTCTCAGCTTCTTTATTTTCCATCATTTGGTCTTCTATATCACTGATTCTCTCTTCTGCCTCATTTATCCTAGCAGTTAGTGCCCCCATATTTGATTTCACCTCATTAATATCCTTTTTGATTTCAACTTGGTTAGATTTTAGTTCTTTCACTTCTCCAGAAAGGGTTTCTCTAATAACTTCCATGCTCTTTTCAAGCCCAGCTAGGATCTTTAAAGTGATGATTCTGAACTCTAGATCTGACATCATACTAATGTCCGTATTGAGTAGGTCCCTGGCAGTCGGTACTACATCTTGTTCTTTTTGTTGAGGTGATTTTTTTGTTTTTTTTTTTGAGGTGATTTTTTTCTGTCTTGTCATTTTGTGCAGAGGAGAATAGATTAATGAGAGAACAAAATGCTAGCAGAGTAACAACGTCCCCAGAAAATATATTCTAAACCAATCAGAAAAGACCTGAAGCAGTGGAAAAAGAAAGGGAAAGAGAGAAAAAAGAAAAAGAAAAAAAAGAAAAAGAAAAAGATAAAAACAAACAAAAAGAAACAAAAGAAAACAACAACAACAACAAAAAACAGAATGTGATCAAATATGATCAGGCTGGTATATAGATCAGTGCCACATACTAGATTTGGGCTGTATTTTGGTGTGTTAGAAGAAAGTGCCTCCCAAAATTTTAAAGAAAGAAAAACTTATATATGTACAAAAATAAGGGTTGGTATGATGAAGGGATGGAATATGAGTGTAAAGATGGAAATTATAAAAAATTTTATAAAAGGACTTGATAAGAAGTTTGAAAAAAGAAAGAAGAGGATTTAAAAAAAGAGAAAAAGAAAAAAGAGAAAAAAGGGAGAGAATGTGATCAGGCAGGGGAGTAGAAAAAACCATATACTAGAGATTTAGGGTATATTTTAATCTGTTAGAAGAAACTATCTCAAAATTTTAAAGGGAGAACAACTTATATATATATGCCAAAAATACGGTAACTACTATGAAGGGATAGAATATGACTCTAAAAATGAAAAATAAAAATGTTTTCTAAAAAAAGGGATCGATAAGATGTTGGTTGAAAAGGGAAAAAGAAAAATTCAAAAAAAAAAAAAGACAGTTAAAAAAATTAATTTTGAAAGACTAAAGAATCATGGTAAAAAAGCCATGAATTTTATGTGCAGTATTCCCCTAGCGCTGGAGTTCTGCCGTTCTCATTGATCGGTAAACTTGGTCTTGGCTGGCTGTTCTTGCTGATCTTCTGGGGAGGGGCCTGTTGCCATGGTTTCCAAATGTCTTTGCTGGAGGCGGAATTGGCCCGCCCTTGCCCCCTCTCGGCTAAGTAATCTGCTCGGGTTTGCTCTCCAGAGCTTTTGTTCCCTGCGAGCTTTCCGTACAGCTTTGGAGGCGGAGAGTGAAAATGGTGGCCTCCCAATCTCTGCCTTGGAGGAGCTGAGAACTTGGGGCCCCGCTCCTCAGTGAGCCCCCAGAAAAAAGCAGTCAGCCACTCCCAGCTCCCTGGTCTCCGGCCACACTCTGTGCTCACCCAGCCTGTGACCGAGCGTTTCTATCTCTGGCATCCAACTCAGTGTGGAGTCTCCAAACCCAGCAGGTCCCTGTGGTGTGCTCCCATGCCACTCCTCCGGGGGAAGGAAGGTGAGTCTCCTCGTATCTGCCACTTGTTGGGTCCCTGCTGGAGGAGCAGGGGCCCGACTGTGCCGCGGATCACGGTTTATGGCAACCCCGAGCTGAGAGCCCGCTCCTTGGCTCCGTCTCTGCAGCTGGCTTCCCTGCTCCGATACCTGGGAGCTCTGCTGCACTCAGGCACCCCCGGTCTTTCTGTGACCCTGAGGGTCCTGAGACTACACTCTTCCACGAGGGTTCCACTCCCCGCTTAGCCACTGGAGCAACGTCCCTCAGCAGAGCCGACTTCTAAAAGTTCTGATTTTGTGCTCTGCGGCTCTATCACTTGCCAGAAGCGGCCGATGGAGGCCTTCTTCCCTGCCGTCTATCCTCCTGAATATCGCCTTGGATTCACTTCTCCGCACGTCCTACCTTCCAGAAAGTGGTCACTTTTCTGATGAGAGAGTTGTTGCTATTCTTTTCTTCAATCTCCTTTTGAATTTGTAGATGTTCAGAATGGTTTGTTCCCTATCCAGCTGAATTCCTGAGACCAGATGAGATCCAGGTCTCCTCTAATCCAGTTTATTTTTTGATTAGTGTTAGCATGGTATATCTTTCTCCATTCATTTACTTTTAATCTACATATGTCTTTATATTTAAAGTGGCTTGCCTGTAGACACATATATTCAGATCTTGTTTTTTGATCCATTCTGATAATCTCCATCTTTTTATTGGTACATTTTAGACCATTGACATTAAAAATGATAATTTATATAGTTGGATTAATATCTATCATGTTTGTTACTCTTTTCTATTTGTTGTCCTTGTTATTTGTTTCTATTTTTGTCTTCTACCCTTATTCTGCCCTCTCTGGTTTTAAATGAGCATTTTATATCATTCCATTTTCTTATTTCTTAGTATATTAATTATACTTGTTCTTTTTTTTTTTTTTTTTTACTTTTTTTAGTGATTGCCCTAATGTATACAATATGCATTTAAACTGAACCCAAATCTACTTTCAAATAACATTATACTACTTCCCAATTAGGGCAACTACCTTATAATAGCAAAATATTTCTAATTCCTTCCTCTTGTACCTTGTATCATTGCTATCATTCAATTTCACTTATATATAAGCTATAATCATTGAATACATTATAGTTATTTTGAACAAACTGTCATCTGTTAGATAAATTAAGAATAACAAAAGTTAAGGTATTTATTTTACCTTCACTTCTTCTTTCTCTAATTCTCATGCTTTATGTGGACTGAATTTCTGACCTATTTCTTTTTCCTTCTCTCTTAATAACTTATTTTGACATTTTTTTTGCAAGGAAGATCTACTGGCAACAGATTCTTTCTTTTCTTTCTTTCTTTCTTTCTTTCTTTCTTTCTTTCTTTCTTTCTTTCTTTCTTTCTTTCTTTCTTTCTTCTTGTCTGAGAAAATCTACTTCCTCTTAACTTTTGAAGGATAATTTCACAGAATACAGAATTCTAGGTTTTTTTTTTTTTTTTTTTTTTTCCTCTCAGCACACTCTCTTCTTGCTTGCATGGTTTCTGAGAAGTCAAATTTATCTCTAATCTTTGCTTTTCTATAGGGAAGTTGTTTTTAAATCTGACTTCTATGAAGATTTTTTCTTTATCTTTAGTTTTCTGCAGTTTGAGTATGATATGGCTAGACATACTTAAATGTAGTTGTAATACTGATGTCTTGTGCTTCCCTATACCTATGGAATAGAATATGAAGGTGAGGGCTTAAGAATTGTCTCAATGATTTAGTTAGAATGCAGCCTTAAGCTGATGGCAAAAGGAGGGGAGAATGGGATGAATGTGTCATCTTAAGAGCCTGTGGTACTCAAGGAATTTTCATTCATGAAGACAGATAGCAGTTCTGTGAGTAACAACAATTGTAGGGGCCAGAGTACTACATGCCTTTTATATCAGCCAGACAGAGAGAAAGGATCATGTGGCACGGCCTTTTATAGGTATTAACTGTGTTTATGACTGGTTCAGATCAGCTAGGCATTCAGGGGCAAAGTCACCCACATGAAAGAATCTCATCAATCAATTTAACTTACACTGTTGTGTAAATATATATGTATTGTGTACCTAAATACAAGTTTATTAATTTATTTATTAAATTGAAGTTTATTGATTGATTAAAAATATTTATTGATCACATTTGCTAAGTTTTGTTCTAGGCTCAAAAATGCAATAATGAACAAAACAAAATGACACCTCTGTTACAGTTGAGGCAGATAGATGATCGACAAGTAAACAATAAATTGCAAGTCATATGAAGTAAGTGTTATGAGGAAAAATAAAGCAGAGAAAACAAAATGAGAATGATTTGGGGTGTTCTTTCAATTAGGATTGTCAGGAAAGGCTTTTCTGATAAGGTGGCATTTGAGCCTGAATAAAATGAGTGACCATGCAACCTACATATTGGGCAGAAAATTTTGGGGCAGAAAGAGCAGAAGGTTCAAAGGTTCTGAAGCTAACATTTTAAGGCCTAGTCTGGTGAGAGAAGGGTGAAACTTTTGTATCCATTGGTATTTGTTTGGGGGATGGCAGATCCAAAAGTGGATTGTCCCTGGCAATACTTACCAATACATCCATGAAATATGACATAACACAGTGGTTGAGTTTGAATAAAACACCTCCCTTCCTTTAGTAACTATATTTAGTCAATTGTTGTGGGAAATTTGATTGGCAAATTATATGAAAGGCAAATTTTGCTTTTTAGATCCTCTTCTTACACATTGCTCTTTTTACCATCTCAGAGTCTAAGCTTTTAAATGAAACATCCAATCTCCTCCTCTTACTTTTAAAGATCTTTTATAGTTTATGCTCTTTTTGCATTATATTTTACATAATTAAGTTTTCATAAAAAAGCTAAACATTGGGAAAAGCTCCAAGTCAAAAAGAATTCTTCAATTTGACATTAATGATAATAATTATATATTATTATTTATTTATCATTTATGCATTTATATATGTTTTAAAAATATATTTACATATTTACTTTATATATAAATACATGTAATTTTAATTCTAGTATAGTTAATATACAGTGTTATATCAGTTTCAGGTGTACAATAATCAGTTACAATCAATTACTGTAGTAATTGAACAATTCTATACATTACTCAGTGCTCATCAAGATAAGTGTACTCTTAATCCCCTTCACTTGTTTCACACATCCCCCACCTACATCTCCTCTGGTAACCATCAATTTGTTCTCTATAGTTAAGAGTCTGGTTTTGGTTTGTCTCTTTTTTTCTTGTTTGTTTGTTTCCTAAATCCCACATATGATTGAAATTATATGGTATTTTTCTTTCTCTGAGTGGCTTATTTCTTTTAGCATTTTACCCTCTACATCACTTCATGTTGTCACAAATGGCAAGATTTCATTCTTTTTTATGGCTGAGTAATATTCCATTGTCTATGTATAATAGATCTTCTTTATCCATTCATCTATCAATGGACCCTTGAGATGCTTCCATAAGTTGGCTATTGTAAATAAATAATACTGCAATAGACATAAGGGTGCATATATCTTTTCAAATTAGTGTTCTCATATTCTTTGGATAAATGCTCAGTAATGGAATTACTGGATCATATTTTTTTATTTTTATTTTTTTGATGAACTTCTAAACTGTTTTCCACAGTAGCTGCACCAGTTTGCACTCCCACCAACATTGCAAAAGGGTTCCTTTTTCTCCACATCCTTGTCAACATTTGTTTCTTGTGTTTTTGATTTTAGCCGTTCTGACAGGTAGGGGTGATATCTCATTGTGGATTTGATTTGCATTTCCCTGATGATGCATGATGTTGAGTATCTTTTTATGTACCTGTTAGCTATCTGGATGTCTTCTTTGGAAAAATGTCAATTTACGTCTTCTGCCCATTTTTTGAATTGGGTTATTTGTTTTTTTGGAGTTGAATTATGTAAGTTCTTTACATATTTTGGATACTAAACCTTTACCAGATATGCAGTTTGCAAATATTTTCTCTTATTTAGTAAGTGGTCTTTAATTCTTTTATTGTTTCCTTTGCTATGTGGAATGTTTTTATTTTGATGTAATCCCAATAGTTTATTTTTGCTTTTGTTTCCTTGCCTGAGGAGACATATCTACAAAGATGTTGCTACAGCTGATGTCAAAGAAATTACTGCCTGAGCTCTCTTCTAGGATTTTTATAGTTTCAGGTCTCCCATTTAGGTCCTTAATCCATTTTGAGATTATTTTTGTGTATGGTGAAAGAAAGTGGTCCAGTTTCATTTTTTTGCATGTAGCCAACCTGTTCTCCCAACATCATTTGTTGAAGAGGCTTTTTCCCATTGCATATTCTTGTCTCCTTTGTCTAAGATTAATTGACCATATAATCAAGGGTTTATTTCTGGGCTCTCTATTCTGTTCCATTGATTTGTGTGTCTATTTTTATGCTAGTACCATACAGTTTTGATTAGTACAACTTTTTAGTATATATCTTTTCTTTTTCCAACTGATGAGGTTCTTTATTGAGATGACATAATCAAACCCGGGATGTAGGATTTGCATAGGATGGTATATTTCATTCACGTCAATTCAGGTACAGGTGTAGAAAATATAATTTTGAATAATAATGCTTACTGTGTGTCATGTAGTCCAAATGCTTACCATCTAGTAATACACTTAATCCCCCAAACAACCCTATTAGGAAGGTATTATTATTATCCCTGTTTTATTTATTTATTTTATTTTTATTATGTTAGTCACCATACAGTACATCATTAGTTTTTGATGTAGTGTTAAATGATTCATTATTTGTGTATAACACCTGGTGTTCATTGCAAAACATGCCCTCCTTAATACCCGTCACCGATCTACCCCATCTCCCCACCTGCTCCCATCTGAAACCCTCAGATTGTTTCCCAGAGATCATAGTCTCTCATGGTTCATCTCCCCTTCTGATTTCCCTCCCTTCAGTTTTCCCTTCCTTCCCCTAATGTCCTCCGTGCTATTCTTTATGTTTCACAAATGAGTGAAACCATATGATAATTGTCTCTCTTTGCTTGACTTGTTTCACTTAGCATAATCCCCTCCAGTTCCATCCATGTCGATGAAAATGGTGGGTATTCATCCTTTCTGATGGCTGAGTCATATTCCATTGTATATATGTACCACATCTTCTTTATCCATTCATCTGTTGAAGGACATCTCAGCTCCTTCCACAGTTTGGCTATTGCGGACATTGTTGCTATGAACATTGGGGTGCATATGACCCTTCTTTCCACTACATTTGGATCTTTGGGGTAAATAACTAGTAGTGCAATTGCTGGGTCCTAGGGTAGCTCTATCGTTCACATCTTGAGGAACCTCCATACTGTTTTCAAGACCGGCTGTACCAACTTGCATTCCCACCAAAAATGTAAGTGTTCCTCTTTATCCACATCCTCTCCAACATTTGTTTTTTACTGCTTTGTTATTTTTACCATTCTAAGTGGTGTAAGGTGGTATCTCAATGTGGTTTTGATTTGAATTTCCCTGATGGCTAAGGATGTTGAATATTTTTTCATGTGTCTGTTAGCCATTTGTATATCTTCTTTGGTGAAATGTCTGTTCATGTCTTCTGCCCATTTTTTGATTTATTTGTTTTTTGGGTGTTGAGTTTGAGAAGTTCTTTATAGATCTTGGATATCAGCCCTTTATCTGTAGTGTCATTTGCAAATATCTTCTCCCATTCCGTGGGTTGCCTCTTTGTTTTGTTGACCATTTCCTTTGCTGTGCAGAAGCTTTTTATCTTGATGAAGTCCCAATAGTTCATTTTTGCTTTTGTTTCCCTTACCTTTGAAGACATGTCATGAGAGAGATTGTGGCCAATGTTGAAGAGGTTACTGCCTATGTTCTGCTCTAGGTTTTTGATGGATTCCTGTCTCACATTGAGGTCTTTCATCCATTTTGAGTTTATCTTTGTGTATGGTGTTAGAGAATGGTTGAGTTTCATTCTTCTGCATGTGGCTGTCCAATTTTCCCAGCACCATTTATTGAAGAGACTGTCTTTTTTCCATTAGACTTTCTTTCCTGCTTTGTCGAAGATTAGTTGACCATAGAGTTGAGGGTCCATTTCTGGGGTCTCTATTCTGTTCCACTGATCTATGTGTCTGTTTTTGTGGCAATACCATGCTGTCTTGGTGATCACAACTTTGTAATGTAGCATGAAATCAGGCAACGTGATGCCCTCAGCTTTGGTTTTCTTTTTCAACATTCCTCTGGTGATTCAGGGTCTTTTATGGTTCCATGCAAATTTTAGGATTATTTGTTTCAGCTCTTTGAAAAATGCCAATGGTATTTTATTTTATTTTATTTTTAAAGATTTTATTTATTTATTTGAGACAGAGAGAATGAGAGAGAGAGAGCACATGAGAGGGGGGAGGGTCAGGGGGAGAAGCAGACTCCCTGCCGAGCAGGGAGCCTGATGCGGGACTCGATCCCAGGACTCCAGGATCATGACCTGAGCCGAAGGCAGTCGCTTAACCAACTGAGCCACCCAGGCGCCCGCCAATGGTACTTTAATAGGGATGGCATGGAAAGTGTAGATTGCTCTGGGCAGCATTGACATTTTAACAATGTTTATTCTTCCAATCCATGAGCATGGAATGTTTTTCTATCTCTTTTTGTCTTCCTCAATTTCTTGCATAAGAGTTCTGTAGTCTCTAGAGTATACATCCTTTACCTCTTTGGTTAGGTTTATTCTGAGGTATCTCATGGTTTTTGGTGCTATTGTAAATGGAACTGATTCCTTAATTTCTCTTTCTACAGTAACATTGTTAGTGTATAGAAAAGCAACTGATTTCTGTGCATTGATTTTGTATCCTACCACACTACTGAATTGCTGTATGAGTTCTAGTAATTTGGCGGTAGAGTCTTTTGGGTTTTCCACATAAAGTATCATGTCATCTGTGAAGAGAGAGAGTTTGACTTCTTTGCTAATTTGAATACTGTTTATTCCTTTTTGTTGTCTGATTGCTGAGACTAAGACTTCTAGTACTATGTTGAACAATAGTGGAGAGAGTGGGCATCCCTCTCATGTTCCTGATCTTAAGAGAAAAGCTCTCACCTTTTCCCCATTGAGAATGATATTCGCTGTGGGCTTTTCATAGATGGTTTTATGATACTGAGGAATGTTCCTTCTATCCCTACACTCTGAGGAGTTTTTATCAGGAAAGAATGCTGTATTTTGTCAAATGTTTTTTTCTGCATCAATTGAGAGGATCACATGGTTCTTGTCTTTTCTTTCATTAATGTGTTCTATCACATTGATTGATTTGCGAATATTGAACCACTCTTGCATCCCAGGAATAAATCCCACCTGGTCGTGATGGATAATCTTTTTAATGTACTGTTGGATCCTATTGGCTATGATACTGTTGAATATCTTGGCATCCATATTCATCGGGGATATTGGTCTGTAATTCTCTTTTATGATGGGGTCTTTGTCTGGTTTTGGGATCAAGGTAATCCTGGCCTCATAGAACTAGTTTGGAAGTTTTCCTTCCATTTCTATTTTTTGAAACAGCTTCAGAAAAATAGGTATTATTTCTTCTTTAAATGTTTGGTAGAATTCCCCTGGGAAGCCATCTGCCCCTGGACTCTTGGTTTTTGGGAGTTTTTTGATTACTGCTTCAATTTCATTACTGGTTATTGGTTTATTCAGATTGTCAATTTCTTCCTGTTTCAGTCTTGGTAGTTTATAAGTTTCAAGAAGGCATCCATTTCTTCCAGGTTGCTCAGTTTATTGGCATATAATTGTTGATAATAATTTCTAATAACTGTTTCTATTTACTTGGTGTTAGTCATGATCTCTCCCCTTTCATTCATAATTTTATTAATTTGGGTCCTTTCTCTTGTCTTTTAGATAAGTCTGGCCAGAGGTTTATCTATCTTATTAATTCTTTCAAAGAACCAGGTTCTAGTTTTGTTGATCTGCTTTACTGTTTTTCTGGTTTCTATTTCATTGATCTCTGCTCTAATCTTTATTATTTCTCTTCTCCTGCTTGGTTAGGTTTTATTTGCTGTTCTTTCTCCAGTTCCTTTAGGCATACGATTAGCTTGTGCATTTGAGATTTTTTTACTTTTTTGAGTGAGGCTTGGATGGCTGTTTTTCCCCCTTAGGACCGTCTTTGCAGTATCTCATAGGTTTTGGACCAATTTTGGTTTTCATTCTCATTGGTTTCCATGAATTGTTTTAGTTAGTCTTTAATTTCCTGGTTGACCCAAACATTCTTAAGCAAGATGGTCTTTAGCTTCCAAGTGTTTGAATTCCTTCCAAATTTTTTCTTGTGATTGAGTTCCAGTTTCAAAGAATTGTGGTCTGAAAATATGCAGGGAATAATCTCAGTCTTTTTATATTGGTTGAGACCTGATTTGTAACCCAGTATGTGGTCTATTCTGGAAAAAGTTCTGTGTGCATTTGAGAAGAATGAGTATTCTGTTGTTTTAGGGTGGAATGTTCTGTATATCTCTGAAGTCCATCTGGTCCAGTGTGTCATTCAAAGCTCTTGTTTCTTTGTTGATCTTCTGCTTAGATGATCTGTCTATTGCTGAGAGTGGAGTATTGAGGTCTCCTACTATTAAGGTGTTATTATCGATATGATTCTTTATATTGGTTGACAGTTGGCTTATGTAGTTGGCTGCTCCCATGTTGGGGGCACAGATATTTACAACTGTTAGATCTTCTTGTTGGATAGATGCTTCAAGAATGATATAGTGTCCTTCTGTACCTCTTACTACAATCTTTAGCTTAGAATCTAATATTTCTGATATGAGAATTGCTACCCCAGCTTTCCTTTGAGTTCCGTTGGCATGAAAAATTGTTCTCCATCCCCTCACTTTCAGTCTGGATGTATCTTTAGATTCAAAATGAGTCTCTTGTAGACAGCATATGGATGGGTCCTGTCTTTTTATCCAATCTGCAACCATGTGCCATTTCATGGGAGCATTTAGGCCGTTCACATTAAGAGTGACATTGAAAGATATGATTTTAGTGCCATCCTGTTGCCTGTGAAGTCCTGTTTCTATAGATTGTCTCTGTAAATTTCTGGTCTATACTACTCTTAGGGTCTTTCTTCTTTTATAGACCCCCCTTAATATTTCTTGCAGGGCCGGCTTTGTGGTCACATATTCTTTCATTTTCTGCAGGTCCTGGGAACTCCTTGTCTCTCCACCCATTCTGATTGACAGCCTTGCTGGATCAAGTATCCTTGGCTGCATGTTCTTTTCACTTAGTACCCTGAATATGTCTTGCCAGTCCTTTCTGGCTTGCCAGGTCTCTGTGGACAGGTTTGATGTTATTCTGACATTCTTCCCTCAGTACATAAGAAATCTCTTTCCCCTAGCTGCTTTCAGGATTGTTTCCTTGTTTCTAACATTTGCAAGGTTTGCTCTTATAGGTTGAGGTGTTGATCTGTTTTCATTGATCTTGGGAGGGGTCCTCTTTGCCTCTTGGACATGAATGCTTGTTTCCTTCCTCAGATTACGGAAGTTCTCAGCTACGATTTGTTCAAATATATCTTCTAGTCCTCTCTCTCTCCACCTCCTCAGGGATCCCAATAATTCTGACATTGGAATGTTTCATGGTGTCATTATTCTCTCTCAGTCTGAATCTCCTGGGCTTTAAATAGTTTATCCCAGGCCTCCTCAGCTTCCTTCTTTTCTATCATCTTATCTTCTAGCTCACTAATTCATTCTTCAGCCTCATTTACCCTGGCTGTCAGAGTATCCAGTGTAGGCTGCATCTCATTCATAGCATTTTTAATTTCGGCCTCATTAGATCTCAAATCTGCCCTTAGAGATTCTATATTGTTGCTAATATTTTTCTCAAGCCTACATATTGACTTCATAATTGCTACCCTGAAGTCTATCTCTGACATCTTGCTTATATCCATATCCTTTAGGTCTGTGGCAGAGGCCATAGTCTCTGATTCTTTTCTTTGTTGGGTGTTTCTCCTCTTAGTCATTCTGTTGAGGGGTGGTTGAGGGAATGTACAGAGTCCAAAGTATTAACCACCACTGAAGCAAGATGCACGTGTCTTATTAGGGACCTTAGGTTTGTTGTCTTCTTGTTCTTCCAGCCTTTCTTCTGGGGGAGGGTCCTGCTGCACTGTTATTCAGGCAACCCTGTTTGGGCAGAGTTGCTCTGTCCCTGTTGGGGGTTGGGTGGGCTCAGTTTTTTTTTTTTTTTTTTTTTTGAGCTTTTGTTCTCTGTGGGCTTTCCCTGGCAGGTTTCTGCATCTCTTCCAAGTGTCAGAGCAGAAGTGACCGCCCTGAAACCTCTGTCCCAGAACAGAGAAATCGCAGTCTGCTCTTCACTGAGCTCTCCAGGACACACAGTCTCTGTTTCTGTCTGTGTTGCTAAAAACCGCAGCCTTCCCAGTTGTGCGCCAACAACTCTCTTGAGATCCATCACAGGGCTGGGCACATCTCCACCCTTTGTGCTTATAAAATCACGAGGAGCCCCTGGGTCGCGAGCACACACCCCCGGCTCCTGGATCCTGTCCTGGGGCTGGACTAAAGTCCTTTTCTCCACCGCTACTGGTCTGCGAGTCTGTGCCCGGTCCCCAGCACAGGATGCTTTTGCACTCTGGTCTTATATCACATTTCTGGTGTCAGCATATGGTGGCTCCCTTCCCCTTCTGTTTATTTTCCTATATCTGCCTGCAGAATCATGGCTCCGCCCTTCATACCTCCCAACCATGGGAGATATTCTGCTTGTAGAGATCCAGATATAATTCTTACATCTCAGGCTGATTTCATGGGTGTTCAGAATGGTTTGGTAGATATCCATCTAAATTCAGGGGACTGGTTGAAATAGGGTCCCCTACTCCTCTGCCATCTTGCCTCCCATACTTGCTTTTTAGTATATCTTGAAATGTCAGATTGTGATACTTTCAGCTTTATTTTTTTTTTTTCAAGATTGTTTTGGCTCTTTGGGGTCTTTTGTGGTTCCATACAAATTTTAGGATTATTTTTTCTGGTTCTGTGAAACATGCTGTTGGTATTTTGATAGTGATTGCATTAAATCTGTAGATTGCTTTGGATAGTATTGACATTTTATCAATAGAAAATATTTTTAAATAAAAGCAATAAGAAATATGTTTTTATTTTTTCAAGTTTTTATTTAAATTCCAGTTAGTTAACATACAGTATAATATTAATTTCAGGTCTAGAATTTAGTTATATTCCACACCCAGTGCTCATCACAAGTGCCTTCCTTAAGAGGGATATTTTTAATCATAAGTAACTGGTTTCAAATCATGAAAGCATTCCAAAAATAATTTTTTCACTTCAAACATAAAAATAACATGCTCTTTTATTCTTCAATTTTTTATAACAAGTTTACCCATGTAAAACTGATTTACGTATGAAGCTTATGTTGTAGATCAGAAAAAATATTTATAGAAGCTGTTTTGAACTATTAAAGACTATTAGAAGACATCTAGATGCCACTCAAAAAATTTTTTGAGGGTTAATTATAGTTTTGCAAGAACTTTAACCATGACTTGAAAATGCTTTCTGAGAAAGTTCTTTCAGTCATTTAAAAAAATTCTTTGAACCCTCACTATGTACCTGGCACCATGCTGTAAGCTTTATATATTTACTTATTTGAATTCATGAAGATTCAATTGTATTTTAATAACCTCTAAGTTTGTGTGACAAAGTAATGTAGAATGCAAGTATATTTTTCTGACCTTTAACTTAGCAAACTTAACTTGTAAATATTAAAGATAATTTAAAGGTCCTGGTTCATTCTTTGTCGTCTCACCTTTTTGAGATAATGTTTAGTTTCACGTAGTGAATGAAAGGCCCCTAAATTTCAGTTTACCAAATCTAATGATTAGAATGGCAATAGTTTTATAATGAAAACAGCTCTGACGTGATAGTAAATGTGCAGATCTGGTGCTATTAAGTAGATTGCTTAATATTTCTATTCCTAAAGTTAAATTTCTTTACTCAAATTCTCTTTGATAAAATGAAAATACCATTAACAGGATCTTGAAATTTTTTAACAGGCCTATAATAAGAAGCTGTCTTTGTATTATATTATTGATTTCCTCATTACTTGCTGTTTAAATAGTATAACATTGTCCAGTGATTCTCAAAATGTGTTTCTACAATTGAATTGCTAGCTTAGCCTTATTTTGAAGATCAGGTTTGCTCCCCTTAAATCTTAATAACTCAGAAACTTCTTTTTTGATTTCATAACAAATGAAGAAATTGTTACTTAAAAATAAAAGAATAAAAAGCTGAAAACCTCAGCCTGCTATCACTGGAACAAAGCATGAGAGGGATTACTGTGTTTTCTTAAAGAAAGAAACTTAAAAAAGATATTTTGATATTAATAAGTGTAACATTAATTTAATAAATATTATCAAAGGAGAAATTTAGCTTTTGAAATAGGAAAGGACTGTACATGTTAACTCTATATAGGAGTATTATTTTTATTGCTATAAATTACTAAATTTCAAACTCTTATGTGTCAATAAATTATGAATGTTATGTAAGTTTGCTCTGGGCTTTCTTTTTCTTTCTTTTTTATTTTTTTATTTTTTTAATTCTTACTCTTATGTTAATCCCCATACATTACATCATTAGTTTTAGATGAAGTGTTCCATGATTCATTGTTTGTGCATAACACGCAGTGCTCCATGCAGAATGTGCCCTCCTCAATACTCACCACCAGGCTAACCCATCCTCCCACACCCCTCCCCTCTAGAACCCTCAGTTTTTCAGAGTCCATCGTCTCTCATGGTTCGTCTACCCCTCCGATTTCCCCCGCTTCATTCTTCCCCTCCTGCTACCTTCTTCTTCTTCTTCTTTTTTTTTTAATTGAAGAATGGTTTGTGTACTCTAACCATTTGTAAAGTTGAATTCTGTTATAGTAGAGCTTATTTTTTAAAGCACATATTTGATTATACTACAGATCAAATCTCACCTTAAGAAACATAACCAATGCATACCTTAATGCTGAATAAGTAGTATGCACTTAACACATGCAAGATACTCTATTAAGCACTTACGTTTTGGGGTTTTAGCATATGTAAGTTGCTCTTTTAAACATGAGGTTCTAAAATTTTAAAATTATTAATTATGCATTACCAGAATGTACCCTTGTTTTACAGACAACAAAACTCAATGATCTAAAAAGTTTTAAATTTTTCCTGAGAACTGATAACAAGGGAAATAATGCTTATCTGTCAGTAAGCAGAGCATTAAACAAGGACACTTACAAGGGGGACTAGAACAGTGCTTCAATATGGAATTATATTCTAAATTAACACTTTTTAACAAATTCACGTGTAAAATGAAAAAAAAAAAGAGATCCATGATGTTACAAAATTTTTATTACCTATTCTCCCATCACAATGAGATATATAATTGCAAACATAATTGCAGTAAAACATTATTATTTCTTTCCTTGCACAAATTGCTAGAGTTTTAGTGACTCCTTACAAATCTAGTTCAAATTAATACTGATTTTTAATTTAATGAAAACAAACAAACAAAAAAACTACCCAAATGTTTAATGCAGCTGCTAGCTTAAAATTGAATTAAATGGTCTTGAATTGTAATTATACTTGTTAAAAAAAAATCTATGAATTCCAGCATAACTGTTTAGTAACCCTCTTCCACTTGGATACCTTGATAATGTGTGAAGAATGAATTGTGCCATCTTTGTCATCCATATATATCCCAATTCAGAAAACAATGACTCAAGTGTTTGAGCGAAACACTTGTTTGCATGAATGTATTAAAGACTCATTAATTCAATTGTTCTTTAGTGAATAAATTCCAAATACTGTTAACTTACACATAGTGTTTCTTAACATGGGATCAATGCACAACAATTACATCTAAGGAGTATTAAACTGGGGTTAAGGTTCTCCTTCCTACTCCCACCTCCAGTGTTTGGAAGAAGAAGATTATGCAAATAAGATTGTGAGAGAAAGGTTTTTTTTTTTTTATTGCTAGAAAAAGCTTAATGGTGTTTTAGAAGTGATATTGCATCTCAGAAAAGGAGCAATGCATCTTTAAAAGCTAAACTACAACTTCTTTACTTTTATCAAATTCTCTATAAATCTTTCATGACAGTTTATTTAACAAAGTGTCATTGAAACTGTATAGGTGATTGATGTGACCCATGTAAGATCAACATGAAATGTTTGTAAATGTCAGCAAAATGTGACCATCTAAAAGCATACAAGGATGGAGTTTCCATGAAAGTGAAAAACAAACAGAAAAATGTTTATCTTATTCCTTGCTTTCTGGTATGCAATTACAAATTCATAGAAGAAATATTCCATTTGATTTTCCTTGGAGTTCATGTCATCAGAGGTCTAATTTACTTTTGACATTCACCCTTTCAAAGCCTTGGTCTCTTATTCACTGGATACATTTCCTCTATCATCTATGGAAAAATAACACAGAGTCAAAATTTCTTAGCAAAATGATAATAAGTTTGGAAAATATGGGCAGAACCTTGACCAAAAACTTTCTGTATAAATTATAGGAAGCTATCAACTTGAATTGTCACCAAAGAGTTCCTGTTTACTCACATAAAGGAAAAAGCATTGTTGGTTTTCCATTTAATTGAATAAAATACTGATATAAAAACAAATATAAAAAGATAGAGAATAAAAGAGAAGGAAAAAATAACAGATTAAGCTATAAATATATAAGGAGAGTAAACCAGTAGCTCAGTCTAAATGAAATAGTTTCTTTTTTTCTTTTAAATTCCACTATAGTTAAAATACAGTGTTATTTTAGTTTCAGGTATACAATACAGTGTTTCAACAAATTCATACACAACCAGTACTCAACATGACAAGTACACTCCTTAATCCCCATCACCTATTTTACCCATCCCCCCCACCTCCCCTCTGTTAACCATTAGCTTCTTTTCTACACTTAAGAGTCTGTTTCTTGGTTTGACTCTCTTTTTCCCCTCTGTTTTGTTTGTTTGTTTGTTTGTTTCTTAACTTCTACATATAAGTGAAATCATATGATATTTGTCTTTCTCTGACTGACTTATTTCACTTAATATTATACTGTCTAGCTCCATCCATGTCTTTGCAAATGGCAAGATTTGATTCATTTTTATGGCTGAATAATATTAAATTGTGTAGGGGTGCCTGGGTGGCTGGGTTGGTTAAGCACCCGACTCTTGATTTCTGCTCTGGTCATGATCTCAGTTTCATGAGCTCGAGCCCCATGTTGGGCTCCATGCTCAATGGGGAGTCTGCATGAGATTCTCTCTATCTCACTCTGCTCCTTTCCCCAATCACTCTTTCTCTCTAAAATAAATAAATATTTAAAAAATGTGTATCTATAACCACATCTTCTTTATCCATTCATCAGTCGATGGACACATGGACTGCTTCCATAATTTAACTATTGTAAATAATGCTGCTATAAACATAGGGTTGGATGTATACCTATGAATTAGAATTTTTGTATTTTTTTGGGTAAATACACGGTAGTATGATTACTAGATCATAGGGTAGTTCTATTTTTAACTTTTTGAGGAACCTCTATACAGGTTTCCACAGTGGATACACCATTTTGCATTTTAACCAACAGTGCACAAGGGTTCCTTTTTCTCTACATCCTCAACACTTGTTTTTCTTGTGTTGTTGATGTTAGCAATTCTGACAGATATAGATCTGTAGTATCTTGGTGTGAGGTGATATGTCATTGTAGTTTTGATTTGTACTTTTCTGATGATGAGCAATATTGAGCATCTTTTTGTGTGCCTGTTGGCCATTTAGGTGTCTTCTTTGGAGAAATGTCTGTTCATGTCTTCTGCCCATTTTTTAATTGAATTATTCATTTTTTGGGTGTTGAGTTTTATAAGCTCTTTATATATTTTGGATACTAACCCTTCATTGGATGTGTCATTTGCAAATATCTTCTCCAATTCCAAGGTTGTCTTTTAGTTTTGTTGATTGTTTCTTTTGCTGTGCAGAAGCTTTTTGTTTTGATGTAATCCCAATAGTTTATTTTTGCTTTTATTTATTTATTTATTTATTATTTATTTATTTATTTATTTATTTATTTATTTTGCCTCAGGAGACATATCTAGAAAAATGTTGCTATGGCCAATGTCAGAAAACTTACTGTTTCTGCTCTTTTTTCTTTTTTTTTTTAAAGATTTTATTTATTTATTTGACAGAGAGAGAGAGAGAGCACAATCAGGAGGAGTGGCAGGCAGAGAGAGAGAGAGAGAAGCGGGCTGCCCACAGAGCAGGGGGAGCCTGATGTGGGACTTGATCCCAGGACCCTGGAATCATGACCTGAGCCAAAGGCAGTTGCTTAACCAACTGAGCCACCCAGGCAATTTCTATGGTTTCAGGTCTCACATTTAGGTCTTTAATCCATTTAAATTTGTTTTTGGCTGTGGAGAAAGAAAGTAGTCCAGTTTCACTCTTTTGCATGTAGCTGTCCAGTTTTCCCAACATCATTTTTGAAGAGACTATCTTTTTCCTATTGGATATTTTTCCTGTTTTGTCAAAGACTAATTAGCCATATAATTGTGGGTTTATTTCTGGGTTTTCTGTTCTGTCCATTGGTCTATGTGTCTATTTTTATGCCTGTACCATACTGTTTTGATTATTACAGCTTTGTAATGCAATTTGAAGTATGGAATTGTGATGCCTTCAGCTTTGCTTTCTTTACCAAAGTTGATTTGGTTCTTCAGGGTCTTTTGTGGTTCCATATAAATTTTAGGATTGTTTGTTCTAGCTCTGTGAAAAATGTTGGTGGTATTTTGATAGGGATTGCATTAAATGTGTAGATTGCTTTGGGTAACATAGATATTTTAATAATATTTGTTCCACCAATCCATGAGCATGGAATATCTATCCATTTCTTTGTGTCATTTTCAATTTCTTTCATCATTGTTTATAGATTTCAAAGTACAGGTCTTTGATCTCTTTGGTTAGGTTCATTCCTAAGTATCTTATTGTTTTTGGTGCAATTGTAAATGGGATTGTTTTCTTATTTTCTGTTTCCACTACCTCATTATTGGTATATAGAAATGTAACAGAATTCTTTTTTTTTTAAGACTTTATTTATTTATTTGACAGAGAGAGAGACAGCGAGAGAAGGAAAACAAGCAGGAGGAGTGGGAGAGGGAGAAGCAGGCTTCCCGCTGAGCAGGGAGCCCCATGCAGGACTTGATCCCAGGACCCTGGGATCATGACCTGAGCCGAAGGCAGA
Source organism: Mirounga leonina (assembly GCF_011800145.1). NCBI lineage: Eukaryota > Metazoa > Chordata > Mammalia > Carnivora > Phocidae > Mirounga > Mirounga leonina. The sequence continues at coordinate 16,745,302 of NW_023270513.1, forward strand.
TGCTTAACGACTGAGCCACTCAGGCGCCCCTGTAACAGAATTCTTCACATTAATTTGTATCCTGCAACTTTTCTGAATTCATTTATCAGTTCTAGTAGCTTTTTGTTGGGGTCTTTAGGGTTTTCTGTATATAATATCTTGGCATCTGCAAATAGTGAAAATTTTACTTCTTCCTTACCAATTTGGATGCCTTTTATTTTTTTTTGTTGTCTGATTGTTGTGGCTAGTATTTCCAGAATTATGTTGAATAAAAGTGGTGAGCGTGGACACCCTTGACTACTTCCTGACCTTGGGGGGAAAGTTCTCATTTTATCAGCATTTAGCATGATGCTTACTGTGGGTTTTCATATATGGCCTTTATTATGTTGAGGTAAACATAAACCCTACTTTGTTTAGGGTTTTTATTCTAAATGGATGTTGTACTTTGTCAAATCATTTTTCTACATCTATTTAGATGATCATATGGTTTGTATCCTTTCTCTTATTGATGTGATGTTATCACGTTGAATGATTTGTGGATATCATCCTTGAATCCTTGGACTAAATCCTGCTTGAATGGGATGATTCAACTGGGAGGGTGAATGATTTTTTTTAAATGTATTGTTGGTTTCTGTTTGCTAGTATTTTGTTGAGGATTTTTGCATCTATATTCATCAGGGATATTGGTCTGTAGTTCTTTGTGTGTGTGTGTGTGTGTGTGGTGTCTTTACCTAGTTTTGGTATCAGTGTGATACTTACCTCATAGAATGAATTTGGAAGTTTCCTTTTCTATTTTTTGGAATAGTTTGAGAAGAAGAGGTATTAATTCTTCTTTAAATATTTGGTATAATTCACCTGTGAAACAATCTGGTCCTGGAATTTTGTTTGTGGGGAATTTTTTGATTACTGACTCAATTTCTTTGCTGGTTATTGGTCTATTCAAGTTTTCTATTTTTTCTTGTTCCAATTTTGGTAATTTATATGTTCCCAGAATTTATCCATTTCTTCTTGTTTGTCCAATTTGTTGGCATATAGTTTTTCATAATATTCTCTTACATTTGTTCATATTTATGTGGTGTTGGTTGTTATTTCTCCTCTCTCATTTGTGATTTTGTTTAGATGGTTCCTTTCTTTTTGTTTTTTTCTTTTTGATGAGTTTGGCTAGAAGTTTATCCATTTTGTAGATCTTTCAGAGAACCAGCTCCTGGTTTCATTGATTTGTTCTCTGTTGTTGTTTTTGTTTGTTTTTACTTTCTATGTCATTTATTTCTGTTCTAATCTTTATTATTTCCTTCCTCTACTGGCTTTAAGTTTCATTTGTTTTTCCTTTCCTAGTTCCTTTAGGTGTAAGGTCAGGTTGTTTTATTTGAGATTTTTCTTGCTTCTTAAGATAGGCCTGTGCTGCTTTATATTTCCCTCTTAGGACCATGTTTGCTGTATCCCAAAGGTATTGGAATGTTGTGTTTTCATTTTCATTTGTTACCATGTATTTTTTTAAATTTCTTCTTTGATTTCATGTTTGACCCATTCATCGTTAATAGTATGCTGCTTAACCTCCATGTTATTTGTGGTATTCCCCAATTTTTTCTTGTGGTTGACTTCAAGTTTCATAGTGTTGTGGTCAAAAATATGCATGGTATGATCTCAGTCTTTTTGTACTTGTTGAGGCCTAATTTGTCACGTAGTATGTGATATATTCTGGAAAATGTTCCATGTGCACTTGTAAAGAATGTGTATTCTGTTTTAGGATAGAATGATCTGCATATATCTGTTAAATTCATCTGTTCCAATGTATCATTCAAAGCCACTGTTTCCTTGTTTATTTTCTGTTTAGATGTTCTGTTCACCAAAGCAAGTGGGGTGTTAGAGCCCCTACTACTGTTGTATTAGTATTGATTAGTTCCTTTATGTTTGTTATTAACTGTTTTATGTATTTGAGCAGTCCCATTTTGGGTGTGTAAATATTAAAATTGTCATATCTTCTTGTTGGATTGTCTCCTGTGTTAATATATAGTGTCTTTCTTTGTCTCTTGTTACAGACTTTGTTTTAAAGTCTATTTTGTGTGATATAAGTATTGCTACTGTAGCTTTCTTCTGACATCCATTTGTATGATAAACATTTCTCCATCCCCTCACTTTCAATCTGCAGGTATCTCTAGGTCTGAGATGAGTAGGAATAATATAGATGAGTCCTGTTTTTTTAATCTGTTCTGTCACCTTATTTCTTTTGATTGAAGCTTTTAGTCCATTTACATTCAAAGTAATTTTTTTAAAGATTATATTTACTTATTTGAGAGAGAGTGAGAGAGACCAAGAGTGCAGGGGAAGGAGCAGATGGAGAAAGATAAGCAGACTCTCTACTGAGCACAGAGCCCAAAATGGGGCTCGATCTCATAACCCTGAGATCATGACCTGAGCTGAAATCATGAGTTGTTCACTTAACTGACTGAGCCACCCAGGTGCCCCCCAAATAATTATTGATGGGTGTGTATTTATTGCCATTGTGCTACTTGATTTGTTGTTGTTTTTGTAGTTTTTCTGTCTCTCATGGTTTGCTGGGGTTTTTTAGTGATTATTTTGGTTTCTTACTTTTTATTTTTTGCATACCTATTAGTGCTTTTGTTTAGAACAATAAGCACCTTTATTACATGATCAAAGATAGAAGGCAGGAAGATTTATTTGCCTTTCTGAGCTTTTCTTTTCCTCGGATGGAAGTCTACCTCCTTGTCCTGTAGCATATAGCCATCTTCTTGGCCACACTGGCCTGTTTTTGAAATGAGGCCTGCAAGAAGCTTGCCCTGCTGGCACTGCTCCTCTGGAAAACTGCTGATTTTGGCATTTTTTTCCTTTCATTATACTTATTTTGAATTTTCTGAGGTTTTTTTTTTTTTTTAATTTCTTTCTCCTTTGATGTTAGCTTGGCCCCCTTCTTGTGGCCAAGGGGCAGTGCATAGCAGGACTCATACCACTGTGGGTTGTCAATAAGCATGATACAGTTCTTCACCAGGGTCTTTGTGTGGACTATTTCCTTGTTGGATGCATTGTAGACAACATCAATAAGTAAGAGTAAGAAAAATTAGAAGCACAAAGTAAAAGGATGTAAAATATGATACCAAATATCTGAATCATGGAGGGGAAAAGAGTAAAGAGTGAGTTCAAAAATAAGCAACCATCTAGTTAATATAGACTGCTATATGCAGGAGATGTTATATGTAAGCTGAATGGTAACCACAAATCAAAAAACAGTAATACTTCTTTTACAACTAGTGCCAAGTGATGGGAATCTCTCAGGACAACTGGCACAAGAAACAGCCCCAGACAAAGCTCCCCACATCCAGCCTCAAAGCATGGTTCTTCTTGTTGGCTCCCCAAATGTGGACTGTATGAATGTGGCAGGGGCCAATCTTAGTGTTGACAGTGGGGCATCCTTGCTCATACTTCTGCTTTTTATGGTAGGGCTTTCTCTTGCCCCCAATATTATGATGCTTGTGCCAGTTGTCCTGAGAGATTCCCATCACTTGGCACTAGTTGTAAAAGAAGTATTACTGTTTTTTTATTTGTTTTGATTACCATTCAGCTTACATATAACATCTCCTGCATATAGCAGTCTATATTAACTAGATGGTTGCTTATTTTTGAACTCACTCTTTACTCTTTTCCCCTCCATGGTTCAGATATTTGGTATCATATTTTACATCCTTTTACTTTGTGCTTCTAATTTTTCTTACTCTTACTTATTGTTTTTTTGTGTTCCACTCACAGAATCTCACCTAACATTTCTTGCAGGGCTGTTTTAGTGGTCATGAATTCTTTTAAGTCTGTTTACGTGGGAAACTCTTTATCTCTTCATCTATTCTGAATGACATTCTTGTTGGATAGAGTATTTTTGGCTGCAGATTTTTCCTTTCAGCACTTCAAATACATCATGCCACTCACTTCTGGCCTGCAAATCTTCTGCTGAAACACCTGAAATCATTATGGGGTTTCTTTTGTGTGTAAATGTCTTCTTTTCTCTTACAATCTTTAAAATGATCTCTGTGCCTCCTGAATCTGGATCTGTTTCCCTCCCCAGATTTGGGAAATTTTCAAGTATTGTTTCTTCAAATATGTTTTCTGCCCACCTTCCTCTCTCCTCCTGGGATCCCTATAATGTGAATATTGCTATGCTTGATGGAGGAACCATTTCTTAAAGTTTATTCTCATTATGAAGTATTTGTTTATCTCTCACATGCTCAGCTTCATTATTTTCAATTACTCTATCTTCCAGATCATTGATATGTTCCTCGGCTTCCTGTCACATATTATTTATTCCATCTATTATATTTTTAATTTCACTTATTGAGTTCTTCATCTCTGATATGTTATTTTTTATCTCTTTGTCAAGGGTCTCACTGATGTCCTCCACCCTTTACTGAAGTCCAGTGAGTATCTATTTTTTCCATGTTTTCTTATAATTTAAATTCCAGTTAGTTAACATACAGTGAAATATTAGTTTTAGGCTTACAATATAGTGATTAACCCTTCCATAAAACACCCAGTGCTCATCACAACAAGTGCGCCCCTTAATCCCCATCACCTATTTAACCTCTCTGCCCACCTCCCCTTTGGCAACCATCACTTTGCTCTCTACACTTAAGAATCTGTTGGCTTGCATCCTTCTCTTTATTTTTCCCTTATGCTTATTTATTTTGTTCCTGAAATTCCACATATGAGTGAAATCATATGGTATTTACACATGGTGTTTGTCTTTCTCTGATTGATTTTTATCACTTAGCATAATATTCTACCTCTACCCATGTCATTGCAAGTGGCAAGATTTCATTCTTTTTATGGCTGAGTAATATTCCATTATGTATACAACTTCCTCTTTATCCATTCATTGTGGGTGCACATTTGGGCTCTTTCTAAAATTTGGCTATTGTTGATAATGATGCTATAAACATTAGGGTGCATGAGTCCCTTTGAATCAGTGTTTTTTAATCTTTGGGTAGATAGCTGGTAGTGCAATCACTGGGCCATAGGGTAGTTGTATTTTTAACTTTTTGAGGAAGTTGCATACTATTTTCCAGAGTGGCTGCAACAGTTTGCATTCCCATTAACAGGGCAAGAGGGTTTCCCTTAATCCCCATCCTCGCTGGCACCTGTTGTTTCTTGTGTTGTTGATTTTCGTCATTCTGACAGGTGTGAGGTGATGTCTCATTATAGTTTTGACTTCTATTTCCTTGATGATGAGTGAAGTTGAGCATCTTTTCATGTGTCAGTTGGCCATCTGTGTATCTTCTTTGGAAAAATGTCTATCATGTCTTATGCCCATTTTTAATTGAATTATTCATTTTTAGGGTGTTGAGTTTTATAAGTTCTTTTTATATTTTGTATAATAACCCTTTATAAGATCTGCCATTTGCAAATATCTTCTCCCATTTACAGGTTGCCTTAGAGTTTGGTTGATATTTTTTTCTTATATTGTTATTTTGATGAAATCCCAATAGTTTATTTTTGCCTTTTTTCCCCTTCCTCCAGAGCCATATCTAGAAAGAAGTTACTTTGGCCTATGTAGAATCTTGTTATTTTGATGAAATCCCAATAGTTTATTTTTGCCTTTTTTCCCCTTCCTCCAGAGCCATATCTAGAAAGAAGTTACTTTGGCCTATGTAAAAACGGTTACAGCCAGTGTTCTTCTCTTGGATTTTTAAAGTTTTAGGTCTCACGTTTAGGTCATTCATCCATTTCGAATTTATTTTTATGTATCATGTAACAAAGTGGCCCAGTTTCATTCTTTTGCATATTGCTGTCCAGTTTTCCCAACATCATTTGTTGAAAAGACTCTCTTTTTCTCATTGGATATTCTTTCTTGCTTTGTTAAAGATTAATTTACTATATAGTTGTGGGTTTATTTCTGGGTTTTCTATTCTCTTCCACTGAAATATGTCTATTTTTATGCCAGTGCCATACTGTTTTGATCATTACAGCTTTTTAAAGATTTTATTTATTTATTTGACAGAGAAAGACACAGCGAGAGAGGGAACACAAACGGGGAGTGGGAGAGGGAGAAGCAGACTCCCTGCCGAGCAGGGAGCCCAATGCGGGACTTGATCCCGGGACTCCAGGATCATGACCTGAGCTGAAGGCAGTCGCTTAACCAACTGAGCCACCCAGGCGCCCACATTACAGCTTTTTAATATAACTTGAAGGTCGAATTGCAATGCCTCCAGCTTCACTTTTCTTTTTCAAGCCTGCTTTCGCTGATTTGGGGTATTTTGTAGTTCCATATAAATTTTAGAATTGTTCTAGCTTTGTGAAAAATGTTGGTGGTATTTTGATAAGGATTGCATTAAATGTGCGTACCTTTGGATAGTATAGACATTTTAGCAATATTGCTCCTTCCAATCCATGAGCATGGGATGTTTTCCCATTTCTGTTTCATTTTCAATTTCTTTCATTAGTGTTTTATAGTTGTCAGAGTACAGTTCTTTCACCTCTTTAGTTAGGTTTATTCCTATTCCTGGTATCTTATTGTTTTTGGTGCAATTGTAAATGGGATTGATTCCTTAACTTTCCTTCTGCTGTTTCATTAATGGTGTATAGAAATGCAACAGATTTCTGTACACTGATTTTTATTTTGCTCAATCTTTTTCTCTTTAACATATAATGAATTATTTGTTTCAGAGGTATAAGTCTGTGATTCATCAGTCCTACACAATTCACAACACTCACCATAGTATATACCCTCTCCAGTGTCCATCACCCATCCACCCCATCCCACCCACTACCTTCCACTCCAGCAACCCTCAGTTTGTTTCCTGAGATTAAGAGTCTCTTAAGGTTTGTCTCCCTCTCTGGTTTCATCTTGTTTCATTTTTCCTTCCCTGCCTCTATGATCCTCTGTCTTGTTTCTCAAATTATATCAGAGAGATCATATGATACTTATCTTTCTCTGATTGACTTATTTATATCATGTGAGTTTACTGAATTCATTCATCATTTCTAGCAGTTTCTCATGGTGTCTTTTGTGTTTTCTATATAGAATATCATGTGATTGGCAAATAGTGAAGGCTTTACTTTTTCCTTAGAGATATAGAAGGCTTTGATTACTTTTTGTTGTCTGATTGCTGTGGCTAGGACTTCCAGTATTATGTTGAACAATAGTGGTGACAGTGGACATCCCTGTCTTGTTCCTGACCTTGGAGGTAAAACTCTCAGACTTTCCCCACTGAAGATGATATTAGCTGTGGGTTTTTCATAAAGGGCCTTTATGGTATTGAGGTATGTTCCCTCTAACCCTATTTTATATGAGGGTTTTTATCATGAATGGATGTTGTACATTGCCAAATGCTTTTTCTGCATCTATCAACAGAATCAAAATTCTTACCTTTCTTTTATTAATGTGAATTGATTGACTTGCAAATACTGAACTACACTTGGAGCCCAGGAATACATTGCACTTGATCATGGTGAATAATTTTTTAAATGTACAGTTGGCTTCAGTTTGCTAGTATTTTATTGAGAAATTTTGCATCCATGTTCATCATAGATATTGGCCTGTAGTTCTTTTTTTAGATGGATTCTTTTTTTTAAATTGTGTTATGTTAATCACCATACATTATATCATTAGTTTTTGATGTAGTGTTCCATGATTCATTGTTTGCATATAACACCCAGTGCTCCATTCACTACATGCCATCTTTAATACCCATCACCAGGCTAACCCATCCCCCCACCCCCCTCCCTTCTAGAATCCTCAGTTTGTTTCACAGAGTCCATAGTCTCTCATGGATCAGCTCCCCCTCTGATTTCCCCCCCTTCATTTTTCCCTTCCTGCTATCTTCTTTCATTCTTTTTTTTTAACATATAATGTATTATTTGTTTCAGAGGTACAGGTCTGTGATGCAACAGTCTTACACAATTCACAGCACTCACCACAGCACATACCCACCCCAATGTCCTTCACCCAGCCACCCCATCCTTCCCACCCCCACCACTCTAGCAACTCTCAGTTTGTTTCCAGAGATTAAGAATTCCTCATATCAGTGAGATCAAATGATAGATGTCTTTCTCTGATTGACTTATTTCGCTCAGCATAATACCCTCCAGTTCCATCCAGATCATTACAAATGGCAACATTTAATTCCTTTTGATGGATGCATAATATTCAATTGTATATATATATATATACCATATCTTCTTTATCCATTCATCTGTTGATGGACATCTTGGCTCTTTTCATAGTTTGGCTATTGTGGACCTTGCTGCTATAAACATACCCCTTCGGATTCCTACATTTCTATCTTTGGGGTAAATATCCAGTAGTGCAATTGCTGGGTCGTACGGTAACTCTATTTTCAAATTTTGAGGAACCTCCATACTGTTTTCCAGAGTGGCTACACCAGCTTGCATTCCCACCAACAGTGTAAGAGGGTTCCACTTTCTCCACATCCCTGCCAACATCTGTCGTTTCCTGACTTGTTAATTTTAGCCATTCTGACTGGTGTGAGGTGGTATCTCATTGAGGTTTTGATTTGGATTTCCCTGATGCCGAGTGATGTTGAGCACTTTTACATGTGTCTGTTGGCCATTTCGATGTCTTCTTTGGAAAAAATGTCTGTTCATATCTTCTGCCCATTTCTTGATTAGATTATTTGTTCTTTGGGTGTTGAGTTTAAGAAGTTCTATATAGATTTTGGATACTAGCCCTTTATCTGATATGTCATTTGCAAATATCTTCTCCCATTCTGTCGGTTGTCTTTTGGTTTTGTTGACTGTTTCTTTTGCTGTGCAAAAACTTTTGATCTTGATGAGTTCCCAATAATTCATTTTTGCCCTTGCTTCCCTTGCCTTTGGTGATATTTCTAGGAAGAAGTTGCTTCGGCTGAGGTCAAAGAGGTTGCTGCCTGTGTTCTTTAGGATTTTGCTGGAATCCTGTCTCACATTTAGGTCTTTCAACCATTTTGAGTCTACTTTTGTGTGTGGTGTAAGGAAATGGTCCAGTTTCATTCTTCTGCATGTGGCTGTCCAATTTTCCCAACACCATTTGTTGAAGAGACTGTCTTTGTTCCATTGGACATTCTTTCCTGCTTTGTCAAAGATGAGTTGACCATAGTGTTGAGGGTCCATTTCTGGGCTCTCTATTCTGTTCCATTGATCTATGTGTCTGTTTTTGCGCCAGTACCATACTGTCTTGATTACAACTTTGTAATAGAGCTTGAAGTCTGGAATTGTGATGCCACCAGCTTTGCTTTCCTTTATAAACATTCCTCGGGCTATTTGGGGTCTTTCCTGGTTCCATACAAATTTTAGGATTATTTGTTCCATTTCTTTGAAAAAAGTGGATGGTATTTTGATGGGGATTGCATTGAATGTGTAGATTGCTCTAGGTAGCATTGACATCTTCACAATATTTGTTCTTGCAATCCATGAGCATGGAACGTTTATCCATTTCTTTGTGTCATCCTCAATTTCTTTCATGAGTATTTTATAGTTTTCTGAGTACAGATTCTTTGTCTCTTTGGTGAGATTTATTCCTAGGTACCTTATGGTTTTGGGTGTAATTGTAAAAGGGATCGATTCCTTAATTTCTCTTTCTTCTGTCTTGTTGTTGGTGTATAGGAATGCCACTGATTTCTGTTCATTGATTTTATATCCTGCCACTTTACTGAATTCCTGTATGAGTTCCAGCAGTTTTGGGGTGGAGTCTTTTGGGTTTTCCACATAAAGTATATCATCTGCAAAGAGTGAGAGTTTGACTTCTTCTTTGCCAATTTGGATGCCTTTGATTTCTTTTTGTTGTCTGATTGCTGTGGCTAGGACTTCTAATACTATGTTGAATAGCAGTGGTGATAGTGGACATCCCTGCCGCATTCCTGACCTTAGGGGGAAAACTCTCAGTTTTTCCCCATTGAGAATGATATTTGCTGTGGGTTTTTCATAGATGGCTTTTATGATATTGAGGTATGTACCCACTATCCCTATACTCTGAAAAGTTTTGATCAAGAAAAGATGCTGTACTTTGTCAAATGCTTCTTCTGCATCTATTGAGAGGATCGCATGGTTCTTGTTTTTTCTTTTATTAATGTATTGTATCACATTGATTGATTTGTGGATGTTGAACGAACCTTGCAGCCCAGGAATAAATCTCACTTGGTCTTGGTGAATAATCCTTTTAATGAACTGTTGGATCCTATTGGCTCGTATTTTGGTGAGAATTTTTGTATTCACGTTCATCAAGGATATTAGTCTGTAATTCTTTTTGATGGAGTCTTTGTCTGGTTTTGGGATTAAGGTAATGGTGGCCTCATAAAATGAGTTTGAAAGTTTTCCTTCCATTTCTCTTTATTGGAACAGTTTCAGAAGAACAGGTATTAATTCTTCTTGAAATGTTTGGTAGAATTCCCCCTGGGATAGCCATCTGGCCCTGGTCTCTTGTTTGTTGGGAGATTTTTGATTACTGCTTGAATTTCCTTCTGGTTATAGGTCTGTTCAGGTTTTCTATTTCTTCCTCGTTCAGTTTTGGTAGTTTATCTATCCCTAGGAATGCATCCATTTCTTCCACATTATCTAATTTGCTGGCATATAGCTGTTCATAATATGTTCTTATGATTGTTTGTATTTCTTTTGTGTTGGTTGTGATCTCTCCTCTTTCATTCATGATTTTGTTGATTTGGGTCATTTCTCTTTTCTTTTTGATAAGTCTGGCCAGGGGTTTATCAATCTTGTTAATTCTTTCAGAGAACCAGCTCCTAGTTTCATTGATCTGTTCTACTGTTCTTTTGGTTCCTATTTCATTGATTTCTGCTCTGATCTCTATTATTTCTCTTCTCTTGCTGGGTTTAGGCTTTATTTCCTGTTCTTTCTCCCGCTCCCTTAGGTGTAGGTTTCGGTTGTGTATTTGAGACCTTTCTTGTTTCTTGAGAAAGGCTTGTATTGCTATATACTTTCCTCTTAGGACTGCCTTTGCTGCATCCCAAAGATTTTGAACAGTTGTGTTTTCATTTTCATTTGTTTCCATGAATTTTTTTTAATTCTTCTTTAATTTCCTGGTTGACCTATTCATTCTTTAGTAGGATGCTCTTTAACCTCCATGTATTTGAATTCTTTCTGACTTTCCATTGTGGTCTGAAATTATGCAGGGAATGATCCCAGTTTTTTGTACTGGTCAAGACCTGATTTGTGACCTAGGATGTGATCTATTCTGGAGAATGTTCCATGGGCACTAGAGAAGAATGTGTATTCTGTTGCTTTGGGATGGAATGTTCTGAATATATGTCTGAAGTCCATTTGGTCCAGTGTGTCATTTAAAGTCTTTATTTCCTTGTTGATCTTTTGCTTAGATGACCTGTCCATTTCAGTGAGGGGGGTGTTAAAGTCCCCCATTATTATTGTATTGTTGTCAATGTGTTTCTTTGCTTTTGTTATTAATTGGCTTATATAATTGGCTGCTCCCATGTTAGGGGCATAGATATTTACAATTGTTAGATCTTCTTGCTGGATAGACCCTTTAAGTAAGATATAGTGTCCCTCCTCATTTCTTATTACAGTCTTTGGTTTAAAATCTAATTTGTCTGATAGAAGGATTGCCAGCCCAGCTTTCTTTTGGTGTCCATTAGCATGGTATATTATTTTCCACCTCCTCACTTCCAATCTGGGGGTGTCTTTTGGTCTAAAATGAGTCTCTTGCAGGCAGCATATTGATGGGTCTTGTTTTTTTATCCAGTCTGGTACCCTGTGTCTTTTGATTGGGGCTTTTAGCCCATTTACATTCAGGGTAACTATGGAAAGAAATGAATTTAGTGCCATTGTATTGCCTGTAAGATTGCTGTTACTGTGTATTGTCTGTGTTACTTTCTGGTCTATGTTACTTTTAGGCTCTTTCTTTGCTTAGAGAACCCCTTTCAATATTTCTTGTATGGCTGGTTTGGTTTTGCAAATTATTTTAATTATTTTTTGTTTTGGAAGCTTTTTATCTGTCCTTCTATTTTCAATGACAGCCTAGCTAAACAAATCAGAAAAGACCTGAAACTGGGGGAAAAAAAATGGTAAGAAAGAAAAAAGAAAAAAAAAAGATAAAGATAAAACAAACAGACAGACAAACAAACAAAAAAACAGAATATGATCAAATATGATCAGTCTGGTGCATAGGTCAGTGCCACACACTAGGTTTTGGGTGTTTTTTGGTCTGTTAGAAGAAAGTGCCTCCCAAAATTTTAAAGACCGAAAAGCTTATATATGTACAAAATAAGGGTAAATATGATGAAGAGATGGAATATGACTGTAAAGATGAGAATTATAAATGACTTTATAAAAGGAATTGGTAAGAAGTTGGTTGAAAAAAGAAAGAAGAGGTTTTTTTTAAAAAAAGGGGAGAGAATGTGATCAGGCGGGAGAGTAGAACAAAGCCATACGCTAGAGATTTAGGGTATATTTTGGTCTGTTCAAAGAAAATGTATCCCAAAATTTGAAGAGAAAACAACTTATATATATATATATACCAAAACTAAGGTTAACTACTATGAAGGGATAGAATATGACTCTAAAAATGAAAAATAAAAAAGATTTCTTAAAGAAGGGATTGGTAAGATGTTGGTTGAAAAAGGGAAAAAAAAGAAAAAAGAAAATTAAAAAAATTAATTTTGAAAGACTAAAGAATCATGGGAAAAAAGCCATGAATTCTATGTGCTGTATTCCCCTGGCTCTGGAGTTCTGCCGTTCTCATTGATTGGTAAACTTGATCTTGGCAGGCTGTTCTTGCTGATCTTCTGGGGGTGGGACCTGTTGCCGTGGTTCTCAAATATCTTTGCTGGTGGTGGAATTGCCCTGCCCTTGCTGAGGCCGGGCTAAGTAATCTGCTCGGGTTTGCTCTTGGGAGCTTTTGTTCCCTGCAAGCTTTCTGTACAGCTTTGGAGGACAAGAGTGAAAATGGCGGCCTTCCAATCTCCACCCTGGAGGAGCCGAGAATTTGGGGTCCCACTGCTCAGTGATCCCCCAGAGAAAAGCAGTCAATCACTCCCGTCTTCCCGTTCTCCGGCTGCACTCCATGCTCACCTGGCCTGTGGCCAATCGTTTCTATCTCTGGCACTCCTAACCCAGTAGATTACTCTGGTGCACTCCCACACCACTCCTTCTAGGGGGAGGAAGGGGTGTGTCCCCCGATCTACTGCTTGTTGTGTCCCTGCTGGAAGAGCAGTGGCCCACCTGTGCCGCGGATCATGGTTTATGGCAACCCCGAGCTGAGAGCCCACTCCTTGGCCCCGTCTTTGCAGCTGGCTTCCCTGCTCTGATACCTGGGAGCTCTGCCGCACTCAGGCATGCCCAGTCTTTCTGTGACCCTGAGGGTTTGAGACCACCCTGTCTCCGCAAGTGTTCCACCTACCGCTTAGCCACTGGAGCAACATCCCTCAGCAGAGCTGACTTCTAAAATTTCCGATTTTGTGCTCCTCAGTTCTATCACTTGCCAGGAGCTGGCTGACGGAGGCCCCCTCCCCTGCTACCTATCTTCCCAAATATCCCCTCGGATTCACTTCTCCACACATCCTACCTTCCAGAAAGTGGTCGCTTTTCTGTTCAGAGTTGCTTCTATTCTTTTCTTCCATCTCCTATTGAGTTTGTAGGTGTTCAGAATGGTTTGATCCCTATCTAGGTGAATTCCTGGGACCAGAGGAAATTTAGGTCTCCTACTCCTCCACCATCTTGCTCCTCCTCTTGATGGGCTCTTTATCTGGCTTTGGTATCAGGGTAATGCTGACATCATAAGATGAATTTGGAAGTTTTACTTCCATTTCTATCTTTTGGATCATTTTGAGAAGAATAGGTATTAATTTTCTTTTAATGATTGGTAGAATTCTCCTTTGAAGCCATCTGGACTTTGACTTTTGTTTGTTGGGAGTTTTTTGATTATTGACTCAATTTCTTTGCTGGTTATCAATCTGTTCAAATTTTCTATTTCTTCCTCTTCCAACTTTGGTAGTTTATGTTTCTAGGAATTTATCCATTTGTTCCTTGTTCAATTTGTTGGCATATGGTTTTTCATAATGTTTCCTTATAATTATATTTCTGTACCATTGGTTTTTATTTCTCCCCTCTCATTTGTGCTTTTATTTATTTGGGTTTTTCTTTTTCTTTTTTTTTTTCTTTTTTTGATAATTGTAGCTAGAGGTTTATAAATTTTATTAATTTTTTTCAAAGAACCAGCTCCTGGTTTTATTGATCTGTTCTATCTTTTTTTTTTTTTTAGTTTCTATATCACTTATTTTTGCTCTGAACTTTATTATTTCCTTCCTTCCTCTAGTTTTGTGTTTCTTTTTGTAGTTCCTTTAGATACAATATTAGAATGTTTATTTGAGATTTTTCTTGCTTCTTGAGGTAGGCCTTAATTGCTCTATACTTCCCTCAGAGGACTGCTTTTGCTGTATCCCAAAGGTTTTGTATCATTGTGTTTTTATTTTCATTTCTGTCCATGTATTTTTAAATTTCGTCTTTGATTTCCTGGTTGAGCCATTCATTGTTGAGTAGCATGTTGTTTAACCTCTATGTATTTGTGATCTTTCTAATTTTTTTCTTGTGGTTGACTTATAGTTTCATCATGTTGTGGTTAGAAAAGTTGCATGGTATGTATTCAGTCTTTTTGTATTTGTTGAGTCCTGATTTGTGACCTCACATTTGATCTATTCTGGAGTATGTCCCATGCACACTTGAAAAGAATGTGTATTCCACTGTTTTAGGTTGGAGCATTCTGAATATATCTGTTAAGTCTATCTGATCCAGTGTGTCAGTCAAAGTCATGGTTTCCTTTTTGATTTTCTGTTTAGATGATGTGTCCATTGATGTAACTGGGGTGTTAAACTCTCCTACTATTATTGTGTTATCCTCAGTTAGTTCCCTAATGTTCATTATTGTTTTATATATTTGGGTGCTCCAGTATTGGAGGCATAAATATTTACAATTGTTAGATCTTCTTGCTTGATTGTCCCCTTTGTTATGATATAGTGCCCTCCTTTATCTCTTGTTACATTCTTTGTTTTAAAGTCTAGTTTGTCCCACATAAGTACTGTTACTCTGGCTTTCTTTTGACATTCATTTGTGTGATAAAAATTTCTTCATCTCTTCACTTTCTATCTGCAGGTGTATTTATGTCTGAAATGAATCTCTTATCAGCAGAAGATAGATGGGTCTTTTTTTTTTTTAATCCATTCTGACACCCTATGTCTTGATTGGAACATTTAGTTCATTTGTATTCAAAGTAATTATTGATAGATATGTATTTAGTGCCATTTTATTACTTGTTTTGTCATTGCTTCTGGAGAATTTCTCTGATCCTCTCTTGTCTTTGTCAATTTTGGTCTCTCCTTTTCACTCAAAGAGTCCCCTTCAATATTTCTTGCAGGGCTGTTGTAGTGGTCATGAATTCCTTTAGTTCTTGTTTGTCTGGGAAACTTTATCTCACCTTCTTTCCTGAATGATAGTGTTGCTGGATAGGGTATTGTTGGCTGCGTATTTTTCCCTTTCAGTACTTTGACTATATCATGCCTTTCTCTTCTGTCTTTCCAAGTTTCTGTTGAGATATTTCCAGGCAGCCTTATGGGCTTTTCCTTGTAAGTTAATGACCTCTTTTTTTTTTTTTTTTTTGCTTCTTTAATTTTTTGTTTGTTTGTTTATCACTGTATTTTGTAAGTTTAATTACAATATGTCTTGGTGTTGGCCTGCTTTTGTTGATTTTGATGGGAGTTCTTTGTTCCTCTTGACTCTGCATGACTTTTTGTTCCCCAGATTAGGGAAGTTTTCAGCTATTTTTTCATCAAATATATTTTCTACCCCCTTTCTCTGTCTTCTTCATTTTGGACTCCTATAATACAAATGTTATTATATTTGATGTAGTTACTGATTTCCCTAAGTGTATCCTCATGTTGCATAATTTTCTCTCTTTTGGTTTAGTTTCATTATTTCCCATTATTTTGTCTTTTATGTCACAATTTTCCCCCCTGCTTCTTCCAGCATCCTGTTAATTGCATCAAGCTTGTTTCTAATCTCACTTATTGCATTCTTCATTTTTGGTTGATTCTTTTTAAACTCTTTTGTCTCTGTGGTAAGGGTCTATTTCATGTCTTGTACTCATTTCTTAAGTCCAGTTAGTATCCTTCTGATTATTGCTTTAAATTCTCCATCTTTCTTGTAACTTATACCTGTTTCACCTAGAACTCTGGCCATGACTTTACTTTGTTTTCATTTGGGATAAATTCCTCTGTCTTTGCATTTATCTAAGTCTCTGCCTTCTTCTCTGTGTTAGAAAAGCCAGTTATGTCTGCTGCTCTGGAAAGTAATGACCTTAGGAAGATGAGTTCCTGTAGTGCCCAGGATCTGGCACTTCAGGGAATGCCTCTAGTGTGTGTTGCATGCACTATGATGTTGTGTTTTGGCTGCTCTATCCTTCAGGCCAGTTGTCTACAGAGGTCCTTATTGCTAGCTGTCAATGATTTCTGATCCCTTGCATGAATGTGGTGCGTTTTAAATAGGTGAGCTTTGGTCTGCTTGTTAAATGAGACTTATCACCTCTTCTACCAGAACTAAGGCCTTCAGAACTCTGGTTGGCTGTGGTGGTGTGGACAAGAGTTTTTGCTTGTCTTCTGGGGGAGGGTTCCTCTGGGCTGGGACTGAGGCAAGCTTGACTGAGAAGGATAGTTCAGCTTGAGCTCAGGAAGGTAGGGCTTGGTCTAAACAAGTAGGCAGCCAGTGCTGGTGCTGGGTTGCTTCCTGCAGGTGGCTCTGTGTTTATGCTGAGGAGGGAGGGAGTTAAATTGTGCCAGCCAGCAGCTTTGTTCCTGGAGAGGCATCTCCATAAATGCTACCTCTCAGGGACATGTCCAAGAAGAGAGAATAATCTCCCCTCTGTGTGCCCCTGTTGTTCTTCAAACTGCTGTTTCCACACCGTCTGCTTCTGAGCTGTTTTCCTGCGTTCTCTCTAGGAACAGGGCAGTACCCTCCAGGTGTATCTCAGTCAAGCCTGCTGACCTTTATAATTCTAGACTTTAAGCCCTGCTGGTTGTAGGACTCACAAAATTCATCCCTACTCATTTTCCATGCCAATGGCTTTGAAGACATGTTCCCTTTGTGTGTTCTCCTCTGTGCTACACCCCCCTACCCTTCTCGGTGACTGTGGCTTCCTCCCTTCTGCAGCACCCAAGATTCCTTTCTCCCCTAAACCATGTCTCTGCACTTCCTAACCTCTTCAGTGTGCCTCTTCTCTCCCTTTTATTGTGGAGTTTGTTCTGTGAGTCTTCAGGTTGATTTCTGGGGTATTTAGGATGGTTTGATAGTTATCTAGTGTTCATGGGCCCAGAGGATCCTAGGGTTCTCCTATTCTGCTGCCTTCTTCCTCCAATGTCCCAGTGAGTAACTTTATGATGATTACTTTAAATTCTGCATGAAGCATATTACTTATTTCTCTTTGGCTAGATCTCCTGCTGTGATTTTTTATGTTCTTTCATTTGAAAAATATTCCTCTGTCTCTTCATTCTGTTTACTTCTCTCTTTGTGTTTCTTTGTGTTAAGGAAGTTAGCTTTGTCTTCTGCTCTTGAAAGTAGTGGCTTTATAAAGAAGAGTTCCTGTAGTGCCCTACCATGTAGTATCCCCTGTTCGCCAGAACCTGCTACTTCATGAGAGTTTGCCATGTATGTTGCTTGTGTTGTGCTATTGTGTCTGAGTCACTTTTCATTTCAGTCCAGATGTCTGCACTGACTTTGCCTGTTATGAGTTGTGTTTGCTCTCTGTGATGTTAGTGAGATCCAGGCAGGCTGGCTTTGTTGGGGCATGACAGCAGAAAGGCTCGGGGTTGGGGTGCCAGTGTTAGGAAAATTCGCAATGAGCTGTTAGTCCTATGTGATTCCCTGAGCACAGCAGCTGGGCACATGGTGCACAGTAGGCCAGGGTCCCATAGCCTTTTGTGCACAGTGGCTAGGCCCATTGTCTGCACCTGGTGGCAGGTTGCGCCATGTGGCATCTGTGTGCGTGGTGGCTGGACATAGAGTGCAGTGGTTGAAGAAAGCCACATCTGTGTGCAGCAGCTGGGTGGTATGTGCAGCATTAACAAAAATTATGCTGAGCCTAGGGCCGAGTCCAGGAGGCTTGGAGTGAGGGAGCCCTCAAGAGAAATTGTGGGCATGGGTACTCTGCCAGCAGTTTGGGTAGCAAGTGTCTCTGCAGCGCTGCATCTGTAGGTAGCTTTGTGATTATGCTGTGGGTTGGGGGATAAAAATGGTGACTGACTGCCAGCTCCTTTGTTCCCAGAGAAGTTTCCCCAACATGCATTGAAATCTGTATAGATATCCCTCCCATTGTGCAAGCAGTCCTTTCTATGTTGTCTCTTGAGCTATTGTCTTTTTAATGATGGAGACCTGGCTAACACTTGTCCTCATGGCTCACCCAATGTTGATTCCACTGACTTTTAAAGGTCCAGCCTCCAAGTTCCACTGTTTATAAAAACTCACAGAATTCAGCCCCTCCGGTTTTCAAGGCTAGATGTTAGGGGGATTTGTGTTTCCTGCGTGGGCTCCCTGGTTCTTCTCCCTCTCTGAGACAGCAGTTCCCTCCCTCCTGCAAGCAGCTCCCGACCACCATTTCTGTCCTTCCTAATCTCTCTGTTGTGGCTTCTTCTCTACATTAGTTGTGGAGTTTGTTTTGTTAGTCTTTGGATTGCTGTCTGGTTTATTGACTTGGATATGACTGATATCTAGTTGTAAATATAGGATGGGATGAGCTTAGGGTCCTCTTACTCTGCCATCTTCCTGGCACCCCTCTGAGAATTTGAATAGTTTTTTACATTTCTCTTTGATGTATTTTTGTATAAAACAAATATTTTCCTTAGAATAGAGCACATTCCTTCCTTGAAAGTAATGTTTTGGTTGTCATATTTTTGCATTACATTGACACAAAAGAAGAATGTATATGGTGAAATCAGTGCAGATGATGGACACAGAATACAAAACTGAAATTAGAAAGTCAGTTGGCATCATATGATTTTCATTGCAATGAGAATATTTTTGCAAGAGGGGATTTGCACACATATTGTTCACCTAATTAATACACTCTTTATTCCTTTTTGCAAATAAATGCACAAGTCTGCAATTTCCATGAAGAATTGTAGAATGCCTATGTATCATAGCAAACTATTTCTTATCACAATGGTTATATATACACACACATATATGTTTATGTATATATACACACATATGTATATTTACATAGTATATATTTTTAAATGGTATTTAGATGTCTTGTTCATTTATGGAGCTGACAGGAAATGCTTGGTAATGGTGCAACAAAGCCAAGATTAACTGAAAAATAACTACTTTAAATCCTCAATTAAACATATTTCCCTGTAGAATTCTATTTATCTTTAAGGAGGACATGGCATGATAATATAATTCAAGAAATACCTTGAAATCAGTACTCATTTCATTTCAATTTTATTTGCTCTCTGCATCTCTAGTATGGCACAATGGTTAATTATGTCCAGAGTAATGACTATAAGCTATAGCAAGACTTCAGCTCATCTGAGAAAAATCCTATTTTGTTATAAGCTTATATTTACAAAACTAAGAAATTGTTCAAACATATTTTGGAAGGATATTAAAACACAGGGCTTTAAGAACTATTTAAATTGCCACTTTTGAGCAGATTCTGATGGTAAAGCTCAGTTACAGACATTAACCATAATATCCTATTCCTTGAACCATCCTGTTAATTATTGTACTTTGAGAAACATGTTAACTATCTTTCAACCCATTATATATCTATAATTATATTTTCATGTGTATAATATTCAAAGAACTATACTGGGCATTGTAGGAATATATGTAGGCACAGAATCAGTTCCTCCTTGCCTCTTGATGAATCTAGTGGGAGAAATAACACATGATTTTATGTATTTATTACTTAAATAAAAGGGAAGAAGTGCAAATGCCTTAAGACAGGTATAGATAAAGATTGGGGATAGCAGTAGAGAGATCATAGAGGGATGAATAGCTTTTGGCTATTAAGAATAGGAAGACCTACAATGAATTAAAATGACTGAAAGTCCAAGTCTCTTAAAAAAAAGAGAAATATATACTATTTTTAAAAGGTTTTATTTATTTGAGAGAGAGAGAGAACACACGAGTGGGGGGAGGGGCAGAGGGAGAGGGAGAAGCAGATTCTCTGCAGAGCAAGGAGCCCAATGTGAGGCTCCATCCCAGAACCCTGGGATCATGACTTGAGCCAAAGGCAGCCATTTAACCAACTGAGCTACCCAGGTGCCCCAGAAATATATACTATTAAAAACAGAGCTGATATTTTTCTGACTCCTAAGTATCTACCAATCAAAATTCAAAACTAAATAATTTTTATAAATTTATATTGTTGTTTTTCTCTGTAAGAAAGAATATGGATAGTTTTTTTTTCCCCCCAGGGATTTTTTATGACAGTACTTGATTTTTACTCTAGTGAAAATATAAAACTTGAAATATAGTACAGTTTTAAGTTCACATAGACAGACAAATAGCAAAATATTTGATAATGTCATAAAATCCCACTAAATTAGAAACCACAAATGGGGAGTATAGGTATACTTGGAATTCTTCTATTCTTTCAAGGAAAGAAGTAGGGACAGAGATTTGCATGGATATCTATGTCCAAAACAGAGAGTAGCTACATCTGCCTCCTTTGTTAACCCTCTGACCTGATACTCACAGGGATACTTTCATGTTCATAGCAGCTCAGTTTTGAAGGGAGGCTGGGGTGCCCATCTTGTCATTTTTAGATGCTTGGAGCATCCAACACAATGGCTTTGAACTTGTGACATTCCTAAGTAGTCCACATTCAAATACCATAGATTATGACAGATACCTATAGGCTCCTTGAAGTAAGGGGCACCAGACCCAATGAAATTGGCCATAATTTTGACAACATAGAAGAGCTATGTATATAATATTGTAGGATATCAAGTTGATGTCTTAAGCCTTCTCTGCCCTGACTTGATTCCTTTTGTCTTTTTTTCTTTATTAACATATAATGTATTATTTGTTTCAGGGTTAGTGATTCATCAGTCTTACACAATTCACAGTGCTCACCATAGTACATACCTTCCCTGATGTCCATCACCCAGCCATGCCATCCCTGCCACCCCCCTCCAATCCAGCAACCCTCAGTTTGCTTCCTGAGATTAAGAGTCTCTTATGGTTTGCTCGTTCTCTGGTTTCATCTTGTTTCATTTTTCCCTCCCTTCCCCTATGATCCTCTGTCTTGTTTCTCAAATTCCTCATATCAGTGAGATCATATGATACTTGTCTTTCTCTGACTGACTTATTTCACTTAGCATGATACCCTCTAGTTCCATCCACATCATTGTAAATGGCAAGATTTCATTTTTTTGATGGCTGGATAATATTCCAGTGTGTGTGTGTGTGTGTGTGTGTGTGTGTGTATGTATATATATATATCACATCTTCTTTATCCATTCATCTGTTGATGGACATCTTGGCTCTTTCCATAGTTTGGCTATTGTGGATATTGCTGCTATAAACACTGGAGTGCACATACCCCTTTGGATCACTACATTTGTATCTTGGGGGTAAATACCCAGTAGTGTAATTTCTGGGTCATATGATAGCTCTGTTTTCAACTTTTTGAGGAACCTCCATACTGTTTCCCAGAATGGCTGCACCAGCTTGCATTCCCACCAACAGTGTAGGAGGGTTCCCTTTCTCCACATCCTCGCCAACATCTGTCATTTCCTGACTTGTTAATTTTAGCCATTCTGACTGGTGTGAGGTGGTATCTCACTGAGGTTTTGATTTGGATTTCCCTGATGTCGAGTGATGTTGAGCACTTTTTCATGTGTCTGTTGGCCATTTGGATGTCTTCCTTGCAGAAATGTCTGTTTATGTCCTCTGCCCATTTCTTGATTGGATTATTTGTTCTTTGGGTGTTGAGTTTGATAAGTTCTTTATAGATTTTGGATACTAGCCCTTTATCTGATATGTCATTTGCAAATATCTTCTCCCATTCTGTCAGTTGTTTCTTGGTATTGATGACTGTTTCCTGTGCTGTGTAAAAGCTTTTTATCTTGATGAAGTCCCAATAGTTCATTTTTGCCCTTGTTTCCCTTGCCTTTGATGATGTTTCTAGGAAGAAGTTGCTGCAGCTGAAGTCGAAGAAGTTGCTGCCTGTGTTCTCCTAAAGGATTTTAAGGGATTCCTGTCTCACATTTAGGTCTTTCAACCATTTGGAGTCTATTTTTGTGTGTGGTGTAAGGTAATGATCCAGTTTCATTCTTCTGCATGTGGGTGTCCAATTTTCCCAACATCATTTGTTGAAGAGACTGTCTTTTTTCCATTGGACATTCTTTCCTGCTTTATCAATGATTAGTTGATCACAGAGTTGAGGGTCCATGTCTGGGCTCTCTGATTCTGTTCCAGTGATCTATGTGTCAGTTTTTGTGCCAGTACCATACTGTTTGATGATTACAGCTTTGTAATATAGCTTGAAATCAGGCAACGTGATGCCCCCAGCTTTATTTTTCTTTTTCAACATTTCCTTGACAATTCAGGGTCTTTTCTGGTTCCATACAAATTTTAGGATTATTTGTTCCATTGTGTGAAAAAAGTTGATGGTATTTTGATAGGGATTGCATTAAATGTGTAGATTGCTCTAGGTAGCATAGACATTTTCACAATATTTGTCCTTCCAATCCATGAGCATGGGATGTTTTTCCATTTCTTTGTGTCTTACTCAATTTCTTTCATGAGTGTTCTATAGTTTTCTGAGTACAGATTCTTTGCCTCTTTGGTTAGATTTATTCCTAGGTACCTTATGGTTTGGGGTGCAATGGTAAATGGGATTGACTCCTTAATTTCTCTTTCTTCTGTCTTGTTGATGTATAGAAATTCAACTGATTTCTGTGCATTGATTTTATATCCTGCCACTTTACTGAATTCCTGTATGAGTTCCAGCAGTTTGGGGGTGGAGTCTTTTGTGTTTTCCACATAAAGTATCCTATCATCTGCAAGAGTGAGAGTTTCACTTCTTCTTTGCTGATTCGGATGCCTTTTATTTCTTTTTGTTGGATTGCTGCAGCTAGGACTTCTAGTACTATGTTGAATAGCAGTGGTTATAGTGGACATCCCTGCCATGTTCCTGACCTTAGGGGAAAAGCTCTCAATTTTTCCCCATGGAGAATATTCTCTGTGGGCTTTTCATAGATGGCTTTTATGATATTGAAATATGTACCTTCTATTCCTACACTGTGAAGAGTTTTAATCAAAAAATGATGCTGTACTTTGTCAAATGCTTTCTCTGCATCTATTGAGAGGATCATACGGTTCTTGTTCTTTCTTTTATTGATGTATTGTATCACACTGATTGATTTGTGGATGTTGAACCAACCTTGCAGCCCAGGAATTAATCCCACTTGGTCATGGTGAATAATCTTTTTAATGTACTGTTGGATCCTACTGGCTACTATTTTGGTGAGAATTTTTACATTTATGTTCATCGGGGATATTCATCTGTAGTTCTCTTTTTTGGTGGGGTCTTTCTCTGGTTTTGGGATCAAGGTAATGCTGGCCTCATAAAATGAGTTTGGAAGTTTTCCTTCCATTTCTATTTTTTGGCACAGTTTCAGAAGAATTGGTATTAATTCTTTAAATGTTTGGTAGAATTTCCCTGGGAAGCCATCTGGCCCTGGGCTCTTGTTTATTGGGAGATTTTTGATTACTGCTTCAATTTCCTTACTGGTTATGGGTCTGTTCAGGTTTTCTATTTCTTCCTGGTTCAGTTTTGGTAGTTTATATGTCCCTAGGAATGCATCCATTTCTTCCAGATTATCTAATTTGCTGGCATATAGTTGCTCATAATATGTTTTTATAATTGTTTGTATTTCTTTGGTGTTTGTTGTGATCTCTCCTCTTTTATTCATGATTTTATTTATTTGGGTCCTGAAATGGACAGATCATCTAAGCAAAAGTTCAACAAGGAAATAAGAGCTTTAAATGACACACTGGACCAGATGGACTTCACAGATATAATCAGAACATTCCATCCCCAAACAACAGAATACACATTCTTCTCTAGTGCACATGGAACATTCTCCAGAATAGATCAAGTCCTGGGTCACAAATCAGGTCTCAACTGGTACCAAAAGATTGGGATCATTCCATGCATATTTTTGGACCACAATGCTTTGAAACTGGAACTCAATCACAAGAGGAAAGTTGGAAAGAACTTCAGATACATGGAGGCTAAAGAGCATCCTACTAAAGAATGAATGGGTCAACCAGGAAATTAAAGAACTTAAAAAAAATCATGAAAGCAAATGAAAATGAAAACACAACTGTTCAAAATATTTGGGATGCAGCAAAGGCGGTCCTAAGAAGAAAGCATATAGCAATACAAGTTTTTCTCAAGAAACAAGAAAGGTCTCAAATACACAACCTAACCCTACACCTAAAGGAGTTGGAAAAAGAACAGCAAATAAAACCTAAATCCAGCAGGAGGAGAGAAATAATAAAGATCAGAGCAGAAATCAATGAAATAGAAACCAAAAGAACAGTAGAACAGGTCAACGGAGCTAGGAGCTGGTTCTTTGAATAAGATTAATAAGATTGATAAACCCCTGGCCAGACTTACCAAGAGGAAAAGAGAAAGGACCCAAATAAATAAAATCCTTTTGTCTTTTAAGAGATGGTTTAGAATATTTATTCCCTCAGAAAGAGTTTTCCATTTTTAATTTGAATAGAAGTTTTGCTTTAATATATTCCTTTTCAGTGTTTTTTCAGGACAGACGACCTAAAGAGCTTTGCAGTGGGGGCTGTCTGTATAGTTGAATACAAATATGGGATAATATATTTGTTTTGCCTATATGTCATTGATTTCCTATATAATGATCCTTGAAGGTAACCATGAAGACCTTGAGAGATACATTTTATTTTGCTAATTTGGGGCAAGAGGTTTGGAGGGGTTGAAGACTGTGCTATGTGGTTCCACACAGCTGTGCAATCTAAATGTAAAGCTAACATTGCAGACAAAAGTACGAGTGAATTGTTGGATGGTAGAAGTGGGGTAGGTACTTTACAATGATAGATTATAGTTAATGAACCTTCTTCAAGGTCATATGGCTGTTGTCATGTTACTTTTTACATTTTGGGGAAACTGGCATCAGATACCTAATATTGTTTTTTGTTATCAGCAAACAGAAGTGATTATAAAATTCCAGTTCTGCTTAAGAATGAAAAATATGGATTGTTTTGGGTAATATGACATTTTAACAATATTAATTCTTCCAATCCATGAACATAAAATATCTTTACTTGTTTGTGTCATCTTCAATTTCTTTCATCAGTGTTTTATGATTTTTGGACTACAGATAGTGGTCTTTCACCTCTTTGGTTAAGTTTATTCTTAGGTATTTTATTCCTTTTGGTTCAATTGTAAATGATGTTTTTTAAATTTCTCTTTCCGCTACTTCATTATTAGTGTATATAAATGTTACTAATTTCTGGTTATTAATTTTGTATTCTGCCACTTTATTGAACTTGTTTATTATTTCTAGTAGTTTTTTGATGGACTCTAGGATTTTCTGTGTATAATCTCATGTCATCTGAAAGTAGTGACAGTTTAACTTCTTCTTTACCAATATAGATGCCGCTTATTTCTTTTTCTTGTCTTAGTGCTGTGGCTAGGACTTCCAGTACAATGTTGAATAAAAGTGGTGAGAGTGGGCATTCCTGTTTTGTTCCTGACCTTAGAGGGAATGCTCTTAGTTTTTCAGCATTGGGTATGATGTTAGCTGTGGGTTTTTCATATATGGTTTTTATTATGTTGAGGTATGTTCCTTCTAACCCCACTTTGTTAATTTTTTTTATCATGAATCGATTTTGATTCTTGTCAAATGCTTTTTCTGCATCTATTGAAATGATCATATGATTTTTACCCTTCATTTTGTTGATGTGGTGTAAGATGTTGATTGATTTCCAAAAATTCAACGCAATCCCAATCAAAATGCCACAGCATTTTTCACAAAACTAGAACAAATAATAGTAAAATTTGTATATAACCACAGAAGACCCCAAATAGCCAAAGCAATCCTGAGAAAGAAGAACAAAGCTGGAGGTATCACAATATCAGATTTCAAGATATACTACAAATCTGTAGTAATCAAAACAGCATGATATTGGCACAAAAATGTACACATTCAATGGAAAGGAAGAGAGAGCCCATAAATAAACCTATGATTATAAGGTCCATTGATCTATGACAAAGGAGGAAAGAATATGCAATGAGAAAAAGAGTCTCTTCAATAAATCGTGCTGAGAAAACTGGACAGCTATATGTTAAAGAATTAAACTGGGCCACTTTCTAACATTATACACAAAAATAAAGTCAACATGGATTAAAGACCTACACATGAGACATGAACCCAAAATCCTGGAAGGCAGCACAGGTAGTAATTTCTCTGACGTTGGCCATGGCAATATTTTTCTAGATCTGTCTCCTAAGGCAAGAAAATAAAATTAAAAAAAATAAACTATTAGGAATACAGCAATATCAAAAACTAATGATGCTATCTTGGCCAATTGAATTTAAATAAAAAAAAGCTTTCGCACAGTGAAGCAAACCATCAACAAAACTATAAGGCAACATACTGAATGGGAGAAGATATTTGCAAATTATATAACTGATAAGGGGCTCATGTCCAAATTATATAAAGAACTTATACAACTTAACACTAAGAAACAATACAATTAAAATTGAGCAGAGGACTTGAATAGACATTTTTCCAAAGAGGATTGAGAGATGACCAACAAACACATGAAAAAATGCTCAACATCACTAATCAGGAAAATGCAAATCAAAACCACAATGGGATATCACCCTACACCAGTTAAAATGACTAAAATCAAAATGACAAGAAATAACAAGTGTTGGTAATGATGTGGAGAAAAAGGAACACTTGTGCACTGTTAGTAGGAATGTAAACTGGTATAGCCACTGTGGAAAACAGTATGGAGGTTCCTCAAAAAATTAAAAATAGAAACACCATATGATCCAATAATTCCACTACTGGGTATTTACCCATAGAAAATGAAAACCCTAATTCAAAAATATATATGTACTCCTATGCTTATTGCAACATTATTTACAATAGCCAATATATGGATGCAACCTGTGTCCATCAGTAAGTGAATGGATAAAGAAAATGTGTAATATAGGGCGCCTGGGTGGCTCAGTTGGTTAAGCGACTGCCTTCAGCTCAGGTCATGATCCTGGAGTCCCAGGATCGAGTCCCGCATCGGGCTCCCTGCTCAGCGGGGGGTCTGCTTCCCCCTCTGCCCTCTTCCCTCTCATGCTCTCTGTCTCTCATTCTCTCTCTCAAATAAATAAATAAAATCTTTAAAAAAAATGTGTAATATATATACAGAACAGAATATTATATAGCCATAGAGAAGACGAGATTGTGCCATTGGGACAACATGAATGGACCTAGGGTGTTATGCTAAGTGAAATATATCAGACTGAGAAGTACAAACACCATATGATTGCACTCATCTGTGAAATCTAAAAAAAAAATAATGAAGAAAGGAAAAGCAGAATTAGACCTATAAGTACAGATAACAAACTGATGGTTGTCAGAGGGGAAGTGGGTAGGTGTTGGACAGAATGGATGAAGGGGTGAGGGAGATACAGGCTTTCAGTTATGGAATGAATAAATCACAGGAATAAGAAGCACAGCATAAGGAATACAGTCAATGTTATTGTAATAGCGATGTAACAGGACAGATGGTAGCTACCCTTGTGTTAAACATAGTATTATGTATAAACTTGTCAAACCACTAAGTCGTACCCCTGAAATGAATGCAACATTGTATGTAAATTATACTCAAAGGAAATAAAAGAAAAATGTGAAAGAATTAACAGAGCAACCCTTGGTTATTGCATTCTTGTTTGGACAGTATCTTTAATCTAAAAATGTACAGTAACTGTTGAAAGGTTATGAGTCAAGTTTATCAGTGCTTGGATAATGATATAGAATAGAGTATAGGCAAAATACTAGGAAATACACAAAGTCACTAATTTAAATTTTGGTGTGGAGTATTGTTGACTACAGTAATGTTCTATATACTTAAATATCATGTAGGGCACTCTCATTTTTATTTGGCTATATTTGAGACTTTGTAAAATATTCCTCATTTTATCTTGTTATTTTTTTGTTATTATTTCTTGGCATACCATCTACCATTTGTCTTTATTCCATTTTTTTTGCTCTTATTTAAGTTCAAGTTAGTTAACATATGGTGTATTATTAATTTCAGGGTAGAATTTAGTGATTCATCAGTTGCATATACCACCCAGTGCTCATTACATCAAGTGCCTTCCTTATTGCCCATCACGCAATTACCCTACCCACCTCCTCTCCAGCAACCCTCAGTTTGTTCTCTATAGTTAAGAGTCTTTTATGGTTTGTCTCCCTTTCTGCTTTTATCTTATTTTATTTTTCCTTCCCTTCCTCTATGTTCATTTGTTTACCATGTGGCATGCATTCTACTAGGCTCTGATGATGTGGAAATGTGTATATATACATATTATTTGTGTGTGCATACAGTTTCCAAATTCTACTATATCTATACTGAGTGCTAATCAACAGCAAATATTAATAATTCAGCAAATATTTGCCATATCAAATAAATGAATTGAGATTTTTACTGCCTTATCCTCTAATTTTGACAATGGGAATTTAACAATATCTGTTTCCTACCTAATTTCTGTCTCTTTCTATCCTGACAGATGCTCTCAGTAAGTTAGAGATTAGTAGATATTCTGATCTAACTCTTGATCTTATTTTGATTGAAACAGGGTTGTGGACAGCAAAATTGATAGGTGCTTATGGTGAGACTGTTGTTAAAAAAGTGCTAAAAAGGCTTCATATTTAGTTGTGCCTGGGGCAAGAATTATGACCTTCCTTAAAGTTATAATTTGGAAAAATACTTTGATTATTGTGCTTCTTTTAGCACAGTGTGGATTATCAGTAGATGTATTTGAGCAATTTTAATATCTCTATATTTTGATTGACATACTTTTTGTCATTTTCAATTATCTTCTTGCCCAAACAACATATGATAGAGTTTCACCATGGATAGAGCATTTATCTTTCTTGTTAGGTGATGTCTTTTCCAACAGAGAAGTTGTACAGCTAGTTATATGTCATATAATATCATATTCTGGAAGACAAATATTATACAGCATATTTATTGCATAAGTTAATTTTAGGGCACTTTTGTTATATATAAAATATGGAGAGGAAATAAAATGAAAATGCAGTGTGGAAGGATGTTCTGCTTAAAGTGCATGTTATATATCAAAAGACAAGGTATTTTTGCACAGTGCTATAATTTAGTCATTAGTCTAACCCTTTGTTATTATCTAAAATAAGGATTTGAACTAAGCCAAATAATTATGTAAAAACTTAGTAAGCCTTACTAATTTGTAGAATACAATCCCCCATATTATTACCATTATTATTTTTACTAAACCACAAGCTGAGCTAGTTTTTTTTTTTTTTTTTTTAATCCAATGATGTGGTTAGAACTGGAATTGAATTTATAAATTTTTTTCTATATCTATTGAACTGGAACAAAACTAATATGTAAAATATTCTCTAAATTGAGTAGATATCTCATTCAGTTCATACACTCTCAGCATAAAATATTTTGCACTATCTCCATCCTTAAGATATATTTAAAAATTGGGGCACCTGGGTGGCTCAGACGGTTAAGTGCCTTCAGCTCAGGTCATGATCCCAGGGTCCCGGAATCAGGCCCAAGTCAGGCTCCCTGCTCAGCAGGAGCCTGCTTCTCCCTATCTTCCCAGCTCCTGCTCTCTCTATCTCTCTTGCTCACTCTCAAATAAATAAATAAAATCCTTAAAAATAAACTTAGAACACTGAAAACATTGTGAGCTTTTCCACATTAATAATTTATTTATAATGAATGTTTGAGAGACTTTATTTCCTCTTTATTTCTGACTTACAATAGCTTTTAATTCATTAGTTACTTTTAAAAAAGTTTTTATTTAAATTCCGATTAGTTAACATACGGTGTGACATTAGTTTCAGGTGTAGAATCTAGTGATTCATCACTTACATAAAACACCCAGTGTTCATCACAAGTGCCCTCCTTAATATCCATCACCCATTTAACCCATCCCCGCACCCACCTCCCCTCCAGAAACCTTCAGTTTGTTCTCTATATTTAAGAGTCTGTTTTATGGTTTGCCTCTCTTTTTCCCACTATGTTCATCTGTTTTGTTTCTTCAATTCCATATACGAGTGAAATCATACAGTATTTGTCTTTCTGTGAATGACTTATTTCACTTAGTATAATACTATCTAGCTCCATCTACATTGTTGCAAATGGCAAGATTTCATTCTTTTTTATGGCTGAATAAATATGGCTGAATCACAGATTCAGATTCTTTATCCATTCATCAGTTGGTGACATTTGGGTTCTTTCCATAATTTGGCTATTGTTGAGAATGCTGCTATAAACATTGGGGTGCATGTGTCCCTTCAATTCAGTATTTTGTATCCTTTGGGTAAATACCTACAAGTGCAATTGCTTGGTCATAGTGTTGTTCTATTTTCTAGTTTTTGAGTAACCTCCATACTGTTGGAGAAACTAGAGTTTCTATCCCAGTTTGCATTCTCACAGAGTGCAAGAGGTTTCTCCTTTCTCCATATCCTCACCAACATCTGTTGTTTCCTGTGTTGTTAATTTTAGCCATTCTGACAAGTGTGAAGTGATAGCTCATTGTAGTTTTCATTTGTATTTCCCTGATGATGAGTGATATTAAGCTTCTTTTCACATGTCATTGGCTATCTGTATGTCTTTTTGGGAAAAGTGTCTATTTATGTCTTCTGTCCATTTGACTGGAATATTTGTTTTTTGGGTGTTGAGTTTTATAAATTCTTTATATATTTTGGATAATAACCCTTTATCAGATATGTCATTTACAGATATCTTATCCCATTCCAAAGGTTGTCTTTTAGTTTTGTTGATTGTTTTCTTTATTGTGCAGCTTTTTATCTTGATGAAGTCCAATAGTTTAATTTTGCTTTTGTTTCCTTTGCCTCAGAAGACATATCTAGTAAGAATTTGCTACAGCTGATGTCAAAGAAGTTACTGCCTGTGTTCTCCTCTAGGATTTTGATGTTTTTAATTAATGTTTAGAATAATGAGTAACTTAGAATAGATTGATCTATATCTGGTAAAATGTCAGTCTTGTTATTTGGATTATGGTGGTTTTATTTATTAACAGAATTTGAATTCCCTTTGGTTTGAATTCTGCTATGGTTTTTCACCAAGGAAACATTTTCCTTTCTTTAAGAAATTAGGAATTTACCACGTAAGCATAAGAAATTAAAAACTGTTTTATAATCAATAAAACATATAATTCAATAAACATTATTCAATATTAGGACTGTGTGCCTCTGAAACATAAAAAAAACAACAAAAGTTTATTGGGGGTATAGCATTTAACTTTTTTTTTCCTGAAAGAAGGGAAAAATATGTCTTTCTTGAAGGGAGACATTTGGCAGGTATAATACATTACTCTTCACTTAGGGAAAGATATTATAAGACAATTTTTAGGTGTAAATAGCAGTTATGATTTAAGACCTGTGTTGTGTAAGGCAAAAGCATTATAGTGGTAAATGGTCACTAGCTGTTCAGTTATAGTAACCTTAAATTGTATGTGTCCCTATTACACTGCCTTATTTAGAATAAAATATTTTAGATATTATTTGATCAGTTTAATTGTTATAATGAATAATTATTCTGAAAATATGTCTGTATACATTTTTTTCTGACTATAATACAACTACAGTTAGCTTTTCAATCATAATAAAACTCCCATAGGTTTAATAGGGTTTAGAAATGGAAAATTTGAAGAAGACTTGAAGAACTTAACACTGAACGCTGGAATATTGGACACATTGTTAACTGAAACTGATAACCTGTGAGAGATTCTTTTGTTCAGAACCAAGCTCTAATATTTTTTCTCAGGGTTAAATTATAGTCAGGAGAATAACATTATACACGCACACTTAATATTTTGTCCTATAATACTATTTTCTCCCATTCCAGATAGTAAAAATTCTGCCTCTTATAAGGTTTTGCATTAAATTTATATGACAAAAGTAATATACACCTATTAGTATTATCCGTTAGGAGGAAAGCAGGATTTTGCAAGTTGAAATAAAAGGCAAATACTATTTTCTTATAGAATAAATCCACTGTTATTGCTATCTTAATATTCTAGCTAATGTTCAATAAACTAATACTCAATAGACTTTAAAATTGGCTAATGGTCAATATTATATATATACAGTTTATACTAAACTATCTGATCTGTGTACCATGGAATATAATAGATAACTAGAAATACAATGTTTATCTCACATATTCTTATTGGTCTTTTTCTGCTTTGAACATTAGGAGATTCTCAAGCTAGTTTTGATTTCGTGTTTTTTCCAGCAACACACATACTGAAATTGGAGTGATGCAGAGAAAGATTTGCATGGCCCCTCTACAAGGCATGTACATTTATAAAACAGTCTTCATATTTATCCTACTCATCTTTAAAGACTAGATCAAATGCCACCTCCTTTGATCTCCTCAGGTTGAGTAGTTCTCTTTTGTGCTCCAAATGCATTTTTTTCTTATTAAACTTTTGATTTAATGCGTCTCAAAATTCTGTGACAGATTTTTGGTTAAGTTGTTTCCATTAAAAAGTACTGATTCTAAAAGAGGGCACATTTTGAATGGAGCACTGGGTGTTATATGCAAACAATGAATCATGGAACACTACATCAAAAACTAATGATGTAATGTATGATGATTAACATAACATAATAAAATAAAAATTAAAAAAAAGTACTGATTTTAAAAACTAATAATTTAAAACTGCCGCATACACACAATAAAACAAATAGTCCACAAAACATTCTCCTTTCCTTCCGGAGGTTTTACAATGCATTGTTATCATTAACCAGTCTTTTACTATTAAACTTAAATGGCCAATTGACACAAATAATTCTGAGACCGTTCTTCCACCACTGATTAAGACTGGGGTGGCAGGTATTGGGGATAATATTCATTTAGCCTTCTGAGCTTTCTGGGTAGACCTGGTGACCTTGCCAGCTCCAGCTGCCGTCTTGTCCACTGCTTTGATGACACTCACAGCAACCATCTGTATCATGTTACAAACAGCAAAATGGCCCAGAGGAGGATAGTCAGAGAAGCTCTCAACACACATAGCTTGCCAGGAACAATATCAACAATGGCAGCATCACCAGATTTCAAGAACCTGGGACCAAATGCATTGCTTATGTCAGTACTTTAGTCCTTAGTAAATGTGTATATCTTTCTAATTAGACTTTGAGCTCTGACCATGTATAATGTACCTTTATATTTCTCACAACATCTAACACAATTCCTTGTAATAATAGCTACTCAAAATATCTTTATGGACTTGAATTTCTATAAGTCATTTGCTAAATATTACTGCAGTATACACTCACACTAATACCCAGGCTTATAACTTATATAAAATAAATGTGAGGAGATCATTTAAAATTTCCAGTTGCTATAGGTTTGGAGAGTTTTCTGGATGTCCAACTGATAAAGAAATTGGTGACAAATTTTAGAAGTAGAGGGGAAAAGATTGTGTATGAAAGGAGAAATGTCCCTGGGTTCAAGTGTCACGTTTTTACAGCCAGTGGTTGTTTGGAATTCTAAAACAAATATATTAAACACTAAGATATACACTCATGCAAAATATTGTGGCAGTTGTCGATCTGTGCTGGAAATAGCTTACCCTGTGATGTCATTTAGATTGCTTTCTTCTTTTTCTTATATGTGATGTCTTAAAAGCATACCATTTTCCCTTTGGAACAACTGGAATGACCTCTCTTCTCAGTATGTATAAAAAGTTAAAGGTATTTTGTAACAGCTTATAGCTCATGGAGAAAATGTACCTTTGCATCTGTTTGCTTGTAGATACAATACTATTAAAGACTTGCCATTTTCTTCCCAAAAATAGTCTTTAGGAAAAACTGCAGTCTGCACAAGTTATGGGCATTTTATTTTTGCCATATCTTAAAGCTTTCCAAGTGTTCTCAATGAGCCACTGCACTTTGATATTTTCACCTCTCCCACTTTATGTATGTGTATACATGTATTATGTATGTATGTACATACACAGGTATACATTTTTTACCTTATTCAAATATGCCATGCTAAATAAATGGTTACCTTCTATTAACTTGAAGAGAATATTTTTAACTTAACTGCTTTGTCTGACTATGCTGAAGCTCAGGAATCATTCTGTATCTTTAGTGTAGTTTTAAAACTTGCCATGAAGGGGGGGAATCAGAGGGGGAGACAAACCATGAGAGACTATGGACTCTGAGAAACAAACTGAGGGTTCCAGAGGGGAGTGGGGTGGGGGGATGGGTTAGCCTGGTGATGGGTATTAAAGAGGGCACGTACTGCATGGAGCACTGGGTGTTATACACAAACAATGAATCATGGAACACTACATCAAAAACTAATGATGTAATGTATGGTGATTAACATAACATAATAAAAAAAATTAAAAATTAAAACAAACAAAGAAAATAAAACTTGCCATGAATGCAAGAAGGCTGTTGAATTGCTATCACTATGCAGTTGCACCAAGATTAAGTAAAATGATTGTCTCTTTCAAACAAATTTAGCTCAATAGAATCCATCGAATTGTAGTCATAGTTTTCTAAGCATGCTTGGAACTCTGTGAATGTGCAAACGAAAGGCCATATGGAAATGGCTTTCTCCAAGGTACCAGTTGGTATGGTTTTGTGGGTTGCATGTGCCTGTTGGCATTGTTGGCAGTTCAGCACCCTGGGAAAGGCATTGCTTTCAAACATGAGTAATTGATGAATTGTATGTAATATGCAAATGTAAATGCATAAATCTCCTGAATGACAGCTTAATTTATGTGAGCTTTTAAGAATGTGGGATTAGATTTTAATTAAATATCCTCAAAGGTACCCTGACTTTTTCCAGTTTTTGGCTGCTATCTTTAGAAAGAAGTGGGGGAAGGTTTAAATCATAATTTTATGCACATTATTCACATTTTTCTAATAAGTGTTCACTGTTTAATAGAAAAATCAACATATTTAATGAAGAAAGGCATTTATCTTTAATTATAAAAATACTGCTTTTCTATTACAATATCTGCAGTTTGTCATATATGATAGAGAAAAATATATGTGGTTTGAAAATTAATATCTTAAACTTCAAGCATAATTCTTAAACATATTTCAGATACTACCATATATTTTAGTATGCCAGGTTGAACAATGGTAACTGTAGATCACATTTCTTAGTGCGTGTTGTTGAGACATTAATATTGTATATGACATTCTACATATTATTACCTTCAAAATAGCTAAAATAAAGAGTTGATGGAGATAGAGCAACCCCCCTTTGTTCTTAAATATGTAGTGTGTATAGATGTAGCTGTGTATGTATATAGTTATAACCTCGTTTGATAATAGTATTTTGAACCTTATGTAATATGCCGATTAGGATAAAAAGAGGCTAATTAAAAATCTTTGAAATATATGAGCACTTTTTCTACTTAATCTTTCTATGTGATCAGATTATAAATTAAAAACATAAATTTAATAGATCTACTTAAAGTGTGATGTAAATACTGTTAATTCTTTTAAAATATATTTCACATTATTTATAATTTACAGTAGATCACATTACCCATAAGTTATAAATATATGAAAATTTTGACCATTTATGGGCTTTACCTAGTATTACTTTTATTTCCTATATATTTGCTTCCTCATAATTTATATTGAAAAGCTCAATTTTTGACTACATAAAAAATGACTACCTATACCTCTTCACTTGAATACATATTTCTCATAATGTATCTTCCATGTATCTTCTAATGGATCATTGTAGTGGTTAATTGCATAAACTCTGGAATCATACTTCATAGGTTCTAAATCCCAGCTCTGTCACTACCTGTTGTGTGACTTTGGGTCGATTATTTAACTCTGCCTAAGCTTCAGGATTTTTGCCAGAATGAGGTGACTTAATATAAAGCACTTAGAAGTGTGCCTGGCACTTTGTAAGCCCTATGCAACTTATTGTTATTATTTACTTCCACTGTTCCCATTATAACCTCATTTTTAACAGACAGGTTTATCTTTTCTCTGATCCCAAGACAGCTTCATTTCCATCTCCATGATTTAGTCTGAAATGTGTCTATCATGTATCTTCTTGCCTGGATCCCACCCAGTTTGAGACCTGGTAAGGGCTCCTTTCCTCCATAAAGCCTTCACTGACTCCCTCTAAACCAGTGCCACTTTTCCTTAGTTTTCTTCTATTATAGCCTTTGCTGTTTAATCATTTCCTCTTTCCTTTCATTTGTGCTAAGCTTACAGTTGTGAAATTATAGTCCACTTATTTGGTATCTTTCATGTAACTTAAAAATTACTCCTAGAGTGAAGTCCTAGCTCCCTTTGTCTGACTTGCCTTTATCCAAGTTTGGTAAATCATGGAGATACAAAATGTTCAAGCCCCAAGTGAGATGACCATGAACAAGTCCCCCTTTAGTCCCTTGCTTATTTTGTTCTGTTATGGTTGAGTTTATTTTTTCAACTCTGAGGTGGTGCTCTTCTATTTATAGAAATTAAGGAAGGAAAAGTCATTTGTCTTAAACAAGGTTGAGAAATATATGCATACTATAAAGTGGATTTAGAGTCAGACAGATGAGGGCTACTGTATGGATCTGCTGGCTGGCCTTCAGCAAACAATCCTTTCTAAGGCTTAATTTCTCATCTTAAAATAAGATAATAGTTACAGAATTATTTAGAGAATTAAATGAAGTTGATGTAAACCCTAGCATAATGCTTGACACATAGTAGGTGTTAATTTGTCAGTATTATTTCTTCCTTTTTAATCATCCAACAACAGTAACAAAACTCATAGTAATGGGCTATACAATGGAATAAAGCTCTTCCTTAACTGAGATCTGAAATGAAAGGAATAGTGAAGAGTTTGTCCTGGAGAAGTGTGGGACTAAATTTTCTAATTTCTTCTCTGTAGGGACCAGAATGTATGGATACCAAATTTTAATGTGTACTTTTAAAAATTGAAGTATAATTAACATGCAGCATTACATTAGTTTCAGGTATACAATATAATGATTCAACAATTATATATATTTCTCAGTGCTCATCAAGATAAGTATAATCTTAATCCCTTTTATCTACTTAAGCCACCCTCTCCTACCTCCCCTCTGGCAACCACCAGCTTGTTCTCTATATTTAAAAGTCTGGTATTTTGTTTGTTTGTCTCTCTTTTTCCTTGTTTGTAACATTTGTTTTGATTCTTGATACGTATGAGTGAAACCATATGGTACTCGTCTCTGATTTACTTATTTTACTTAGTTTTATATCCTCTAGGTCCATCCATGTTGTGATAAATGGTAAGATTTCATTCTTTTTCATGGCTGAGCAATATTCCATTATATATATACAATTCTTCTTCCTCCATCATCTATTGATGGATATTTGGGTAGCTTCCATATTCCTTTTTTGGGTTAGTTTTTTTTTTTTAAGTTTTTATTTATTTATTTGACAGAGAGAGAGACAGCAAGAGAGGGAACACAAGCAGGGGGAGTGGGAGAGGGAGAAGCAGGCCTCCCGCAGAGCGGGGAGCCTGATGCGGGGCTCGATCCCAGGACCCTGGGATCATGACCTGAGCTGAAGGCAGACGCTTAACGACTGAGCCACCCAGGCGCCCTTTTGGGTTAGTTTTTATTTAAATTTAGTTTTATTTAAATTCCTGTTTATTAACATATAGTGTAATATTGGTTTCAGGTATATAACAATACAATACAACACCTGGTGCTCATCACAAGTGTATTTCTTAATCCCCATCACTTATTTAAGCCATTCTCCCACCCACCTCTCATCTAGTAAACATCAGATTGTTTGCTATAATTAAGAGTCTGTTTGTTGCTTTCTCTATCTCTTATTTTTCTTCCCTTTGCTTGTTTGCTTTGTTTCTTAAATTCCACATATGAGTGAAATCATATTGTATTTGTTTCTCTGACTTATCTCACTTAGCATAATACTCTCTAGCTCCATCTATGTCATTGCAAATGGCAAGATTTCATTTTTTATGGCTGAGTAATATTACACACACACACACACACACACACACACACCACTACTTCTTTATCCATTCTTCAGTTGGTGGACGTTTGGGCTCTTTCCATAATTTATCTATTGTAGATAATGCTGCTATAAGCATCAAGGTGCAGGTATCCCTTTGAATTAGTACTTTTGTATTCTCTGGGTAAATACCTGTAAGTGCAATTGTTGGATCATAAGGTAGTTCTATTTTTAACTTTCTGAGGAACTTCCATAACTATTTGCCTGAGTGACTGTACCAGTTTGCATTCCCACCGACAGTGCTAGAGGGTTCCCCTTTTTCCACATCCTCACTGGCACCTGTTGTTTCTTGTGTTATTGAATTTGACCATTCTGACAGATGTGAGGTGATATCTCATTGTAGTTTTCATTTATATTTCCCTGATGATGAGTGATGTTGAGC
The DNA here is from genome assembly GCF_011800145.1 of Mirounga leonina. Lineage (NCBI taxonomy): Eukaryota > Metazoa > Chordata > Mammalia > Carnivora > Phocidae > Mirounga > Mirounga leonina. Next base: position 16,783,978 of record NW_023270513.1, read on the forward strand.
ATCTTTTCAAGGCCTGTTGGCTGTCTGTATTTCTTCCTTGGAAAAATGTCTATTCATGCTTTCTGCCCATTTTTAACTGCATTATTTGTTTTCTTTTCTTTCTTTTTTTTTTTTTATTTATCAGAGAGACACAGTGAGAGAGGGAACACAAGCAGGGGGAGTGGGAGAGGGAGAAGCAGGCTTCCCGCCGAGCGGGGAGCCAGACACGGGGCTTGATCCCAGGACCCTGGGATCATGACCTGAGCGGAAGGCAGACGCTCAACAACTGAGCCAGCCAGGCGCCCCGCATTATTTGTTTTCTTGGTGTTGAATTTTATAAGTTCTTTATATTTTTGGATATTAACCCTCTATCAAATATGTTATTTGCAAATATCTTCTCCCATTCCATAGGTTGTCTTTTACTTTTGTTGATTATTTCCTTTACTGTGCAAAGCCTTTTTATTTTGGTGAAGTTCCAATAGTTTATTTTAGCTTTTCTTTCCCTTGTCTCAGGAGACATATCTAGAAGGAAGTTGCTATGGCCAATGTCAAAGAGGTTACTGCCTGTGTTCTCCTCTAGGATTTTAATGGTTTCAGGAATCATAGTTAAGTCTTCAATCCATTTTAAATTTATTTTTGTATTTGGTGTAAAAAATTGGTCTGATTTTATTCTTTCACATATTGCTGTGCAGTTCTCCCAACACTATTGTTCATGAGACTCTTTTTCCCATTGCATATTCTTTCCTGCTTTGTTGAATATTAATTGGCCATATAGTTGTGAGTTCATTTCTGGTTTTTCTACTTTGTACTATTGATCTATGTGTCTATTTTTGTGCCAGTACCATAATGTTTGGATCACTACAGCTTTGTAATATAACTTGATGTCTGGAATTCCAAGGCCTCCTGCTTTGCTTTTCTTCTTCAAGGTTGCTTTGGCTCTTCAGGGTCTTTAGTGGCTCCATATAAATTTTAAGATTGTTCTACTTCTGTGAAAAATGCTGGTGGTGTTTTCATAGGGATTGCATTAACTGTGTAGCTTTTTTTTGGGTAGTATTGACATTTTAACAATATTTGTTCTTTCAATCTATGAGCATGGAATGTCTTTCCATCTCTTTGTGCCCCTTCAATTTCTTTCATCAGTGTTTTTATACTTTTCAGAGTATAGGTCTTTGACCTATTTGGTTGGGTTCATACCTAGGTATTTTATTGTTTTTGGTGCAATTGTAAATGGAATTGTTTTAATTTTTCTTTCTGCTGCTTCATTATTGGTGTATAGAAATGCAACAGATTTCTGTATGTTGATTTTGTATGCTGCAACTTTACTGAGTTCATGTATCTGTTCTAGCAGTTTTGGGGTGGTCTTTTGGGTTTTCTGTATAGAGTTTCATGTTATCTGCAAATACTGAAAGATTTAATTCTTCCTTACAGATTTGATTTTCTTTTATTTCTTTTTGTTGTCTGATTGCTAAGGCTACAATTTCCAACAGTATGTTAAATAATAGTGGTGAGAGTGGACGTCCCTGTCTTGTTCCTGACTATGGAGGGAAAGCTCTAAGTTTTTCCCCATTGAGGATTATATTAGCTGTGGGTCTTTGGTATATGGTCTTTATGATGTTGTGGTATGTTCCCTCTATCCCTATTTTGTTGAGGGTCTTTATTAAGAATGGATGCTGTACTTTGTCAAATGCTTTTTCTGCCTCTATTGAGAAGATAATATGGTTTTTATCCTTTTATTAATGTGGTGTATCAAGTTGATTGATTTCCAAATATTGAATCACCCTTGTAGCACAGGATAAATCCCACTTGATTGAAGTGAATGATTCTTTTAATATACTGTTGGATTCAATTTGTTAGTATTTTGTTGAGAAATATTTGCATCCCTGTTTGGTTTGTAATTCTCTTTTCTAGTGAGGTCTTTGTCTGGTTTTGGCACCAAGGTAATGCTGGTCTTGTAAAATGCATTTGGAAGTTTTCCTTCCGTTTCTATTTTTTGGAACAGTTTGAGGAGAATCGTTATTAATTCTTTAACTGTTTGGTAGAATTCCTTTGGGTAGTCATCTGGCCCTGGACTTTTATTTGTTGGGAGATTTTTGATTACTAATTCAGTTCCTTTACTTGTTATCAGTCTGTTCAGGTTTTCTATTTCTTCTTGTTCCAGTTTTGGTAGTTTGTATGTTCCCATGAATTTATCCATTTTTTCCAGATTACCCAATTTGTTGGCATATAATTTTCATAATATTCTCTTATAATTGTTTATATTTTTGTGGTGTTGGTCATGATGTCTCCTCTCTCAGTCATGAGTTTATTTATTTGGGTCCTTTGTCTTTTCTTTTTGATAAGCCTGGCTATAGGTTTATTAACTTTATTAATTCTTTCAAAGAATGAGCTCTTTGTTATGTTCTACTGGTTTTTGTTTGTTTATCTTTTATTTCTGCTCTAATCTTTATTATTTCCCTTCTTCACTTTATTCTTCATTTGTTTTTCTTTTTCTAGCTCCTTTAGGTATAGGGTTAGGTTGTCTATTTGAGACTTTTCTTGCTTTTTGAGGTAGGCCTGTATTGCTACATATTTTCCTCTTATGACTGCTTTTGCTGCATCCCAAAGGTTTTGCAATGTCATATTTTCATTATCATTTTTTTCCGTGTATTTTTTTTTCCTTCTTTAATTTCCTGGTTGACCTATTCATTCTTTGCTAGGATGTTCTTTAACTTCCATGTATTTGTGGTCTTTCCAAATTTTTCTTGTGGTATACTTCAAGTTTCATAGCATTAGGGTCAGAAAATACGCATGGTATGATCTCAATCTTTTTGTATTTGTTGAGTCCTGATTTGTGACCCAGTATGGGATCTGTTATGGACAACATTCCATGTGCACCCTAAAACAATGTGTATTCTCCTTCTTTAGGATGAAATGCTCTGATTATATCTGTTAAGTCCATCTGTCCAGTATATCATTCGAAGACATTTTTCCTTGTTGGTTTTCTGCTTAGATGATCTGTCCATTTGCTGCAAGTGGGGTGTTGAAGTCCCCCACTGTTACTGTATTATTATCAATGAAATCCTTTATGTTTATTATTAATTGTTTTATATATTTGGGTGCTCTCAAGTTGACACCTTTATTATGATATAGTACCCTTCTTCATCTCATTACAGTCTTTGGTTTAAAATCTAGTTTGTCTGAAATAAATATGGATACTCAGGCTTTCTTTTAATGTCCATGATTTTAATGTTGCATGATAAATTGTTCTCCACCCCCTCACTTTCAATCTGCAGGTGTTTTTAGATCTAAAATGAGTCTTTTGTTGTTAGCATATAGATGGATTTAGTTCTTTTTATCCATTCTGACACCCTATGTCTTTTGATTGGAACATTTACATTCAGAGTAATTATTGATAGAGATTAATTTAGTGCCATTTTATTGCTTGTTTTGTCATTGTTACTGGAGATTTTCTGTTCCTTTCTAGGCTTTTTTTCCACTCAAAGAGTCCTCTTTAATATTTCTTGCAGGGTTTGTTTAGTTTCTATTTGTCTGCAAAATTCTTTATCTCTCTTTCTGTTCTGAATGATAGCCTTGCTGGCTAAAATATTCTTGGCTGCATATTTTTCCCATTCAGCATGTTGAATGTCTGTTGTCACTTTCTTCTGGCCAAGGTTCTGTGGAGAGATATGCTGCTAACCTTGTTTGTCTTATAAGTGAGGGACTTTTTGTCTTGCTGCCTTTAGGATGTTTTCTTTATCTGTATATTTTGCAAATTTAACTATGATATGTCTTGATGTTGACTGGCTTTTGTTCATTTTGATGGGAGTTCTCTGTGCTTCCTGGATTTGGAAGTCTGTTTTCTCCCTCATAGTAGGGAATTTTTCAGCTATAATTTCCTGAAATAATCCTTCTGTCCCCTTTCGTCTCTCTTCTTCTTCTGGGCCTCCTATGATACAAATGTTATTATGTTTCATGGAATCATTGTATTCCCTAAGTCTACTTTTGTGATCTACCATTCTTCTTTCTCTATTTTATTCAGCTTCATATTTTTCATAATTTTATCTTCTATATCACTTATTTGTTTCTCTGCTTCTTCCATCCTTGTGGTAGTACATCCAGTTGGTTTTGAATCTCAGTTACTGCATTTTTCATTTCAACCTGATCGGTTTTTAGCTCTTTTATCTCTGTGGTCAGGGACTCCCTGGTGTCTGTGCTTTTCTGACATCCAGCTAGTATCCTTATGATTGTTGCTTTAAATTCTGAATCAGGCATATTGCTTATATCTGTTTTGATTAGATCTCTGTATGTGATCTTTTCTTGTTCTTTCTTTTGAGATGAATTCCTCCTTCTTGTCTTTTTTTTTTTTTTTTCTTGGTCTATGTCTTCTTCTGTGTTTTAAGAAAGCCAGTTATGTTTCCTGCTCCTGAGAGTAATGGCTTTATGAAGAATCAGTCGTATAATGTCCAGGCCTGGTGTTTTAGGAAGTTTCTTTGGTGTATGCTGCAGGCACTCTACTGCTGTGTTATGGCTGCTCTATTCCTGAGGTCAATCCTCTGCAGGGTTTCTTCTTACCTGCAGTGGGGAGTGTTTGGACCTTGGACAGAGTGTGGCACGTTTTAATTATATGTTCTCTGAGCTGCTTGTTTAAAGTGACCTGATGCTTTTTCCAGTAGAAGTGAAGCTTTGCAGAACTCTATAGTCAGCAGACCTGGTGCGTGTTGTCATTTTTGCTGGTCTTCAGGGGGAGGGGCCCACTGCACTGGCTCTCAGGCACATTTGCCCAATAAAAGCAGTACCAGCATGGTGCAGGGGGGTGGGTCTTGGTGAAAGCAATTTAAGCAGCTAGTGTTGGCTCTGTGCTGTTTACTGAAGTTAGTTTATGCTAAATATGAGGGGAGGGAAATGGAACCAGCCAGTTCCTTTGTCCCTGGAGAGGAGAGTTCGTGTTCCCTGCTGTGAGGAAGGCCCTCCCAGGAGAGCAAACAATTTCCCTTCTGTGTTGTACGTGTTTTTCTGATCACTGTTTTCACACTGTATGTGTATAGTTTGCTTGCTTGCTTGAACCAGCACAGTGCAATTTATGTTCAATCTCAGCCAGGCCTACTGAGTTTTAAAACTCAAAACTTTAGGGACCTGGTGTGGTGGGGATCTGTATTGGTCTTCTGGGATAGGGTCTCGCTGCACTGCAGTTGATGCAGGCTTGACCCAATAGGGTGGTTGCACTGGAATGCAGGAATGTGGGGTTTGGAGCAAAGCACACTAAAGAGCCAGTGTCCAGGTTAGCCACCCTCAGCAGATGTCTCTCCACCTATGCTGAGGGGTAAAGGGTGAGGGAGGGAAATGGCATCCTCCAGCTACTTTGTCCCTGAGTAGGCAATGCCACCTCTCTCAAATGCACTCCAAGAAGGGGGAATCATCTCTCCCAGTGCATCTCTGGTTATCCACAGATTGCACCCTCTGCTTCTAGGTTACCTGTTTGCCTTCTCTACAGGAACACTGCAATGCCCGTAGGGCTTTATACCAGCCATGCTATGGACCTCTAAAACTCTAGTTTTTGAGCCCTGATGGTTGCAAAGATAAAAATCAGCCCTTCTCTCTTTCCCAGTCAATGGCTTTGAGGATGTGTTTTCCTTGTGTCATCCCCTGTGCATTTCTTTCTTTCTTTTGCCTCTCTCTGTGACGAGGAACCCCTTCCCACAACAGCACCTATGATCTCTTTCTTCCCCAAACCACATCTCTGCATTCCTACCTTCCACGATGTGGCTTCCTTTCTCCCTCTAGTTGTGCAGTTTGTTCTGTAGTCCTTAGATCGATTTCTCAGGTATTCACAATGATTTGATAATTATCTAGCTGTGCCTAGGGACAAGGCAAGCCTAGGGTCTTCCTACTACTCTACCATCTTAGCTCCTCAGTGGACTTTTGAAATAGAAAGTTGTAGCCCATCTTTTGTAGACATAGGCAGGTCTTTTCAATCAATGCATGTGTGGATTCATTAGCGTAATCACATGTGACTAGATTTGAAGGATTAGAATTAAGTCTATTAGCCAAAATAGTTACATAAAATACATTAAAATCAGCCTAGATATCAGAAATAAACTCCATGTAGAAGCAAATTGAGTTTCTTAATATGTCTTAGACACTCATTTGATAGAAATCCTTAGAATAATTCCACAAGAAAATACCCAACTTTTACATCAACATGGATTGGACTGGAGGAGTTATGCTAAGTGAAATAAGTCAAGCAGAGAAAGTCAATTACCATATGGTTTCACTTATTTGTGGAACATAAGGAATAGCATGGAGCACATTAGGAGAAGGAAGGGAAAAATGAAGGGGGGGGGGAATCGGAGGGAGAGATGAACCATGAGAGACTATGGACTCTGAGAAACAAACAGAGTTTTAGAGGGGAATGGGGTGGGGGGATTGGTTAGCCCGGTGATGGGTATTAAGGATGGCACGTACTGCATGGAGCACTGGGTGTTATACGAAAACAATGGATCGTGGATCACCACATCAAAAACTAATGATGTGGGGCACCTGGGAGGTTCAGTCGTTAAGCGTCTGCCTTCAGCTGAGGTCATGATCCCAGAGTCCTGGGATCGAGCCCCGCATCGGGCTCCCTGCTCGGCGGGAAGCCTGCTTCTCCCTCTCCCACTCCCCCTGCTTGTGTTCCCTCTCTCGCTGTGTCTCTCTCTGTCAAATAAATAAAATCTTTAAAAAAAAACAAAAAACAAAAAACTAATGATGTATTGTATGGTGACTAAGATAACATAATAAAATTTAAAAAAAAGAAAAGAAAATTGTAATCTAAAATGTGAAAAGTGAACTTTTCAGTCAGCCAGTCTATCTTCTGGCTATTTGGTGTGTACAATGCCTTTTACTCCAGATGTTTCACTTGTGTGGACATAATCATTGTACAGGACAAGCTCCTTAACAGGGTGACTGAGTTTCTCATTACTCATGTATTTTTTTTCCAATATAGTTGCTACTTCAGAACATTAAATCTGTATAGGAAGGGAAGTTTTAAAGTACAAGGATCCCTAATTTATTTACAAAACAACCTCTGCATACAGTGATGTCACTAAGAGTGGTCATAATCAATATTCAAGTAATTTATACAAAAATACAAAACATTTTATTCAACAAAATATTTTCTTCTATATGAAAAAAGAAACTTATTTTGGCAGCAAGCATTTCCAAAGGAAGCAAATGTTTCAGTCACTGTGGCCAAAATAAATGTTTTCTTTAAGGCTGTTAAGGCAGTCAAATGTTTTCACAGCACTTTCAAAATATTTCCACCTTTTATTTTCACTGAGAGAGTGTCTCTCCTTCTCAACCATCACCCTATGGAAATATTTTGAGAATGTATTTTGACCATGAAAACAGTGGAAACACTTTGAAAATATTGTCTTTATAAATGTTAAAATGATGCCCTCAAAGTTTAAAAAGGATTAAACAAAAATGACAGTATGGTGCAATTGAAAGAACACTAGAAGTAATAGAAATAGATTTTAGCTTTGACTCTATAGCTTACTTGTTGAGTGACCTTTATTTTATTTTATTTTTTTAAAGATTTTATTTATTTATTTGAGAGAGAGAATGAGATAGAGCATGAGAGTGGGGAGGGTTAGGGGGAGAAGCAGACTCCCCGCTGAGCAGGAAGCCCAATGCGGGACTCGATCCTGGGACTCCAGGATCATGACCTGAGCCGAAGGCAGTCGCTTAACCAACTGAGCCACCCAGGCGCCCTGTTGAGTGACCTTTAACTAATCATCTCACCTCTCTTGGCTTTCAGTTTATTAATCAGCAAGATGAGAAAGTTTTACTAAATGACATATAATCTACATTTTGCATTTCAGTAAAATATATATTGAATATATGTGTCTTCAAACATCAAAATGATGACCCATATCATGTTATTTTTCTAATGGCAAATTCTCCTACCTTTGTGTTTTATTTAAATAAATAAAAGAAACAATGAAAACAATCAGTATTTTAACTTGAATTAAATATTGCCAGGTATATGCATTGTATCCCCTAGCAGCTATGGATGTATTAAAATTTCTTCTGCTACAACACAATCATCTCTAAAATCTGTTTAAATAATTTTCTTCTTTGCCTCAGTTTCACAGACTTTGCAAGTAAAAATATTTGTATTTATCTTGAGTTAAGTTTGATAATGAGGGGAAAAGTGAATATAAGCACTAAATGAACTATGAGTAGTGTTTTTTACCCCTTACTGTCATTTGTGGTTTAAAACTTTAGACTGCTTATGGAGTTCTGAGGAGTTTTACTTAAACATTATGGATAAGAAATTCAAAAGAAGCAAAATATGATATTCATTCCATATTATATTACAGTGAAAGAAAAATATTATACCAATTAAATAAGCTATACCAATTTAACAATTCTAAGATTCTTCATTATACCACTACTGCTAATAATATCTGCCAAATTATTAAGCACTATCATTAAAGACTACATGCTAAGCATTACTCTGCAGGCATATTTTGTCTCTCTTGTGTGTGCTCGGATATGTGTATCTTTAGTACAACTCTAGAGGTAGGTGTTAAAAGGTAAGTAAGGTGTTACTTCCAATTTGTTGATTAAGAATCTGAGATGTGGGCGCCTGGGTGGCTCAGTTGTTTAAGTGACTGCCTTCGGCTCAGGTCATGATCTTGGAGTCCCTGGATCGAGTCCCGCATCAGGCTCCCTGCTTGTCGGGGAGTCTGCTTCTCCCTCTGACCCTCCCCCCTCTCATGTGCTTTCTCTCTCTCTCATTCACTCTCTCTCAAATAAATAAATAAAATCTTTAAAAAAAAAGAATCTGAGATGTATAGAAGTTACATGACTTGCCTATTATCAAGTGACTTGCCTAGATATAGCTGATAACAGGCTTAAACCTGGTCTACCTGATATTAAAAGAATTTAAAACTTCTGTGTTTCTTTGTCACACAATTGCAGCGAATAACAGCCTTTATAATATTAATGCAAAAGATAGGTGAAGAGTATGAGCTGGACAATTTCATCAGTTCCTAGAGACCTTTCCACTTGGACTTTAGAGTGAGACTAAGATAGAAGCCATCTTGCCTTGACAAATGATCTGTCTAAAGCAAGGCCCCAAAGTCAAACTCTGGTCATAATTCTTGGAGGTCTATTTTGTGCCATTTGACTTAGAAAGCTATAAGATGCTTTAAGTCCATTAGTGTGACCTAAACAGAGAGAATGCTGGCCCTGCTCTAGCCTGACCATGGTTGTTGATTTCTGCACAGTTCTGAATGGCAGTGAAACCCATATGGGTGCAAGTGAGCAAATAGTATAACAACGTTACTGGAAGACATTGCTGTGACATTTTGAATACATGAAAAAAGGTTTTAGCAAATGAGGAAAGGTATCAGGGAGTAGAATTTTGTTTGTTTGTTTGTTTGTGATTGCTCTTAAAGATGTTTTCCCCTCTGGATCAACTCACAAATAGTTAATGAATGCCTACTAAAAGCCCAACACTTTTTTAAAGCATCAGTGATATATGTAAGTATAAAGATGCAGGCAGTTAAGAAAATAACTTAAATACACTTAAGAAAATAAAACATTAAATAAATTTTAAATTGGAGGACTACTTGAGAACACCAGACTAGGATATAAGAAATGTCACAGTGAAGATGAATGGAATGTCGAAAGTGTTGTAATAGTGCTGTGATTGGCACCTAACTTGATATCTTCTAATCAATATGTTTAATTGCATCGTTTTTTCTGATATAAACCATTATGCATATTTCTTTTCTACCTCTGAATCACCAGTGATACCTTTATCTCTATTCATTTTATCTCATCTTTTTTGGTAACTCTTCTTTCATTTTATGTCAATGAAATGAAATTTAGAAAACAAGAGCATCATTTGATGTACCAATATTTACAGATGTAAGAATATATATTCTAGACCAGTATAGTCCAATGGAAATATGTGAGCCACAAATGTGACCCCCATGTGTAATTTTCAGTTTTCTTTTTTTTTTAAGATTTTATTTATTTTACAGTGAGAGTGAGCAAGCGAGAGAATGTGCATGCACAAGTGGGGAGAAAGAGAGGGACTCCACACTGAGCATAGAGCCTGATACAGGGCCAGATCCCGTGACCACTGAGATCATGACCCCAACCAAAACCAAGGTCTGAAGCTCAACCAACTGAGCCACCCAAGTGTACCTAATTTTAAGTTTTCCAGTGGCAACATTTAAAAAGAAAAAGAAGTAGGTGAAATAATTTTAGTAATATGTTTTATTGACCCCCAATATATCCAAAGTAATATTGCAATATATAACATATAAATATTAATGATATACTTGGCAGTATTATTTTTGTATCAAATTTTCAAAATCCAGTGTGTATTTTACTGTATTTTAGTTACCCAATATCTCAGTTTGGACTCACCACATTTCAAGTGCTCAACAGCCACGTGGGGCTGGGGGTTACCTTACTTAGCTGCACAGCTCTAGACTTACATAGGCAAATAGAATTCAAGCTGTGTGACCTCGTGTAAGATATTTAACCCATCTTTGCTTCATGTTTCTTTTTCGGAAAATGGGGCAATAATAGTACCTACCTCATAAAATTGAGAATAAATGAAGTGAACTTGTATAAAGATTCAAACAGTGCTTGGCAAATATGTTTTCAGTGTTAGAAATGATTTTTTATTATTGTCACTGTTGTATACTACATAATATTATAAAATAAGGCATATTTTGATGTATAGACTTCTATACTTTAGTTATAACTATTATAATAAAAGTACAATTTAAATAAAAGAAATGGAATTCTTAACAAAGTTAGAACTATGATAAACTATTTCTTTAATACCTAAATCCATCTTTATTAAACAAGCAAAAGCCAGTGACCATAGTTCTAACATATGACTGAACAATGACATTGAAAATATATTTGCATCACAGGTAGATAATTTATAATAGCATAGATACCTAAGTATATGGTATAGACATGGTATTATCATGTTCGTGTTTTCGAAATGCTTTTTATTTCTGCACACCACATCATCTGTACTTTATAACATGGGAATATAACATGCTGTGAAACATTCCTCAGAATTGACCCTGCCTAGGAAACTGGCAGTTACTTAGCAGTCATCTTGACCCTATGTTTTTACTTTGTTTTCTTTTTAAAATTTTATTTTATTATGCTATGTTAGTCACCATACATTACATCATTAGTTTTTGATGTAGTGCTCCATGACTCATTGTTTGCATATAAACCCAGTGCTCCATGCAATATGTGCCCTCCTTAATACCCATCACCAGGCTAACCCATCCCCCCACCACCCTCCCCTATAAAATCCTCAGTTTGTTTCTCAGAGTCCATAGTCTCTCATGGTTTGTCTCCCTCTCTGATTCCCCCCTTCATTTTTCCCTTTCTACTATCTTCTTTTTTATTTTTTTAAGACATATAATGCATTATTTATTTCAGAGGTACAGGTCTGTGATTCATCAGTCTTACACAGTTCATAGTGCTCACCATAGCACATACCTTCCCCAATGTCCATCACACAGCCCTCCCACCCCACCCACCCCCCTCCACTCCAGCAACCCTCAGTTGGTTTCCTGAGATTAAGAGTCTCTTATGGTTTTTCTCCCTCTTTGGTTTCATCTTGTTTCATTTTTTACTTCCTTCCCCTATGATCCTCTGTCTTCATATCAGTGAGATCATATGATACTTGTCTTTCTCTGATTGACTTATTTTGCTTAACATAATATGCTCTAGTTCCATACACGTCATTGCAAATGGCAAGATTTTGGGTTTCTTTTTTGATGGCCGCATAATATTTCATTGTATGTATATATACCACATCTTCTTTATGCATTCATCTGTTGATGGACATCTTGGCTCTTTCCATAGTTTGGCTATTGTGGACATTGCTGCTAAAAACATTGAGGTGCACCTGCCCCTTTGGATCACTACATTTGTATCTTGGGGGTAAATACCCAGTAGTGCAATTGCTGGGTCATAGGGCAGCTCTATTTTCAACTTTTTGAGGAACTTCCATACTGTTTTCCAGAGTGGTTACACCAGTTTGCATTCCCACCAACAGTGTAGGAGAGTTCCCCTTTCTCCACATCCTCGTCAACATCTGTCATTTCCTGACTTGTTAATTTTAGCCATTCTGACTGGTGTGAGGTGGTATCTCACTGAGATTTTGCTTTGGATTTCCCTGATGCCGAGCGATGTTGAGTACTTTTTCATGTGTCTGTTGGCCATTTGGATGTCTTCCTTGCAGAAATGTCTGTTCATGTCTTCTGTCCATTTCTTGATTGGATCATTTGTTCTTTGGGTGTTGAGTTTGATAAGTTCTTTATAGATTTTGGACACTAGCCCTTTATCTGATATGTCATTTGCAAATATCTTCTCCCATTCTGTCAGTTGTCTTTTGTTTTTTTTACTGTTTCCTTTCTTGCGCAAAAGCTTTTTATCTTGATGAAGTCCCAATAGTTCATTTTTGCCCTTGCTTCCATTGCCTTTGATGATGTTTCCAGGAAGATGTTGCTGCAGCTGAGGTCAAAGAGTTTGCTGCCTGCGTTCTCCTAAAGGATTTTAAGGGATTCTTGTCTCACATTTAGGTCTTTCATCCATTTTGAGTCTATTTTTGTGTGTAGTGTGAGGAAATAGTCCAGTTTCATTCTTCTGCATGTGGTTGTCCAATTTTCCCAACACCATTTGTTGAAGAGACTGTCTTTTCTCCATTGGACATTCTTTCCTGCTTTGTCGAAGATGAGTTGACCATAGAGTTGAGGGTCCATTTCTGGGCTTTCTATTCTGTTCCATTGATCTATGTGTCTGTTTTTGTGCCAGTACCATACTGTCTTGATGATGACAGCTTTGTAATAGAGCTTGAAGTCCAAAATTGTGATGCCACCGGCTTGCTTTTCTTTTTCAACATTCCTCAGGCTATTCGGGGACTTTTCTGGTTCCATACAAATTTTAGGATTATTTGTTCCATTTCTTTGAAAAAAGTGGATGGTATTTTGATAGGGATTGCATTAAATGTGTAGATTGCTCTAGGTAGCATAGATATTTTAACAATATTTGTTCTTCCAATCCATGAACATGGAATGCTTTTCCATTTCTTTGTGTCTTCCTCAATTTCTTTCATGAGTATTCTATAGTTTTCTGAGTACAGATTCTTTGCCTCTTTGGTTAAATTTATTCCTAGGTATCTAATGGTTTTGGGTGCAATTATAAATGGGATTGACTCCTTAATTTCTCTTTCTTCTGTCTTGTTGTTGATGTATAGAAATACAACTGATTTCTCTGCATTGATTTTATATCCAGCCACTTTACTGAATTCCTATATGAGTTCTAGCAGGTTTGGGGTGGAGTCTTTTGGGTTTTCCACATAAAGCATCCTATCATCTGCAAAGAGTGAGAGTTTAGCTTCTTCTTTGCCAATTTGGATGCCTTTTATATCTTTTTGTTGTCTGATTGTGAGGCTAGAACTTCTAGTACTATGTTGAATAACAGTGGTGATAGTGGACATCCCTGCCATGTTCCTGACCTTAGAGGAAAAGCTCTCAGTTTTACCCCATTGCAAATGATATTTGCTGTGGGTTTTCATAGATGGTTTTTATTATATTGAAGTATGTTCCCTCTGTCCCTATATTTTGAAGAGTTTTGATCAAGAAAGGATGCTATACTTTGTCAAATGCTTTTTCTGCATCTATTGAGAGAATCATATGGTTCTTGTTCTTTCTTTTATTAATGTACTGTATCACATTGATTGATTTGCGGATGGTGAACCAAACTTGAAGCCCAGGAATGAATCCCACTTGGTCGTGGTGAATAATCCTTTTAATGTACTTTTGGATCCTATTGGCTAGTATTTTGGTGAGAATTTTTGCATCCATGTTCATCAGGGATATTGGTCTGTAATTCTTTATGATGGGATCTTTGTCTGGTTTGGGGATCAGGGTAATGCTGGCCTCATAAAATGAGTTTGGAAGTTTTCCTTCCCTTTCTATTTTTTCGGAACAGTTTCAGAAGAATACATAATTCTTTAAATGTTTGGTAGAATTCCCCTGGGAAGCCATCTGGCCCTGGGCTTTTGTTTGTTGGGAGATTTTTGATTACTGCTTCAATGTCCATGGTGGTTATGGGTCTGTTCTGGTTTTCTATTTCTTCCTGGTTCAGTTTTGTTAGTTTATACTTCTCTAGGAATGCATCCATTTCTTCCAGATTTGCTGGCATATAGTTGCTCATAATATGTTCTTATAATTGTTTGTATTTCTTTGTTGTTGGTTGAGATCCCTCCTTTTTCATCCATGATTTTATTTATTTGGGTTGTTTCTTTTTTCTTTTTGATAAGTCTGGCCAGGGGTTTATCAATCTTATTAATTCTTTCATGGAACAAGCTCCTAGTTTTGTTGATCTCTTCTACTGTCTTTTGGTTTCTATTTCATTGATTTCTGCTCTGATCTTTTTATTTCTCTTCTCCTGCTGGGTTTAGGCTTTATTTGCTGTTCTTTCTCCAGCTCCTTTAGGTGTAGGGTTCGGTTGTGTATTTGGGACCTTTCTTGTTTCTTGAAAAAGGCTTGTATTGCTATATACTTTCCTCTTAAGACTGCCTTTGCTGCATCCCAAAGATTTTGAGCAGTTGTGTTTTCATTTTTATTTGTTTCCATGTTTTTTTTTAAATTCTTCTTTAGTTTCCTGATTGACACATTCATTCTTTAGTAGGATGCTCTTTAACCTCCATGTATTTGAGTTCTTTCCTACTTTTCTCTTGTTATTGAGTTCCAGTTTCAAAGCATTGTGTTCTGAAAATAGGCAGGGAATGATCCCAGTCTTTTGGTACCAGTTGAGACCTGACATGTGACCTAGGATGTGATCTATTCTGGAGAATGTTCCATGGGCACTAGAGAAGAATGTGTATTCTGTTGCTTTGGGATGGATTTTCTGAATATATCTGTGAAGTCCATTTGGTCCAGTGTGCCATTTAAAGTCTTTATTTCCTTGTTGATCTTTTGCTTAGATAATCTGTCCATTTCAGTGAGGGGGGTGTTAATGTCCCCCACTATTATTGTATTGTTGTTCATGTGTTTCTTTGCTTTTGTTATTAATTGGCTTATATCTTTGGCTGCTCCCATGTTAGGGGCATAGATATTTAAAATTGTTAGAACTTCTTGGTGGATAGAAAGTTTAAGTAGGATATAGTGTCCTTCCTCATCTCTTATTATAGTCTTTGGTTTAAAATCTAATTTGTCTGGTATAAGGATTGCCACCCCAGTTTTCTTTTTGTGTCCATTAGCATGGTAAATTGTTTTCCACCCCTCACTTTCAATCTGGAAGTATCTTTGGGTGTAAAATGAGTCTCTTGGAGGCAGCATATCGATGGTTCTTATTTTTTTTTATCCAATCTGATATCCTGTGTCTATTGTTTGGGGCATTTAGCCCATTTACATTCAGGGTAACTATTGAAAGATATGAATTTGATGCCATTGTATTGTCTGTAAGGTGACTATTACTGTGTGTTGTCTCTATTCCTTTTTGGTCTATGTTATTTTTAAGCTCTTTCTTTGCTTAGAGGAACCCTTTTAGTATTTCTTGTATGGCTGGTTTGGTTTTGCAAATTCTTTTAATTATTTTTTGTTCTGGAAGCTTTTTATCTCTCCTTCTATTTTCAGTGAGAGCCTAGCAGGGTATAGTATTTTTGTCTCCCTATTTTTCTCATTTAGTGGCTGAATATATCATGCCAGTCCTTTCTGGCCTCCCAGGTCTCTGTGGATAGGTCTGCTCCCAACCTAATATTTCTACTGTTGTAGGTTACAGACCTCTTGTCCTGAGCTTCTTTCTTTCAGGATTTTCTCATTGTTTATGAGACTTGTAAGTTTTACTATTAGATGTCGGGATATTGACCTATTTTTATTGATTTTGAAGGGGGTTCTCTGTGCCTCCTGAATTTTGATGCCTGTTTCCTTCCCCAAATTAGGGAAGTTCTCTGCTATAATTTGCTCCAGTATACCTCCTAACCTCCTCTCTCTTTCTTATTCTTCTGGGATCCCAATTATTCTAATATTGCTTTGCCTTATGGTATCACTTATCTCTCAAATTCATGGCTGCTCCCATGTTGGGGCATAGATATTTCCAATTGTTAGAATTTCCTTTTGGATAGACCCTTTAAGAATGATATAGTGTCTTCTGTGTCTCTAACTTCAGTCTTTAGTTTAAAATCTAATTTGTCTGATATAAGAATTGTTACCCCAGCTTTCTTTTGAGGTCTGTTGGCATGGAAGATGGATCTCCATCCCTTCACCTTCAGTCTGGATGTATCTTTAGGTTCAAAATGATTTTCTTGTAGACAGCCTATGGATGGGTCCTGTCTTTTTATCCAGTCTGCAACCCTGTGTTGTTTTATGGGAGCATTAAGCCATTCACGTTGAGAGTGATTATTGAAAGGTATGAATTATTTGTCATCATGTTGTCTGTGAAGACATTGTTTTTATAGATTGTTCCTGTAAATTTCTGTTTTATATCGCTCTTGGTGTCTTTCTCCTTTTATAGGACCCCCCCCCCCCTTAATATTTCTTGCAGGGCTTTCTTAGTGGTCACATATTCTTTCAGTTTCTGCTGGTCTTGGAAGCTCTGCATCTCTCCATTCATTCTAAATGACAGCCTTGCTGGATAAAGTATTCTTGGCTGCATATTTTTCTCGTTTAATAGCCTGAATATGTCTTGCCAGGCCTTTCTGGCTTGCCAGGTCTCTGTGGATAGGTCTGACATTATTCTGATGTTCCTCCCGCTGTATGTAAGGAATCTCTTCCCCCTAACTGCCTTTAAGATGGTTTCCTTAGTTCTAAGATTTGCAAGTTTTACTATTACAGGCTGAGGTGTTGGTTTGTTTTCCTTGATCTTGGGAGGGGTCCTCTCTGCCTCTAGGACATGAATGTTTGTTTCATTCCTCAGATTAGGGAAGTTCTCAGCTAAGATTTGCTCAAATATATCTTCTAATTCTCTCTCTCTCTCCACCCACTCCGGGATTCCAATAATTCTGACAGTGGAATACTTCCTGGTGTCACTTATTTCTCTGATTCTATTTTCATGGATTTTGAGTTGTTTTTCCCTGGTCTCCTCTTTTCCCTTTTTATCTATTAAATTGTCTTCCAGGTCACTAATTCATTTTCTGCCTCACTTACCCTAGGTGTTAGATTTTCTAGATTAGATTGGATCTCATTGATAGCATTTTTAAGTTCTGCCAGTTCAGCTTTCATTTCTGCCCTTAGAGACTTTATGTTGTCATTAATTGATTTCTCCATTCTACTTATTGTCTTCACAATTGCTAGCCTGAATTCCATCTCTGACATCTTGGTTATATCTGAATCCGTTTATAAATCTGGGGCATAAGTCATAATCTCTGAGTCTTTCCTATTTGGGGGATTCCTCTTCCTAATCATTCTGTTGAGGGGTGGTTGAGGGAATGTATAGAGTTCAAATTATTGACTAGAACCCAAGCAAGTTGCACCTGTTTTCTAGGGACCTTAGGGTTGCTGGCCTTTTGTTTTCTCAGGCTTTCTTCTGGGGGAGGGTCTACTGCACTGTTACTCAGGCAACCGTGTTTGGGCAGATTTGTTCTGCCCCCTGTGGTAGGGGATGGGCTCATTGGAAACCGATTTTTTGCGGGTTTTGTTCTCTTGCAGCTTTCCCTGGTGGCTTCCCACGTCTCTGCCTAGAGTCAGAGCAGAAGAGACCATTTCCAACCCTCTGCCTCAGAGCAGAGAGATCACAGTCTGTTCTTCAGTGAGCTCTCCAGGCCACACTATCTCTTTTCTGTCTGTGTTGCTATAAACTGCAGTCCTGGGTTGTGCACCCCTCAGCAGCGCTCCTTGTCCTCACCTCTAGGTCAGTGCTCGTCTCTACCCTTTGTGCTTCTAAAACCACCAGCCAACCCCAGTTCACACATGCAGCCCCACCACTCTAGTTTCCATCAGGGGACTACCTTAAAGTCCTTTCCCTGCCACCACCGGTCTGCAAGTCTCTGCTCTGAGCCCTCTCCCCAGCACAGGAGTCTATCGCTCACCAGTGGTGTAAGATCCACACGGCCAGGCTCCCTCACGGTGCCATTTATCCTCCAATATCTGCCCGTGGAATCACAGCACCCCACTTCATACCTCGAAACCAACCACCTGCGATCTTCTGTTTGTAGAGATCCAGATCTATCTTCTTATATCTCAAGCTGATTTCCTGGGTGTTCAGTGTGGTCTGGTAGATATCCAGCTCAGTTCCGGGGGCCAATTGGAATAGAGTCCCCTACTCCTCTGCCATCTTTCCCCCCCCCTCAATTAATAGCCTTTTTGATTTGAACTTGGTTAGATTTTAGTTCTTTTATTTCTCCAGAAAGGGATTCCCTAGTATCTTCCATTCTTTTTTCAAGCCCAGGTAATATCTTTATAATCATCATACTGAACTCTAGTTCCGACATCTTACTAATGTCCATACTAATTAGGTCCCTGGCAGTTGATACTACCTCTTGTTCTTTTTATTGAGGTGAGTTTTTCCATCTTGTCATTTTGTCCAGAGGAAAATAGAGGAATGAGAGAACAAAATGCTAACAGGTAACAATGACCCCAGAAAAATATACACTAAACAAATAAGAAGATACCTGAAAACCAGGGGGTGGGGGGGGAAGAAATGGAAAGAAAAAAAAAGAATATTATCAGGCTGGTGAATAGATCAGAACCACACCCTAGAACTTGGGCATACTTTGGTCTGTTAGAAGAAACTGCCTCCCAACATTTTAAAGAAAGAAAAACTTATATATGTACAAAAATATGGGTATATACTATGAAAGGATGGAATATGACTGTAAAGATGAAAATTATAAAAGATTTTATAAAAGGAATTGATAAGAAGTTGGTTGAAAAAGGAAAGAAGGAAAATTTTTTTAAAAGGTAGGGGAGAGAGAATGTGATCAGGCAGGAGACTAGAACAAAGCCATACACCAGAGATTTAGGGTGTATTTTGGT
This sequence comes from Mirounga leonina, assembly GCF_011800145.1. NCBI lineage: Eukaryota > Metazoa > Chordata > Mammalia > Carnivora > Phocidae > Mirounga > Mirounga leonina. The sequence goes on from NW_023270513.1 coordinate 16,802,952, forward strand.
CTGTTAGAAGAAATTGTATCCCAAAATTTTAAAGAGAGAAAAACATATATATACAAAAAAATAAAGTTAACTACAATGAAGGGATAGAATATGACTCTTACAATGAAAATTAAAAATAATTTTAAAAAAGGAATTGATAAGATGTTGGTTGAAAAAGCGAAAAAGAAAAATTAAAAAAATAGAAAAAGAAAAAAATAAATAAAATTAAAAAAAAATTAACTTTGAAAGACTAAAAAGTCATGGGGAAAAAAGCCATGAATTCTATGTGCTTTATTCCCCTTGTGCTGGAGTTTTGCCATTCTCCTTGATTGGTAAACTTGGTCTTGGCTGGCTGTTCTTGCTGATCTTCTCAGGGAGGGGCCTGTTGCAGTGATTCTCAAATGTCTTTGCCTGAGGCAGAATTGCACTGCCCTTGTCAGGGGCCAGGTTAAGTAATCTGCTCGGGCTTGCTCTCGGTAGCTTTTGTTCCCTAAAAGCTTTCTGTACAGCTTTGGAGGATGAGAATGAAAATGGCAGCCTCCCAATCTGTGTCCTGGAGTAGCCGAGAACTCAGGGCCCCACTACTCAGTGAGCCCCCAGAGAACAGAAATCAATCACTCCTGTCTCCCTGGTCTCCAGCTGTACTCTGGCCGCACTCCATGCTCACCCATCCTGTGACTGAACATTTCTATCTCTGGCGCATGACCCCATTTGGAGTTTCCAAACCCAGCAGATTCCTGCGGCAGCCTCCTGTGCAGCTCCTCCTTGGGGAGGAAGGGGAGTTTCCCTACTCTGCTCTGGATCATGGTTTATGGCAACCCTAAGCTGAGAGTCCACTCCTCGGCTCTGTCTTTGCAGCCAGCCTCTCTGCTCCGATACCTGGGAGCTCTGCCACAGTCAGGCAGCCCTGATCTTTCTGTGACCCCGAGGGTCCTGAGACCACACTCTCCCAGCGACGGTTACATGCCCTACTTAGCCACTGGAGTGGCATCCCTCAGTGGACCCAACTTCTTAAAAGTTCCGATTTTGTGCTCCACTGCTCTATCACTTGCTGGTATCCGGCTGACAGAGGCTCCCTCCCCCTGGGGTCTGTCTTCCCATATTTTCCCCTCAGATTCACTTCTCTGCAGGTGGTCGCTATTCTGTTGATAGAGTGGCTGATATTCTTTTCTTCGATCTCCTGTTGCATTTGTAGGTGTTCAGAATGGTTTGATACCTTTCTAACTGAATTCCTGGGACCAGACGGAATTTAGGTCTATTCCTCCACCATCTTGCTCCTTCCTCCTTCCTTTGTTTTTTTAATTTAAGTAAGAATCACACCTATTTTATAGTTATGAATTGCCATAAATTTTCACAAATTATAGCAAATTATAAAGATGGCCTAAACCATTTTATTCATGTATGAATATTTTCTCTTTATTATTTGATTGTCTAATTTTTGCCTGTGTCAAATAACATTTCTCTCAAGTGTATGATCTCAGATTCTGAAATATTTAGATCAACTAATTTTGGGGGCACCTGGGTGGTTCAGTCAATTGAGCATCTGCCTTCTGCTCAGGTCATGATCCCAGAGTCCTGGGATTGAGCTCCTAATCAGGCTCCCTGTTCAGCAGGGAGTCTGCTTCTCCCTGTCCCTCTGCCTGCTGCTCTGCATACTTGTGCTCTCTCTCTCTCTGTCAAGTAAATAAAATCTTTAAAAATTTTAATTCTTGCTTTTGTCACTCTGAATGCAGTCAGTTCTGGTTTATATATTGCTTATAAATATTTGTTTTTGGTTCTAGAGGCTGATAACTTGCCTTGTATTTCTTTGGTGATACATAATTAGCTTTAAAAATTGAATACTGTATAGAAATGCAACTGATTTCCATGCATTGATTTTGTATCCTGCTACATTGCTGAGTTGCTGTATGAGTTCTAGTAATTTGGGGGTGTGGTCTTTTGGGTTTTCCACATAGTATCATATCATCTGCGAAGAGAGAGAGTTTGACTTCTTTGCCAATTTGAATGCCTTGTATTTATTTTTGTTATGCGATTGCTGAGGCTAGAACTTTTAGTACTATGTTGAATAAAAGTGGTGAGAGTGGGCCTCCTTGTCACGTTCCTGACCTTAGGGGAAAAGCTCTGTTTTTCCCCATTCAGAATGATATTCGCTGTGGGCTTTTCATAGATGGCTTTTATGATACTGAAGTATGTTCCTTCTATCCCTATATTTTGAAGAGTTTTAGTCAGAAAGGATGCTGTATTTTGTCAAATGCTTTTTCTGCATCAATTGAGAGGATCATATGGTTCTTGTCTCTTCTTTTGTTAATGTGATGTATCATGTTGATTGATTTGCAAATGTTGAACCATGCTTGCATCCCAGGAATAAATCCCACTTGGTCATGGTGAATAGTCCTTTTAATGTACAGTTGAATCCTATTGGCTAGGATCTTTTTGAGTATTTTGGCATCCTTGTTCATCAGGGATATTCGCCTGTAAGTCTTCTTTTTGATGGGGTCTTTGTTTTTGGGATCAGTGTAATGCTGGCCTCATAGAATGAGTTTGGAAGTTTTCCTTCTGTTTCTATTTTTTGGAACAGCTTCAGTAGAATAGGTATAATTTCTTCTTTAAATGTTTGGTAGAATTCCCCTGGGAAGCCATCTGACCCTGGACTCTTGTTTTTTGGGAGGTTTTTGATTACTGCTTCAATTTCCTTTTTGGTTATTGGGCTGTTCAGATTATCTATGTCTTCCTGTTTCAGTCTTGGTAGTTTATAAGTTTCTAGGAAGGCTTCCATTTCTTTTAGTTTGCTTAATTTTTTGGCATATAGCTGCTGGTAATAATTTTTAATAATTGTTTCTGTTTCCTTGGTGTTAGTCATGATCTCTTCCCTTTCATTCATGATTTTATTGATTTGGGTCCTTTCCCTTTTTCTTTTGGATGTGACTGAAGAAAGAGAAATTAAGGAATCGATTCCACTTACAATAGCACCAAAAACCATAACATACCTAGGAATAAACCTAACCAAAGAGGTAAAGGAGCTATACTTTAGAACCTACAGAACACTTATGAAAGAAATTGAGGAAGACACAAAGAGACAGAAAAACATTCCATGCTCACGGTTTGGAAGAGTAAACATTGTGAAAATGTCTATGCTGCCCAGAGCAATCTACACTTTCAATAAAATCCCTATCAAAATACCATCAACATTTTTCACAGAGCTGGAACAAACAATCCTAAAATTTGTATGGAACCAGAAAAGACCCTGAATCATGACAGGATTGTTGAAAAAGAAAACCAAAGCTGGGGGCATCACAATGCCTGACTTCAACCTCTATTACAAAGCTCTAATCATCAAGACAGCATGGTATTGGCACAGAAATAGACACATAGATCAGTGGGACAGAATAAAGAGCCCAGAAATGGACCCTCAACTCTATGGTCAACTAATCTTCAACAAAATAGGAAAGAATGTCCAATGGAAAAAAAGACAGTCTCTTCAATAAATGGTGCTGGAAAAACTGGACAGCCACATGAAGAATGAAACTGGACCATTCTCTTACACCATACACAAAAATAAACTCAAAATGAATGAAAGACCTCAAAGTGAGACATGAATCCATCAAAATCCTAGAGGAGAACATAGGCAGTTACCTCTTCGACACTCGCCACAAAGACCTCTTTCAAGACATGTCTCTAAGGCAAGGGAAACAAAAGCAAAATGAACTTTTGGGACTTCATCAAGATAATAAGCTTCTGCACAGCAAAGGAAACAATCAACAAAACAAAGAGGCAACCCTCAGAATGGGAGAAGATATTTGCAAATGACACTACAGATAAAAGGCTGATATCCAAGATCTATAAAGAACTTCTGAAACTCAACACCCAAAAAACAAATAATCAAGTCAAAAAATGGGCAGAAGACATGAACAGACATTTCTGCAAAGAAGACATACAAATGGCTAACAGACACATGAATAAATGTTCAACATCACTAGCCATCAGGGAAATCCAAATCAAAACCACAATGAGATTCCACCTTATACCAGTTAGAATTGCAAAAATTAATACAACAGGAAACAACAAATGTTAGAGAGGATGTGGAGAAAGGGGAATCCCCTTTACACTGTTGGTGGGAATACAAGCTGGTACAGCCACTCTGGAAAACCGTATGGATGTTCCTGAAAATGTTAAAAAAAGAGCTACTATACAACCTAGAAACTGCACTACTAGGTATTTACCCCATAGATACAGACATAGGGAAAAGAAGGGGCACATGCACCCCAGTGTTCACAGCAGCAATGTCCATGATAGCCAAACTGTGGAAGGAGCTGAGATGCCCTTCAACAGATGAATGGATAAAGATGTGGTTCATACATACAATGGAATATAACTCAGCCATCAGAAAGGTGAATACTCCCCATTTGCATCAACATGGATGGAAGTAGAAGGGATTATACTATGTGAAATAAGTCAAGCAGAGAAAGACAATTATCATATGGTTTCACTGATATATGGAATATAAGGAATAGTGCAGAGGTCCACAGGGGAGGGGAAGGAAAACTTAATGGGAAGAAATCAGAGAGGGAGACAAACCATGAGAGACACTGAACTCCAGGAACCAAACTGAGGGTTACAGAAGGGAGGGAGGTGGGGGGATGGGGTAATCTGATTATGGGTATTAAGGAGGACATGTGTGGTGATGAGCACTGGGTGTTATATGCTACTAATGAATCGTTGAACGTTACCTAAAAACTAATGATGTACTATACACTGGCTAATTGAACATAATAAAAAATAATTTAAAAAAAAGAGTAATTGAATAGCATTTTAAATGTTTGCATCATATCAAAAATCTTATTTAGTAACATTGTGTATTAACTATCAGGATATGCATAGGCAGCTTATTTCTTTTTTTTTGTTTTTTTTTTTTAATAGATTTATTTATTTTTTAGAGGGGGGGGAAAGAGAGAGAGGGCACATGAGCAGGGGGAAGGGCAGACGAGGGGGGAAAGAGAATCCCAAGCAGACTCCCTGCTGAGCACAGAGCCCAACATGGGGTTTAATCCCAGGACCCCGAGATCATGACCTGAGATGAAATCAAGAGTCAGACACCTAACTGACTGAGCCCCCCAGGTGCCCCACAGCTTATTTCTTTTGAAATATTCTACCCAGATTATAAATATAATTTTTAAATTGAAATAGCTAATCTTAACTGGAATTAAGGACATTGTTGCTTAGAATGCAATTTGTTCTGTATGCTGAACATTTACTCCATTTACTCTTATGGGTAGTTAATGTACAGAAAAGAATTCTTGATAATGTAAGAAGATCAAAAGAAAAAATCAAGACTCCAAATGGGTGGGAGTTGCTATTGAATTCACCATAAGCCATCCTGAGTGGTATCTTCTCCCATAAAATACAGGAAAAATATATCTGTATGGAGGCAAGTGAAAGTTCTATGTTATTATCACAAAGATCCTATAATATTAAACATAAGGAATAGAATTCATTTCAACTGTCATCTTCAGCTTACAAATATAGAGCCCAGGGTTTTAGGTGATTTGCCCCAAGATTGGAGAGATAATAATGGCAGTTTGAAGTCTGATGTAACGCTTCCATGCCTCTATGCTCATTTTCATGGCTACTTAATGTTGAGGAAAACAGCTTTCCATATGTTTTGGTACATTATATATGTTTTACATACTTAAGGTACTTTATAATATCTTCACGATTTTTCATTGTAGATATAATGGTTTTATCTTCAATTATATAAAAAATGAAAACAGAAAGTTCAAATGAATTATTTGATTTAGAAAACATGACCACAATGCTTTCCTTTCAGATAGTTGTGTGCTGGTAAATGTTTAACACCTGGCTGGAGGTTAGCATGGGAGTCGAGCCCTGATTTGTAGTTTTTGCTGATTTCCACCATGGCCTATTTCAAGCTACCAACATGAGATCCTCAATGAGAAATTAGGAAGTAACACACACATTTGATGCTTGCAAGCTAGTACATGTTGGCTTAAGCACATTACTGCTTTCAGAGCACACATGACAGACTGGGGACCTAATTCAGGGTCTTTTTATCTCACTTGGGTCCTTATTTTCAGTTTATGTACATATATAGGCATACATACAGTCAAGACTCCTGGATTTTATGTTTTTGTCTGTATTCCCTTTAAACCCAATATTCATTGCTTTGGTAATAGATACTATTTCTCCATATATTCAAAGTATTGTTTTGAGTTACAGATGCTTATTTATAGGAGGATGTAAACCTTAACATTAATCAGTGCCTTTCAGGAGGAGAAAAACAACAATAAAAGAAAAGGAATTTCCCAACAACACAAGCAGCAAGACTTGGGCAAAATCCCAATGACTTTGATTTTGACTTGAGGTCCTAAATAACATGACATACTTCCTTTAGGAACATCCTTTATTCATATCCCACACTCCAGCTCACTCCTTCAAGGAATGAAATTGTAAAAAAAATCTGTTTAAAAGAGAAATCTTGAAAAATAAACCATAATTCCAGTGTAATGTTTCAACAGAGAATGGAAACCTCTTGGATTCATTGCAATTTATCTGGAACACAATTTACTTAGATTTTCTGTAGTACTCTTAGTCAGAGGTGATTAACTACCAATTTTAGAGCACCAACAATTGTAGTTAATGTGTAATTATCAAAAGGGAAACACCTGTAGTGTGGAGGAAGCCACTCCAAGATTAGACTATACACATTCAGGTTGTAACAAAGGACAAATTAAAAGAGCATACTAATTTATCTTCAGGGAAAATATAGCTGCTGAGTTGTTAGATAGCTCCAACTCATGGGAAGTACAAGCAGTAAGTAACCTTTGCATGTGTATTTCATTGCTGGCTTTTTACCAATAAATTCCAATGAGGAATGTTTGTGCATTTTCCTGTTCTTTCAGCACAAAGGCAGGCTGGTTGTGCTTGGGACGGTAAGATTATTACACCTTCAGTTTAATATGTCATGCTTTGCACTTGATGTGTTACCTTTCACCCCAAAAATTGATTCACCACCTTCACCAAATTCTCTTCTTCATTGGCCTTCCTGTATTCAAATGGAGATTATTTTAAATGCTTTCTTACCACCTTTCCTTTGCTGCCACTTTCACATTTATAATTATCCTTTTACAAAAGATTTATAATGATTATTCTTGGCAACAGGCCTAAGGTGAAACCCTGTTGTATTTAATGTGTAAATTATAACGTGTGCAGTTGTAAAGATAGGTTTGTGAAATGCTCACGTACCTGCAAGAATTTAAAAGAAGCTGCCAGAGAGTTTGTACTCTTTAGTGGCTAATATTCACTGAAAATTATCTCATAATATTTTATATCTGAAGGGTTAATGAATAGTTTAAACACAACCACTAACTTTCTGGAAGGCAGGAAGATAAAGAATACAATAGCCTCTCAGCAGGGGTTTAGGGAAATTCAAAACCTCTGCCTTTTTTGCTATTACTTTGATGCTTATTTGGAATGATTAATTTTCCTGTGGCTTAATGTAAATTGAGAATTAAATAGAGACTGTGTTACCTTGCTGAACTTGCTTCCCCAGTTTTTAAGCTAAATTTGTGGATGGCTTTTATAACCAAGTGCATTTGAAGCAGAATCAATCTTTTCATCAAAATAGGAAACTAAGGAAAAACATTTTTCAGTTTTTGTTCTGCCAATTTTGAAAAAAATTTCCTTTCTAAATTTAGATTGCAAAAATATTCAGTGTGCAGCTCTCTTGTTGCACTAATTAGTAACCCTGCCACCTGTTAATTTTGATATTTTAAACCAGTTCTGGGAGAGTTCAGGAGAAAATCAATGTATTTGGATCTTATTTCTACCTCCAAAGTTTCAAAGGAAACTCACAAAAGTGCTTACATGGCACTGTACAAAGTATTCTGGCAAAATATTAAAAATAATTCTCTTATCCCTTCTTCCATCCCTCCCTTCGTCCTTCCTTACTTTCTTCCTTCCTTCCCTCCTAGTTGATGTTTACTTTGTACCAAGAACTATGTTAGGCACAAACATGCAATACCTATACAATAAGATACAGTCTCCATCAATAAGAAATTTAGAAACTAGACAAGTAGCTACAGTCTATTTATTTCTAAGTTTTTACAACAGGCAGAGTGGGACAAACTGCTCACTTAACTACGGTGCTGAGATGAATTTAATTTACATTCCTGCAATACCTAAAAGGATGAAATTGCTGTACACATGCAGGAAATGTCTTGCTGCTCTGATAATGGAAGGGGTGTTAGAGTGAGGGTCATCACTAGCTCTTTCAGGAGGTGGATGTTACAGTGCTCTTAGTATGCCTCATTAAATTGCCAAAAGTGTTTAAGAACTTTAATCTTACATAGTTTTGACCTTGATAAATTTTTTTTTCTCAAAAAGGAGAAATAATCAGCAGGCTTTTAGTGCTTAAGACAGGCTTTAAATTGTATTCAGCAATTATACAATGGGATCATGTTAGTTGAATTTATGTTAGAAAAAGTTATCAGTGATGAAAAACTTTTAATTTTAGGGTGCAAAGGTCTATTTCTATGTTCTCCTGCCTTGAGGGGGTGTTATTCAACAGCATATTTGTTATTGTTTAGCCTGCTAAGCCAGAAAATAGCATTTCCTCGAAGCATAGAATAAATAACACCCAGAAAGTCCAAAGACAATGAGTGCATACACTGTGAGATTCTTTCACACAAAGTATTTTCTAGTAAAATAATTATAATAATATTAGCAGAAGAGTAATGGACTAGATAAAGGCATGATACAAAGAAAAAGCAAAAACAAAGAATAAATGCATACACTTATTTCTCATTTATAAATACAATTCCCTCATCTAAACTTTGAAAAGCTTTCTAAAGTTTCTTACTCCCTTTCCCTCCCTATATTTTGGGATACATTTTGTGATATCAAGTATTAAACAGTGAATATTAGAGTGAGTATATGTTTTCTTTCTCACAGTAAAACTATGGTTTTCCACATTGAGCTGTATCAGGACATTTTCTAACCTTGAACTGTGCTGTGGGTTTAGCCATCAGAAGTGTGTCCATAACAGCATATCCTATTCTTAAAGGCTTGTACCATATTTGAATCTAAAGATAACATATGGATAAGCTTGTTTCTGTCCTGATTAATTTTCTACTGTCAATGTTTTGCTCATGGAGCAAGCTTTGTTTGTGATTCAAGAACATACTGTATGATTTGAATTTTTTTCCCACTGACACTAGGAATTAATGCAGAAGAAAAAATCCAGTAGCTGTAGCAGTAGGACAAATCCCTGCTCCAAAGAAAATGTAAGAAGAAAGACAGACTTTCTGAGGTTCCTTCTTCTGCAGGCTTGGTTTCCTCATCCTCAAACCACACTGTCAATTCTACCTCTTGCTGGGAGGTCCTCCTGCCTCCCACTGCTCCCAACTCCTTTATAACAAAGAAGATGAATCCTTGAATCACAGTCTGCTGATTGGCATCCTGTTGCTAGGAAACTGAAATGAATGTATCATATTTCATAATAAAAATGCCTCCTACCCATCCTTGAAAAGACATGCACAATGAGTTGAGGCCCCATGTGGAACAGGCCTGGGTTGACCTCCCCCGTCTCCTTTCCTCTGCAACCTACTGGGGTCATTATGAGATAACTAGTTGTCCTTAATAGAGGTCACTCTCTGGCCACACACAGGGCTGTCTGTGGCCTGACTTAGGGTTCTATCCATGACTAAGGTTGGGAGAGTGGCCATCTATGGCCAGAATAGGGGGCTCAGTCTATGATCAGGATTGGCAGGATGTTCAGTTCACGACTAAGTTTCAATACTCAGTCTAGGACTGTGATTAGGGTTTAGGTTGTTGTGAAGTCCTATTAGGGAGAGAAAAGAAGAAAATCACCATTAGGGTACTGATAGTTGAATTATATTATAATAAAAATGATCTACCTCAAGAAAAAAAAAAGGATTACCATTTTGCAACCTTGTCTTGTTGCTAGTAGGAACTGTAGGATCAACTCATCATCAGTAGTATCAAAGGGATTCTCACCTGAAATTGAGACTGACATTAGTTGTAGGTGCTATTAATTTCATTTTCCTCAGAAAGTGGTAAAACATTCTAGTGGGAATCAAATGTACTCATGAGAGAATATTAAAAAGCATACTGCCAACTATGCAAATTACATTGATTTTATTTTTTTCTAGAACATAAGTTTTAGGTATAGGGGAAAATACCATGTTTTTAGGAAAAGGTTCTTTCTTACAGGGAAGAGGGGAAGCTAGAGGGAAACAGGAAAATAATCTTCGCCAGCTGTGGGATTTGGCAATTTTGTTTACTTGAAGACAGTGAGGTAAAAGGATATTTTTGAGGAATTAAATAATGAAAATGATAATGTTTTTGACTTAGAACAGCTAAAAACGATACAATAGCTTCAGGGATACCTGTATAAAAAGATTATCAAAGTAATTGTATGATGCAACACACCACTACTATATAAAATGAGAATCTATTTATATTGGAAAATTCTACTCAAAGAAGCTCACACATTGGCTGCTTCTTTTCCCTTCTTGCACATTACATAATTATGGAGGATTTTAGAGAAAAGGATTTATAATTTCTCATAATACCTTCAATCAAATCATTTTGGTACCCATTTAGCAGATGATGAAACTGAAGCACAGAGAGGTTGAGTTTCTTAGAGTCATAAACTAAATTCACAGTACATTGTTGGCCTATCAAATTGTATTGCCTTGTGGAAACCATGATTTAGGGAGAAAAATGACTTTTTGGAAAAGTGTGTTAATCTGTAAGCAGGCAGCTATGTCTCAAGATTTACTTGTTGCATTTGAAGGAAAAATAATGAGAAAAAAAATCTATTTGTAAACATGTATTACAGTTGCTTTAAGAAAAATTAGAATTGTGAAATTAAAATGTAGAGCTTGAACTCTTGAATTCTGCCTTAGAACTAAGGACTTCTTGGGATGTAAATTAAGTATGTGGTAGGAGATGATTTGGAGAGTTGGTAATTCTTTTAGTACTAGCATTCAGATGAGAATACTACTTTTCTAATATGTAAACTGCAGGGTGTATTCTTTGAATAGAAATTTTTTGGCATTCAAAATGATTTCCATGGAAATTTTAACTATAAATAACTGCAAGCATAGTAACAATACTCCCTTATATTTGCATAGCACTTTAAAAAATTGTGGTAAAATACATTTTAGTACCATCTTAACCATTTTTAAGTGTACAGTGCAGTAGTGTTACCTATATTCACATTGTTGTCAACAGATTTATAGAACTTTTTCATCTTACAAAACTGAAACTCTATACCTATTGAACTCCCCATCCCCCAGCTCCCACCCCTATCCTGGCCCCAGGAAAACACATTTCTACTTTCTATTTCTATAAGTTTACTACTATATATACCTCATATAAATAGAATTATACAATATTTGTCTTTTTGTGACTGCCTTATTTCTCATAGCGTATGTCCTCAAGGTTCATCCATGTTGCATGTCTGTCAGAATTTTCTTCCTTTTAAGTTGTATAGCACTTTTAACTTTTCAAACCAGTGTTCATATATATTGACTAATTACACACAACCATCAGGTGAGGATAATACTATGGCATTATGCACACATTTTGTTCTTTTTTTGGTAATTTTCCATAGAATCAATCCAGAAACTTAATATAACTTAAAATATAAGCTAAAATAGACAGATGAGAAGGTGCAAAACTATGCATACTTTGAAGTTAATGAATTATCTGAATTAGACCAGAAATGTAACATGGTTCTAATGATCAGATTCATAGATTATTTAGTTTACATCTCTAATTTTAAAGTGAGAAAGTACATCTAGAATAGTCATGTAATTTGCCTGAGGTCACATGTCTCAATAATGGCAGAACTGCTGTACTAGTTTCCTGTTGTATACCAATTGCCTCAGATTTAGCAACTCAGAACAACACCCATTTATTTTCTCATAGTTCTATATATCAGAAGTCTGGAGAGGCTTGAGTGGGTTCTCAGAGTTTTGGAAGGTTGAAATCAAGGTGCTGACAGGCTGGGCTCTTAATCTGGAAGATTTTGGGAAGAATTTACTCACAAGCTCATTGAAGTTTTTGGCAGAATCTAGTTCAATTGTAGGATTTGGATACCTGTTTTCTTGCTGGTTGTCAGCCCAGGATTGCTCTTGGTTACTAGAAGCTTCATACACATTCCTTGATACATGGCTTTTTCTATCTTCAAACCAGCAATGGTAGGTTCTCTGATTTCCTTTCTGTTTTTATTTTTTTTTAATTTTTTAAAAATTTTTATTGTTATGTTAATCACCATATATCACATCATTAGTTTTTGATGTAGTGTTCCATGATTCATTGTTTGTGTATAACACCCAGTGCTCTATGCAGAGCGTGCCCTCTTTAATACCCATCACCAGGCTAACCCATCCTCCCACTCCCCTCCCCTCTAGAACCCTCAGTTTGTTTCTCAGAGTCCATCGTCTCTCATGGTTTGTCTCCCCCTCTGATTCCCCCCCTTCATTCTTCCCCTCCTGCTATCTTCTTCTTTTTTTTTTTCTTAACATATATTGTATTATTTGTTTCAGAGGTACAGATCTGTGATTCAACAGTCTTGCACAATTCATAGTGCTCACCATAGCACATACCCTTCCCAATGTCCATTATGTGACATTAGGAGAAGTAACAAAAAATGAAGGGGGGGACATCGGAGGGAGAGATGAACCATGAGAGACTACGGACTCTGAGAAACAAACTGAGGGTTTTAGAGGGGAGGGGGGTGAGGGGATGAGTTGGCCCAGTGAAGGGTATTAAGGAGGGCACATACTGCATGGAGCCCTGGGTGTTATATGAAAACAATGGATCATGGATTACTACATCAAAAACTAATGATGTATTGTATGGTGATTAATGTAACATAATAAAATAAAATTTAAACAACGAAAATAAAATAAAGGGTTTATGTGATTGGATTGGATCCATCTAGATAATCTTTTTGATTAACTCAAAGTAAGCTGGTTAGTTCACTTAATCACATGAGCAAAATCCCTTTTGCTATGTAATTGTAATGATCTCAGGTGTAATATATTCATAGTTTTAGTGATTATGGCTAGAAATCTTGGGATGGAGGAGAATTTTAGAATTCTGCCTACCACAACTGGAATTAGAACTCAGAATTAACTTCTAGAGCTTTCCACTGCACCACACTGAAAGTCTAAGATTGTTTAAATTATTTTTATTTTAGTATGAGTTGCTAATATTTATCCATGCAAAATTAAGAAAAAATTAAATCAGCAAGGAAACTGACACTTGTGTTTATCAGTTGAATGTGTGCTTTCAGGCTATATCCCTAACCACAGAGACTAATGCAGTCAGGTTAATAGTGATTGCATTCCTAAAGGTCTTGCTCAACTTCCTAAGCTCTTCTGAGTTGTGATATTAAGGTCATGTTCCTGTATTTTCTGACTGACATTCAAATATGAAATGTTAACTATTGAGATCATCATAGGATTATACAGAGTGTTCCATGATTCATTGATTGGGTATAACATACAGTGTTCTATTCAGTAGGTGCCCTCTTTAATACCCATCATCAGGCTAACCCATCCCCCCAGCCCCTCCCCTCTAGAACCCTCAGTTTGTTTCTCAGAGTCTCTCATGATTCTTCTCCCCCTCTGATTTTCCCCCCTTCATTTTTCTCTTCCTGCTATCTTTTTTTTTTTTTTTTTCTTAACATATACTGTATTATTTGGTTCAGAGGTACAGGTCTGAGATTCAACAGTCTTACACAATTCACAGTGCTCACCATAGCACATACCCTGACCAATGTCTATCACCCAACCACCCCATCCCTCCCACCCTCACCACTCCAGCAACCCTCACTTTTTTTCCTAAGATTAAGAATTCCTCATATCAGTGAGATCATATGATACATGTCTTTCTCTGATTGACTTATTTCGC
>NW_023270513.1:16816905-16848485 GCF_011800145.1 Mirounga leonina
TTGGATCCTATTGGCTAGTATTTTGCTGAGAATTTTTGCATCCATGTTCATCAGGGATATTGGCCTGTAATTCTCCTTTTTGATGGGGTCTTTGTCTGGTTTTGGGACCAAGGTAGTGGTGGCCTCATAAAATGAGTTTGGAAGTTTTCCTTCCATTTCTATTTTTCAGAACAGTTTCAGAAGAACGGGTATTAATTCTTCTTTAAATGTTTGGTAGAATTCCCCTCGGGAGCCATCCGGCCCTGAGCTCTTGTTTGTTGGGAGATTTTTGATGACTGCTTCAATTTCCTTAGTGGTTATAAGGCTGTTCAGGTTTTCTATTTCTTCCTGGTTCAGTTTTGGTAGTTGATATATCTAGGAATGCATCCATTTCTTCCAGATTATCTAATTTGCTGGCATACAGTGGCTCATAATTCTTTTCTGTTGGTTGTGATCTCTCCTCTTTCATTCATGATTTTGTTTATTTGGGTCCTTTCTCTTTTCTTTTTGATAAGTCTGGCCAGGGGTTTATCAATCTTGTTAATTGTTTCAAAGAACCAGCTCCTAGTTTCGTTGATCTGTTCTACTGTTCTTTTGGTTTCTATTTCATTGATTTCTGCTCTGATCTTTTTATTTCTCTTCTCCTGCTGGGTTTGGACTTTATTTGCTGTTCTTTCTCCAGCTCCTTTAGGTGTAGGGTTCAGTTGTGTATTTGAGACCTTTCTTGTTTCTTGAGAAAGTCTTGTATTGCTATATACCTTCCTCTTAGGACTGCCTTTGCTGCATCCCAAAGATTTTGAACAGTTGTGTTTTCATTTTCATTTGTTTCCATGAATTTTTTAAACTCTTCTTTAATTTCCTGGTTGACCCATCCATTCTTTAGTAGGATGCTCTTTAACCTCCATGTATTTGAGTTCTTTCTGACTTTCTTCTTGTGATTGAGTTCTAGTTTCAAAGCATTGTGGTCTGAAAATAGGCAGGGAATGATCCCAGTCTTTTGGTACCAATTGAGACCTGATTTGTGACCTAGGATGTGATCTATTCTGAAGAATGTTCCATGGGCACTAGAGAAGAATGTGTATTCTGTTGCTTTGGGATGGAATGTTCTGAATATATCTGTGAAGTCCATTTGGTCCAGTGTGTCCTTTAAAGTCTTTATTTCCTTGTTTGTCTTTTGCTTAGATGATCTGTCCATTTCAGTGAGGGGGGTGTTAATGTCACCCACTATTATTGTATTGTTGTCAATGTGTTTCTTTGCTTTTGTTATTAATTGGCTTGTATAATTGGCTGCCCCCTTGTTAGGGGCATAGATATTTACAATTGTTAGATCTTCTTGTTGCATAGACCCTTTAAGTATGATTTGGTGTCCTTCCTTTATCTCTTATTATAGTCTTTGGTTTAAAATCTAATTTGTCTGATATAAGGATTGCCAGCCCAGCTTTCTTTTGGTGTCCATTAGCCTGGTAAATCGTTTTCCACCCCCTTACTTTCAATCTCGAGGTGTCTTTGGGTCTACAATGAGTCTCTTGTAGACAGCATATCAGTGGGTCTTGTTTTTTATCCAATCTGATAGCCTGTGTCTTTTGATTGGGGCATTTAGCCCATTTACATTCAGGGCAACTATGGAAAGATATGAATTTAGTGCCATTGTATTGCCTGTAAGGTTACTGTTACTGTGTATTGTCTGTGTTCGTTTCTGGCCTATGTTACTTTTAGGCTCTCTCTTTGTTTAGAGGACCCCTTTCAATATTTCTTGTAGGGCTGGTTTTGTGTTTGCAAATTCCTTTAGTTTTTGTGTGTCCTGGAAGCTTTTTCTCTCTCCTTCTATTTTCAATGAGAGCCTAGCTGAATATAATATTCTTGGCTGCATATTTTTGTCATTTAGTGCTCTGAATATATCATGCCATTCCTTTCTGGCCTGCCAGGTCTCTGTGGATGTTTCTACCATTGTAGGTTACAGATCCCTTCTCCTGAGCTGCTTCAGGACTTTTTCTTTGTCTCTGAGGCTCGTAAGTTTTACTATTAGATGTCAGGGTGTTGACCTATTTTTTATTGATCTTGAGGGGCGGTCTCTGTGCCTCCTGGATTTTGATGACTGTTTCCTTCCTGAAATTAGGGAAGTTCTCTTCTATAATTTGTTCCAATATACCTCCTGCTCCTCTCTCTCTTTCTTCTTCTGGGATCCAAATTATTCTAATATTGTTTCGTCTTATGGTATCACTTATCTCTCAAATTCTGCCCTCATGATCCAGTAGTTGTTTATCTCTCTTTTTCTCAGCTTCTTTATTTTCCATCATTTGGTCTTCTATATCACTAATTCTCTCTTCTGCCTCATTTATCCAAGCAGTTAGAGCCTCCATTTTTAATTGCACCTCATTAATAGCCTTTTTGGTTTTGACTTGGTTAGATTTTAGTTCTTTTATTTCTCCAGAAAAAGTTTCTCTAATATCTTCCATGCTTTTTTCAAGCCCAGCTAGTATCTTTAAAATCATCATTCTGAATCTTAGTTCTGACATCTTACTAATGTCCGTATTGATTAAGTCCCTGGCAGTCGGTATTGCCTCTTGTTCTTTCTTTGAAGTGATGTTTTCCATCTTGTCATTTTGTTTAGAGGAGAACAGATGAATGAGAGAACAAAATGCTAACAGGGTATCAACGACCCCAGAAAAATATACACTAAACAAATCAAAAGAGACCTGAAACCAGGGGAAAAGAAAGGGAAAGAAAGAAAAAAGAAAAAGGAAAAGAAAACGAAAAAGATAAAAATAAACAAAGAAACGAACAAAAAACAGAATATGATCAAATATGATCAGGCTGGTGCATCAATCAGTACCACACACTAGATTTTGGGCATATTTTCTTCCATTAGAATAAAGTGCCTCCCAAAATTTTAAAGAAAGAAAAGCTTATATATGTATAAAAATAATGGTAAATATGATGAAGGGATTGAATACAAGTGTAAAGATGAAAATTGTAAAGGGTTTTATAAAAGGAATTGATAAGATAAGAAGTTAGCTGAAAAAGGAAAGAACAGGATTTTTTTTAAAAAAATAGGAGGGTATGTGATCAGGCAGGAGACTAGAACAAAGCCATACACTAGAGATTTAGGGTATATTTTGGTCTGTTAGAGGAAACTGTGTCCCAAAATTTTAAGGAGAGAACAACTTATATATAGATATACCAAAAGTAATGTTAACTAATATGAAGGGATAGAATATGACTCTAAAAATGAAAAATAAAAAAGATTTTTTTAAAAAAGGGATTGATAAGGTGTTGGTTGAACATGGGGAAAAGAAAAATTAAAAAAAGAAAAAGGAAAAGAAAAAAAAGAAAATTAAAAAAATTAACTTTGAAAGACTAAAGAATATTGGGAAAAAAGCCATGAATTCTATGTGCTGTATTCCCCTAGTACTAGCGTTCTGCCTTTCTCATTGATCAGTAAACTTGGTCTTGGCTGGCTGTTCTTGCTGATATTCTCGGGGAGGGGCCTGTTGCTGTGGTTCTCAAATGTCTTTGCCAGAGGTGGAATTGCCCCACCCTTGCCAGGGATGGGCTAGGTAATCTGCTCAGGTTTGCTCTCGTAGCTTTTGTTCCCTGCAAGCTTTCTGTACAACTTTGGAGGATGGGAGTGAAAATGGCAGCTTCCCAATCTCCACCCCAGAGGAGCCAAAAACTTGGGGCCCCACTGCTCAGTGAGCCCTCAGAGAAAAGCAGTCAATCACTCCCGTCTCCCCAGTCTCCGGCCACACTCCGTGCTCACCTGGCCTGTGACCGAGCATTTCTATCTTTGGCACATGACCCTGTGTGGAGTCTCTAAACCCAGCAGATTCCTGCAGTGCACTCCTGTGACACTCCTCCTAGGGAGAAAGGGGAGTCTCCCCAGATCTGCTGCTTGTTGGGTTCCTGCTGGTAGAGCAGTGGCCCGACTGTGCTATGGTTCACAGTTTATGGCAGCCCTGAGCTGAGAGCCCACTCCTCGGATCTGTCTCTGCAGCCAGCTTCCCTGCTCCAATTCTTGGGAGCTCTGCCACACTCAGGCACCCCTGGTCTTTCTGTGACCCCGAGGGTCCTGAGACTACACTGTTCCAGCGAGGTTTCCACCCCCCGCTTAGCCACTAAAGCGACATCCCTCAGCAGAACCAACTTCTAAAACTTCTGATTTTTTGCTCTGCTGCTCTATCACTTGCCAGTAGGGCCTGACGGAGGCCCCCTCCCCTGCCACCTATCTTCCCAAATATTGCCTCAGATTCACTTCTCTGCACATCCTACCTTCTAGAAAGTGGTCACTTTTCTGTTCAGAGAGTTGCTGCTATTCATTTCTTTGATCTCCTGTTGAGTTTGTAGGTGTTCATAATGGTTTGATCCTTATCTAGCTGAATTCCTGGGACCAGATGAAATTTAGATCTCCTATTCCTCTGACATCTTGCTCCTCCCCCTGATCATCTATTTCTTAACTTATAAAATACATTGACAGAGCCTAGAAATAGTACCATGTAAATAATTAGATCCATGTTCTGATTTTGAGGGAATGTGTAGATGAAAGAAAAAAAAGATTTAAAGACTGCCTTGAAGTTAATGTACTCTTAACCAACTGAGCCACCCAGGCACCCTTTTTTTTTTTTTAAGATTTTATTTATTTATTTGAGACAGAGAGAATGGAAGTTAATGTACTCTTGAGTAAACTTTACTACCTTATCTATTGAGGAAAATCTGTAATATATATTAAGTTTATATTATATACCAGGAGCTAAGTGTTGTGTGTGTGTGTGTGTGTATATTAAGTTTCTGTCAAGATTTTATTTAAATTCTAGTTAGTTAACATATAGTGTAGTATTAGTTTCAGTGGTAGAATTTAGTGATTCATCATTTGCATTTAATACCCAGTGCTCATTACAATAAGTGCCCTCCTTAATGCCCATCCCCCAGTTACTCCATCCCCCCACACCTGCCCTCCAACAACCCTCAGTTTGTTCCCTATTGTTACGACTCTCTTATGGTTTGCCTCCCTCTCTGTTTTTATTCTATTCTATATGCACTTCAACTAATCTTCATTGTAGACTTACGGATATTGTCTTCATTTTTCAAGTGAGCAATTTATGGCTCACTGAGTTTAAATTAATTACATAAGGTCACAAAGCAATTGAGTGGCAGACCTGGGTTTCAAACCCAGGTCTTTTGAACTCCAGAGCCCATACCCTTTCCTCATCATCACAATGTCTTATAGTATATGTAAGAACTCAATTTGAGGCTTTCACCTCCTCCTAATTTACTTGGCTTATGTATTTCCCCTTCCTTGGCGCCTCCTTCCTTGGATTAAGGCTTTGGCCTTCCCTCCTACAACTTGGATTTATGTCAATGAGAGACATTGAAAGAAAAATCCTCAATTCTTAACCCTTTGCTTGTGCCTAGTATGAAATGATAGAGATAGATAAGGTATTGAGTGGGGAAAAGCATGAGTACTTCTGTCTAAAAGACAGAAAGTAGAAAAAAAAAACAGAAACAGGAGAAGGAGGAGGAACATGGCCAGAACTATATTAATTCTTCTCCTTAATTTACATAATTTTATTTTACATGCCCAAGAATATCCTACTTACCTATTGTCAAGTATAAGAAGAAAACTACTCTATAAAACCAAGTAGAAATAATTCTGGAATTATGTATTATTTTGGATTAGACATACAACTTCACTCCTCCATTCACAAAGATAATTGAGAATTGATTCCCAATTTAGTTATCAGAAAGTTTCATATTTGACATTATACTTACTAAGCATTCAAACTTAACTTTCATTAATTTTATTTAAAAATAATTTTGAAGAATTAAGTTGATATATTTTTTAAGTATTTAAATTCCAGTTGATATATTTTTTTGTAGTTCCAAGTTTTTATTTAAGATTTTTTTTTATTTATTTATTTTAGAGAGAGATTGAGCACCTGAGTGGCAGGAGGGGCAGAGGTGGGGAGAAGGAGAGAGAGAGAGAATCTCTCAAGCAGACTTGGCACTGAGCATGGAGCCTGACTCAGGGCTTGATCCCATGACCCTGAGATCACAACCTGAGCCCAAACCAAGAGCCGGATGCTTAACTGACTGAGCCACCCAGGCACCCTGCAAGTTTTTATTTAAATTCCGGGTAGTTACAGACAGTGTAGTATTAGTTTCAGGTGTAGAATTTAGTGGTTCATCAC
Organism: Mirounga leonina; assembly: GCF_011800145.1. Lineage (NCBI taxonomy): Eukaryota > Metazoa > Chordata > Mammalia > Carnivora > Phocidae > Mirounga > Mirounga leonina. The sequence goes on from NW_023270513.1 coordinate 16,823,070, forward strand.
TTACATACAACACCCACTGCTTATCAAAAACAGTTGATATTTTTAATATGGTCTGTAAGGGTTGAGATTTATCCATTTTTCTCCCAAATGATTATTGAAATGTTTTACAGTAATTTCTGGTTTCAGGAGATTGTGTCTCAAATATATATTTTTTTAATAAAGAAAGATATTATAGAGCTGTGTATAATTTTACATACAACTGACTAATTATTGAAAAGTGATTGCTGGTACCTTCTGCTTCTGAGTCATATATGAGGAGAAGCTCCTCTCAACCCTTCTAAATTGGCCTAAGTAATGGAACTTGTTATTTTTTTAATTTAAATTCAATTTGCCAACACATAGCACAACATTAGTATTCAACAATTTATCAGTTGCATGTAACACCCAGTGCTCATCACATCCCATGCCCTCCTAATGTCCATCACCCAGCTATTCCATGCCCCCACATCTCCCCTTCAGCAACCCTCAGTTTGTTTCCCAGAGTTAAGAGTCTCTCATGGTTTGTTTCCTTTTCTGATTTCTTCCCATTCAGTTTTCCCTCCCTTGACTTATGGTCCTCTGTACTGTACTGTATGGTCCTCTGTACTGTACTGTACTGAAGAAAGAAACTGTCTTTTTTTCATTGGATATTCTTTCTGCTTTGCTGAAGATTAGTTGACAATAGAGTCGAGGGTCCATTTCTGGATTTTTTATTCTTTTCCATTGATCTATGTGTCTGTTTTTGTGCCAGTACCATGCTGTCTTGATGATCACAGCTTTGAAATAGAGCTTGAAGCCAGGCATTGTGATACCGCCAGCATTGGCTTTCTTTTTCAACATTCCTCTGGTGTTTCAGGGTCTTTTTTGGTTCCATACAAATTTTAGGATTATTTGTTCCAGCTCTGGGGAAAATGTCGGTATTTTGATAGGGATTGCATTGAATGAGTAGATTTCTCTGGGTAGTATAGACATTTTAACAATATTTATTCTTCCAATCCATGATCATGGAATATTTTTCTATCTCTTTGTGTCTTCCTCCATTATTTTCATAAGTTTTCTGTAGTTTTTAGAGTACAGATCCTTTGCCACTTTGGTTAGGTTTATTCCTAGGTATTTTATGGTTTGGGGAACAACTGTAAATGGGCTCAATATCTTAGTTTCTCTTTTTTCAGTCTTATTGTTAGTATTTAGAAATGTAACTGATTTAATTGATTTTGTACCCTGCCATGTTGCTTAATTGCTGTATGAGTTCTAGTAATTTTGGGGTGGAGTCTTTTGGGTTTTCCACATAAAGTATCATGTCATCTGTGAAGAGAGAGAGTTTGACTTCTTCTTTGTCAATTTGAATACCTTTTATTTCTTTTTGTTGTCTGATTGCTGAGGCTAGGCCTTCTAGTACTATGTTGAACAACAGTGGTGACAGTGGGCACCCCTTTCGTGTTCCTGCCATTAGGGGAAAAGCTCTCAGTTTTTCCCCATTGAGAATGATATTTGCTGTGGGCTTTTCATAGGTGGCTTTTATGATATTGAGGTATGTTCCCTCTATCCCTACACTGTGAAGAGTTTTAATCAAGAAAGGATGTTGTATTTTGTCAAATGCTTTTCCTGTATCAATTGAGAGGATCATATGATTCTTGTCCTTTCTTTTATTAATGTGATGTATCACATTGATTGATTTGCAAATGTTAAACCACCCTTGCAGTCCAGGAATAAATCCCACTTGGTCATGAAGAATAATCCTTTTAATTTACTGTTGGATCCTATTGGTTAGTATTTTGGTGAGTATTTTGGCATCCATGTTTATCAGGGATATTGGTCTGTAAGTCACCTTTTTGATGAGGTCTTGTCTGGTTTTGGGACAAGGTAATGCTGGCCTCATAGAGTGAGTTTGGAAGTTTTCCTTCATTTCTATTTTTTGAATCCGCTTCAGTAGGATAGGTATTATTTCTTCTTTAAATGTTTGGTAGAATTCCCCTGGGGAGCCATCTGTTCCCTGGACTCTTCTTTTTTGGGAGGTTTTTTGTTTGTTTGTTTGTTTGTTTGTTTGTTTGTTTGTTTGTTTTTAAAGATTTATTTATTTGACAGAGAAAGACACAGTGAGAGAGGGAACACAAACGGGGAGTGGAAGAGGGAGAAGCAGACTCCCTGCCGAGCAGGGAGCCCGATGCGGGACTCGATCCCGGGACTCCAGGATCATGACCTGAGCCGAAGGCAGTCGCTTAACCAACTGAGCCACCCAGGCACCCCTTTTTGGGAGGTTTTTGATTACTGCTTAAATTTTCTTTCTTGTTATGTGTCTGTTCAGATATTCTATTTCTTCCTGTTTCAGTTTTGGTAGTTTATAATTTTCCAGGAATGCATCCATTTCTTCTAAATTGCCTAATTTGTTGGCATATAGTTACTCATAATATGTTCTTAAAATTGTCTGTATTTCCTTGGTGTTGGTAGTGATCTCTCCTCTTTTATTCATGATTTTATTAATTTGGGTCCTTTCTCTTTTCTTTGTCATAAGTTTGGCTAGGAGTTTATCAAACTTATTAGTTCTTTCAAAGAGCCAGCTTCCAGCTTCATTGATCTGTTCTACTGTTCTTCTGGTTTCTATTTCATTGATTTCTGCTCTAATCTTTATTATTTCTCTTCTCTTGCTTGGTTTAAGCTTTATTTGCTGTTCTTTCTCCTGCTCCTTTAGGTGTAAGGTTAGCTTGTATATTTGAGGAGATTTTTCTAATTTTTTGAGAGAGGCTTGTGTTGCAATGTACTTCCCTCTTAGGCCTACGTTTGCTGTATCCCAAAGGTTTTGAATAGTTGTGTTTTTATTCTCATCAGTTTTCATGAATTTTTTAAATTCTTCTTTAATTTCCTGGTGGACCATTCATTCTTTAGTAGGATGTTCTTTAACCTCCAAGTGTTTGAGTTCCTTCCAAATTTCCTCCTGTGATTGAGTTCAAGTTTCAAAGCACTGTGGTCTAAAAATAGGCAGGAATAATCCCAGTCTTTTGGTATCAGTTGAGATATGTGTTGTGACCCAGTATGTGATCTATTCTGGAGAAAGTTCCATGTGCACTCGAGAAGAATGTGTATTCTGTTGCTTTAGGATGGAATGCTCTGTATATATTGGTGAAGTCCACCTGGTCCAATGTGTCATTCAAATCCCTTGTTTCCTTGTTAATCTTCTGCTTATATGATCTGTCCATTGCTGTGAGTGGGGTGTTGAAGTCCCCTACTATTATTGTATTATTATCTATGTGTTTCTTTACTTTGGTTATTAATTGCTTTATATAATTGGCTGCTCCCAAATTAGGGGCATATGTATAATTGTTAGATCTTCTTGTCTGATAGACCCTTTAAGTATGATATTGTGTCCCTCTTCATTCCTTACTATAGTCTTTGGTTTAAAATCTAAATAGTCTGATATGAGGATTGCTACCCCAGCTTTCTTTTGAGGTCTATTAGCATGGTAAATTGTTCTCTACCCCCTCACTTTCAGTCTGGAGGCATCTTTAGGTCTAAAGTGAGTCTCTTGTAGATAGCATATGGATGGGTCTTGCTTTTTTATCCAATCTGAAACCCTATGTCTTTTGGTTGAGCATTTAGCTAATTTGCATTCAGAGTAACTATTGAAAGATATGAATTTAGTGACACTATATTAATGATAAAGTCCCTGTTTCTGTAGATTGTCTGTTTCTCTCTGGTCTATGTTACTCATGGGGTCTCTCTCTTTGCTTATAGAATCCCCTTAACTTTCTTGCAGGGATGGCTTGTTGGCCACATACTGTTTCAGTTTCTGTTTGTTCTGGATGCTCTTTATCTCTCCTTCCATTCTGAATTACAGCCTTGGTGGATAAAGTAGTCTTGGCTGCATGTTTTTCTCATTTTGTACCCTGTATATATCATGTCATCACTTTCTGGCTTGCCAGGTCTCTGTGTTTAAGTCTGATGTAAGTCTAATGTTCCTACCTCTTTAGGTTAGGAACTTATCGTCTCGAGGTACTTTCAGGATTTTCTCTTTATCTCTGAAATTTGCAAGCTTCACCATTATATGTTGGGTTGTTGATCTATTTTTATTGATTTTGGGAGGAGTCTTCTCTACCTCTTGGACATGATTGTGTGTTTCCTTCCCCAGATTAGGGAAGTTCTCAGCTATGATTTGCTCAAATACACCTTCTGGCCCTCTCTCTATCTTCACCCTCAGGCACCTCAGTAATTCTGATGTTGGTACATTTTATGGCATCATTTATTTCTCAAAGCCTTTGTTCATGGGCTATTAGTTGTTTTTCTCTCTTTACCTCAGTTTCCTTTCCATCAATTTGTCTTCTATGCCCCTGACTCTCTCTTCTGCCTCATTTACCTGAGCTGTTAGAGCATCCAATTTAGACTGCATCTCAGTTAGAGCATTTTTTATTTTGGCCTGGTTAGATCTCATTTCTGCACTAAGAGATTTTCTAGTGTCTTTTTTGCTTTTTTTCAAGGCCAGCTAGTAACTTTATAATTGTTATCCTGAATTCCAGCTCTGACATTTTACTTATATCCCCATCTATTAGATCTGTGACAGAGAGTATTACCTCTGGTTCTTTCTTTTGTTGTGAATTCTCCTTCTAGTCATTTTGCCCGGAGATGGATGAACACTTAAGCAGAATCAAAAATATCAATGACATTCCAAGCAAAATATACACTAGAAAAATCCGAAGAGATCAGAAACCCAAAAAGAAAAGGAAAAAAAATGAAGGGGGTGAGGAGGGAGTATATAATTTCACTGAGTGGATAAAACAGGGTGATCTAGTTAGTCCTGAGTGTATTTTGGTCTGTGGGTTAGAAGACATTAAATCCCAAAATTGTGAAGAAGATAAAACTTATTTTTTACAAAAACAAAATTGAATAGAGTGAAAGGAAGCCAAAAAGGAAAAAATATACCTATAAAATGTAAATGTAAAAAATGAAAGTTAGAAAACGACTTAAAAACAAAGAGTTGATGAAAGAAGAAACTAGTTGGAAAAAAGAAAAAAAAATAAATGGAAAATTTTAAATTGAAAGATAAATGAATCATGAGAAAAAAAAAACTTAAATTCTATACACTGTTTTCCCCTAGTGCTGGAGTTTTATAGTCCTGTGTGCTCCATAAACTTGGTATGTTCCTCTTAGTCTTCTGGGGGAGGGGCTGCTGTGCTTCTCAGGTGTCTTTGCTTGGGTGGAGTTGCACTGCCTCTTGCCAAGGGGCCAGGCTCAGTGCAAGCTGGTCCTCTGTATGGCTTTTGTTCCCTGAATGCTTTCTGTGCTTCTTTAGAGGATCAAAATAAAAATCGTTGTGCCCCAATCTCCAGACCCAGAATGGAAAGATCGTGGTCCCCTCTCTTCCATAAACCCTCAGGGATAAAAGGTCTTCACTTCTGTGTGTGCCAAACTCTGTATCCACATCGATCCTTCTGAGGGAAGGCAGAGTGTCCCATGTTACTGCAATTTGTAGGGCCCTGGCATGGAGAGAAGTCACTGAGTCATGCATGCACCCACTCTGTCCCTCCCAGGGGGAAGTGGAGGTTCGCTCAATACCATCCTTTACAGGGGTCCTGTCCCGAGAGCTGTTGCCAGGTCATGCATGCACCTGCTCCACCCCTCCCAGGGAAAGTGAAGGGACCCCAAGTTCCTGTCTTTGCCTGGTCTCCATGGGAAAGCAGTCACCCAATAGAGCCGTGGCTCCTGGTTTATGGCAAACTAAGCTTAGAGCCCCCTCCCGTACTCACTGATAGTAACCAGTATAAGCGCTCCAATGCTTGGGAACTCTACTGGCTCAGGCACCCCCGTTATTTCTGTGACTCCAGGGATCATGAGACCACACTGTCCCACCTAGACTACTGCCCCTTTTCACCTCTTAAGCTCCTTTTGGGCAGGGATGTCTCTCACTGGAGCAGATTTCTAAGGGTTCAGATTTTGCCCTCTGGGGCTATATCACTTTCCAGTAGCTGGTTTACTGAGGCTCCCTCCCCCAATCATTTATCTTCTGATATATCCCCCCAGATTCACTTCTCCACACCTCCTACCTTGCATACCTTTTCTATGTGTATAGTTCCAGATATTCTTTTCTTACATCTCAGGTTGAATTCTTGGGTGTTCAGAATGATTTAATCATTTTCTAGTTAAATTCAAGGGACCAGATGAAATGAGGTACCCTACTCTTCTGCCACCTTGCCTCTTCTCTACATTTGTTTGTATTATTTCTTTCCATTTATAACTTAAAAATGGGGTCTAAAGGTAAAAATAAAATGATCAGGGTGTCTCTTTTCAGATATTGTGATGTTTTGGCACAATATTTTTGTATTTAAGTTGATTTTCCCCCAGCAGTTGCAAGCAAAAAATGCAAGTGAAAAGGATTAGAAATGGTTACATCATTATCCTTTAATTTATTTAAGAAAAGTTCTTAAATTATTCATATTGCTTGACATGTACATCTTTATATAACAGAACCTGATTCATTCAAACTCCACTAATTCAGAATTTGAAATAATTCAGACAGTGACTATGCTAAAGTCTCTAATATTAATAAAAAATATCTTCCTTAGCAAAGCAAAACTATAAACAGGAAAGAAATGTACATGGGTATGAGTGTGTGCATTGGTGTAGGGTTAAAATACTGGAAAGGTTTAAATTTACTTAGGTACCTAAAAAGTACTTTAGCAAGATCTGATTCTATACAAATAATCAAGATGATAATTATTGAAGATAGGTCTTTATTCACTAAAATAAGACCCATAGGATCTATTCTTCAAAATATTGCCTGGTATCCATTTAGATATTATACCTATGTAACTATAGATAGATATAGTATCTATCTCTATCTCTACTGATATCTCTATCTCTACTGATATAGTATATATATGTGTGTATATATATATATATATATATATATATATATATATCTCATATGATATATATATAGAAAGAATATATATATTCTTTCTTTTCATTTAACATATATTTATTAAGAATTTATTCTGCACCAAACAATATGAGAGAACATTATAACACCTTAAAATAAATAAAATTCATTTTGTTAGTCAGATTTTTCCCAAATTTCATCCAGCCTTTTCCTTAGTTATTACAACATGATAAAGTTTGACTGTGATTTGCCTTCATATATTGAACTGCTTGATATTTTGAACATTTCATGTCTGTCTCTGTTCCTATTGTTCAATTCATATCTTAATTACTGATAGCATATTAATACATAATAATCCTATTTTCTGGTATTTTTTTGTAAAATCTTTTGGTCTATAGGGAGAAAAAAAGAGGAAATATTATCCCCATCTTTCTCTGCAGCTCTGTGGAAGTGCTAATATCCCTGGATCACACTGAAAGGATGGATTAGCTTTGTGTGCCTTTGAATTTCCCAAAAGATGACTGCTCCCCTTTCTTTAGCTTATGAAGCATTTCAAATAGACAGATGTAGAATTTGGCTTGAGAGAGATTTAAACTGACAGCTTACAAGGAAGCAATATAGTGCTTCAGATGAAATTCATGTAGTGTTCATTTCTTAAAAGGTAGCAGATACTTCAACTGTTTTTTTTTTTTTTTTATTCTAGCTCTATTGTGGCAAAATATTTTTAGGAATTTTTAGGAATTGCATCCATCCTCCAAATCCCTGGTGAAGATACCAGTCCCTGAACCAGTGAGGATATAATGCCATAATTGTGGCTACAATACTAAACTCAGAATTGGCAGAACCATAAGTAGAATCATGCCAAGTCTTGGCAGTGTGATGTCAACTTTATGATATGATAATAATGCCAATTAGCCTGATCACATTGCTGGAATCAGCGTCCCTTCTTTTTCATGATGCATTTCATATTCTCACTCAATTTAGATGCTAAGAAGTGGTCTTAAGGAGGAGAGAGAGGTCTTAGATTGTTCTTTTGTGAGTATAAACAGGAAAGATTTACCTAGGGAAAAAAAAAAACTTTTTGATGGTTGACTTAAAACATGTCTATTTCTATGACTGTCTTTGGGTTTTTGAATGAGCAATATTGTAAAGCATACTTCATGTCACACAAATGGTAACTGCTTTTATGTCATTACATTTTCATTATTTCTTGTGTGTTCAGGAAGACCATTGTCCTAATAAGAGCCAGAAGTTGAATTACTACTATTTTCTAACATAGTGTGGAATTTAGACTTAATATGCAATTTTAGTTTCTCTACTAAATGAAAAGCTTAACTACATCAGTTTGATAATAAGAACCCCATTCATTCTCTTAGCTGAATCTGGTTTCCCAACTCTCAATTTCTGTGTTAATGTTTTTTTTTTCCTGTATGTATTATAAATATTTTAACATAAAATGTACCCAATGTTTTTAGACTCCTGTCAATTACTTTTGTACTGCATGAGTGTCTCATAGAGCAGAACCCATTGAAATTTCCAATGTAGGTAGAGGAGAAAACTTGGAATTTAAGCAAACTTTACAGGATGATGGTGGTGGTATGATGATGATGATGATGTTGATAATCTATATAGTTATTTTATAAAGTACTTCTACATCTTTAAGGTGTCTCTATGTGTATGCATGTCGCTAAACTTTAAGTTTAAAAAGAACGATTTTCCAATTTTTTTCATTTGATCTTTTCAACAATCCTGTAAGCTTAGCATTAATATTTCTGACTAGTGGATGAAGAAAATGAGTTTTCAGTAAGTTAACTGACTTGGCCCAAATCTCAGAAACAGTGAAGTGTGGAGCCAGGTCTCTTGACCATTAATTTCTTTCTTTCCCTTTTCAATATTTATTTTATTTTTTTATTTTATTTAAATTCCAGTTAGTTAATATACAGTGTAATACTAGCTTCAGAAGTACAATATAGTGTATAGTATACAACACTTTCATACGATATCCCGTGCTCATCACAAGGGCACTCCTCACTCCTCATCACCTATTTAACCCAACCCAACCCATCACTTATTTATACCCACCTCCCCTCTGGTAACCCACCCACCTCCCCTCTGGTAACCATCAGTTTGTTCTCTATAGTTAAGAGTCTTAACCATTAATTTCATAACCCAGGTCTCTGGACCATTAATACCATAATTTTACAAATACACTGAACTATATCTCTCATGCAAAAGCTGGGTATTGAAATTTTAAGCTAGAAATCTTCAGGGTTATATCAGAACTACTTAAGTATGAGAGATAGGATGTTTGGTGTTTCAGAAGTAGGAAATCCTAGAATAATCCATGTAATTAACTGTTGGTGACTACATAACTTCAATAAAATAAAACTTTAATGTTTTCCTTTCCTTTTTTTTTTTTTTTGTTCTTACAGTATTTTACAGTGTGGAGTAGTTAGTATAATTAGATGTGGCTATAATTTTTCTTTCCATAGAGCATAAAAGCAATCTTCTGAATGATTGCAACCTACTTTTCCTATAGAGAAAGGTAACAAATTGTTCCTTGTGACAATTCTTTAGTAAATTATTTTGATATATATGGATTGAATTAATATGATTAAGTTAATGAGAAATAGAAATGTTGCCAAAGACCGCTAGTCTGGCTGCAGTGTTGTTTCACATTTACAGTTTTAACTTCCCTCTGTGTTGAGAGGATCACTGATGACTACACACTGTCATTGTGATAAGTGATATATTCCACAGTGCCCTGCTTTCCATCTTGCCAATCCTTAAACTAACCCCAAATAAGAAATCTTATAAGAATCACGTAGTCACAAGCCAAATCTAGTGGATTGTAGAAAGACACATTTGCATCTCCAGAACTCATCCCCCAACCTCATTTTTCCCATCACACAGAACTTACATGAAATGAAATACACAACTCTTCACCTACTACATGTATTATTCCTTCAAGTGTCTGCCCTTTATGCTGACTTGCTTTTCCCAGGGGAGAAAATGTACATTTTAATAGCACAATAAAACTTTCCAATGTACAACATACCTGACAGATGATAAACTGCCTTGTCACTACTTTATTTTATTGGAGGCAGTGGATGGCTGTATTGAAATAACCCATTAAACTAAAGCATATAGTTAGGAAAACACACTAAGTATCAATCATTCAAGGAATCCTACAAAACAAAAATAAATTTCCTATCATTTTCTATTAAAGCAATAAAGGGTAATAAGATTTAGAATCTACAGGCATCACCTTCATTTTGTGACTAGAACTGAGTAACAAAACATAGCCTTGATAACTAGTCCCCAACATTAAAAAAAAAAAATCTATAGGTCATAAGATATCCTACCTTTATTAACAACCAAAAGCTGGGGGTAGGGATTGGTTACAGTAGTGGTGGTGGTGGTGAAAATGTTTTGTGTGACCTCTTTCCTTCCCTTCTTGCAATGTATAAACTTTGGATCGTGGTTTCAAATCATTTTGTTTATATTCAATATAGGCAAAATCTTGAGAATTCTCAAAATGTCAAAATTTTTACTCTACATTTGTACACATGCCTGAGTCAATGTAGACAGTGCCAAAATATTGAGCTTAAAAATGTTATTAGTGTATGCTTTTCCTCTCTTGGGTTCTCTCACTGAGTCATTTTTAATGTACACATGAAAGTGCCAGGTGAGAATTTTTTTTTTAATATTTCTGTAAAATAAATTTGGGTTAGAAAATAATATGATGTACTTCTTACATAATCACTAGAAATAAAAATTAGCATTCTGAATTTAAATGACAACATAAAAGGGGTCAGTCAGTTAAATTAATTCAATTTTCTCTTTTCTCTGAATCCCCAAAAGTAATGATGTTTTCTTTTTAGTAGTGTTACTTGTATAACCCAAAGACCAATAGAGAAAAACTCTTTAATTATATAAAAGACCCTTTCTCCCTTGCACCTTATGTGAAGATAAATGAAATTGCTTAAATCACTGTAATAAAATTAAATAAAATTGGCCATACAGGATAGCAGTTAATATTAAATTGAAGTTAGAGTAAGAAAGAAGGGGGAGTTTATCATATAGGACTAACGTTGGATGAAAAAGGGCAACTTGTAATAATCAGGTGATGGATAGAGGGTGATCATATGCAACTATGGATTGCTGCCTGTGTATCATATTTGAAAAAGACTGAGAAAGTCTCTTGCTAAAGTTACATTAAAAAAAAAATCTCTTGTGGCATAACTGGCATAGAATAAACTTATATATTTAAATGTACAATTTGATGTTTTGACACATGTGCATAGCCACAAAACCATCACCACAATCAAAATAGTGAGCATATTAATTTCCTTAAACTTTCCTAGCACCTGATCTTTCCTTCCCTGTCTGCTTCCCAGGCAACCACTGATCTGCTTTCTGTCACTATAGTTTGTATTTTCTAAAGTTTTGTATGAAGAGAATCTTAGGATATGCATTATTTTTTGTCTGATTTATTTTACTTGGTGTAATTATTTTGAGATTCCAAGTTGTGCGCATTAATAGTTCTTTCATTTTTATTGCTGAGTAGTATCCCATGGTATAAATATACCATAATTTATTCATATATTTCTCTCTTGTAAACATTTGATATGTTTCCAAGTTTGGGGCTATAATGAATGACACTGCTTTAAGCCTTCATTTATACATATTTTTTCTTTTGGATATGTTTTCATTTCTCTAGAATAATTATAGGAGTGTGATTACTTGGTTGTATTGTAACTGTATGCTTAAGTTTATGAGGAGCTTTGAAACTGTTTTACAAAGTTGTTTTATCCTTTTACATTCCCATCAGTAGTATACGAGAGTTCCAGGTGTTCCATATCATTGCTATCACTTGATGTGGTTGGTCTTAGAATGTAAAGAAATGCATTATTTAACAACCTATCCCTGAATCCTGAATTCAAGCATTTGCACCAAATACTGTCCCCTCTTTAAAGGTTAATCTTTGAATTGAAATAAGTCATACTTTGCTTAATCGTGTGACCTTAGTATAAATGGGTATCCATTTCTACATAAGTGTAGGTTTATAGTCAATGAGGAATGGAGACTGAGCACCAGGGTGAAGGACATATCCTTTGGGGGTGATTAATGGTTTGTTTCTGTGCAGCATTGTGGACCTTGACATTGTGAAGAAGAACAAAAGAAGGGGCAGAGGAGACAACCAATAATAGAGAAAGTAGAAAAGTGACCCAAATGAATTCCTACTTCACAATTTTTTCTAGGGTCAGCCTAAGGTAGAAATAGATAAATATTTGCAAGATGAAAGTTGGCATTGTCTTTTTTATGATTTTGTTGTTTTACACAGTTGGCTTTTTGATCAAGGATCTCACTTGAGGGGTGGCTCAGATGGCTGAGCATATGCCTTTGGCTCAGGTCATGACCCCAGGGCCCTGAGATTGAGCCCTGCATCAGGCTCCTGGCTCAGCGGGGAGCCTGCTTCTCCCTCTCCCTCTGCTTCTCCCCCTGCTCATGCTCTCTCTCTCTGTCTCTCTGTCTTAAATGAATAAATAAAATCTTTAAAAAAAGGATCACACTTGAAAGCTGAAGTAGATTTTTTTCTGGGGAAAGAAAGCAATTTCAATGGTTTTCTTTGAATTCATTTATGGGAAGGGCTTTTTGAAAAGAGCATACCCCCTTGGGCTTAGATACTTTGGTCACAAGGGATAAAAGACTTAACCTACTTTTCCAGGAAAAATTCATAAGATATTACACCTTATTGTGAAAGTGTGAGTTGGATTAAAAGCTTAATTAAAGTAATTAGATAAATGGATTAATAAATGACAAAGAATATTGTTCTTAAACTGTGAGAAATGCATGGTATTCCATCACACTATCAAATTAAAAACTGAAGTTTCAAGTTAAACATTTTCTGGTGTGCATTTTAGTGAAGAATGTATGATTTATGGAAGTGGACTTTTCATTTTCATAACTTCTATGCTTATTCCCTTTTAAAAAAACATGTGTCACAGCCTGATGTTTGTTATATGTACATTTGATTTTATTTGTTGGTGTTTTAAGAAAGATAATTGTTGGGTGTTTTAAGAAAGATAATTAAAATGACCAAGGGCATGGAGAGTCTTGCATATGAAACAAGTTAAAAATGAATAGCACTCTTTAGGCAAGATAGATAAAATTTAAAATGGAATATAATCTAAGTATATTAAACCATTCAAGACATGCACTGAGTAATTGAAGACATGTCCATTAGTTTACAGACTATGAAATAAATATCTTGAAGATTAAGGGAGGAAATAGGAGTAATCCTTGAAAATAATTTGGGCTGAAAGGAAGAGAGAGAAATTGTTTTTTGGTTTAAATATTTATTTGTCCCAATTATAGTCTAGTTCAACTCCTGTTAGAACTTATTGAGATAACAAATTCATAAGGAGTGATTAAGAAACCATAGGGGTGTTTCATGATAGGCCCTTTTTTTTTTTTTTTTTTGAAGGTGACATCTATTGGAGTTAGTGATCACAGTTTCCCACAAGCCATCCTTGGGTGTTCTTTTAGAGATAGAACAAAAAAAAGGTCTATCTTCACATGACATTGCTTACATTGTTCATTTCTAAAGAGGTATGTAAAATAAAATTCTCCTTTTTTGTATGTTTTTTGAGGAATTCCAACTAAAACCATGTGTTTCCCTATATATTAGTTTTGTTCATTTGACCAGCAATGAGCAATCCTTTAATAATTTGCATTATTAAAATTTACTTTAATTTTATATTAGTAATTTGCAATCAATATTAACTGAAATTTTATATAACTTTTACTGATATATTGTGGTTTTCCAAAAATTAAACATAAAAATTAGCTGAAAAGAAAACACATAGTTTCCATAATCCATCCTTGTTTAAAATCCAAAAAGGACATTACTTTAGTATTATTCCTGCTTGTAGTCAACAGACCAGACTTCTAACACTGTTCTGATCTTTCAAAAATACAGATCTGTTATTATCCCTTGCTTGAAACTCTTCTATGCCTTTTCACTGACAGCAAAATAAAGTTCAAATTCCTTAAAATGGACTTTCTGACCTGCTTCAGCATAACTTTCTATCCTCACCTCCCACAAGTCCTTCCTCAAATACCATGTACTATATAACTTCATTAAGCTTCTCTCTATTCGTCAGATACCCCATGCTCCTTCACACATCCATGACTTTGTGTATGCTCTTCCCTCTGGTTTGCTCTACTTATGAAGATGAGCAAAAACTTATTATAAATACAGAATCTCTTTTGACATGGGAACTTCTGAATTAATATAGCAGGATATTAATTATATATAATTATTATATAATTTTTAAAATAAATCTTTAAAGTAAAAATAAAATACTTGAATAGTATGTCTGTCAATTTGCTATGAATATCAAGTTCTTTCAACAATTATTTAATGAATAATTATTGAGCACCAATTACATTTTGATTCTTAAAAACTCCTTAGTGTTACTAATTGTATGCCATTTTAGGGTTTTTGATTTCAGAATGGCAGGGTCAAGGATGTCAGATAAAGCAAATGATATCTCTGGCATGTCAAATGTACACAAAAACAAGAACTTCTATGATGACATCTCTATCAATTTGATTACTTGAAAAAGCCACTGCCATCCTTTGTGGACTCCTAGGAATTATTACATGAATTCTTGCTACCCAGAAAAATAGACTTTCAACTTGAGACTGTTGAAAGTACTCTAGTGTAGTGTTCCATCTGTTAGTAGGTTCCCTACAGCCTGATTATTTTTAATTTTTAATTTATTAATTTGAAGTCTCAGTCACTTGTTTGCAGTTTCTCATGAAGGAGTAGGGGAGTTATTGGAAGACAAGTAGAAATCAAAGATGGTGGAAGGGAAAGTATACCAAGATTAAGCATCATCACCGTAAAGCTACAGTGCATGGAGTTTTGGAAGGAAGGAAAGAAGTTAATTGGCCATTCATATTTCTCTAGTTAGGAAAAGTGTGTATTGTATGCAGTGTTTCTGTTCACAGGATAGAAAACTGAAAAATTATTTCTGAATTTTATCACTTGTATTGGGTATAGAAAGATAATAAATAAATAGGTAAGGAATTAACAAATTTTTTTGAAAGGGACAATGTATATTCTCTTTCATTAATATTCTTCTATAACAATGAAATAAAAAAAATTAAAAGCCTATATGCATTGAAGACTGTACTGCTCAACAGTTTGCCGTCTTGCCATAATGGTCAAACCATATCCTACCTGAGCTAAATCATGCATTAGATTACACTTATCCTTCTTTCCAGACTCAGAAGTACTCCCTTTCCTTTCTATGGTTGATCCATCCAAGAATGACCTAAAACTGTATTTCATATACTCCATAACTTTATTAAAATTCTTTCTCTTTTTAAATTAAGTGTTTATTTTCCTTTATGGATCTTCAGTAGTCATGCCTTTCTTCTTGAAAACCTTGTGGGCTTTTGGCTTTATGATTGTATACTCTTCCTAATTTTTCTCCTAATGTGTCCCATTTTCTTTTTACTTCATTTTGTACATTTTAAATGTTATTTCAAGCAACTTAATAATTACTTGTTAGTTTAAATGGAATTTGTCTTTTTTCAAAACACTTAGTCTTACATTTTTAATTTGTCCTATCAAATTTACATTGATCCTCAACTAAATATAAAACAAAGAAATCCAATTATGTGATTATATTGAACATGTTTATAGTCTTCCCACCACATTCAAATTTCCTTAGTATACACAAAGAGATGGAAAGGACAGCCAATATGTAGATATTTCTCAATTAATTATGATATCCCAAACAATGCATAATTAAAAGTTATTCATAGTTCTCGTTGGAAAACATTGTTTTAATTTTTATGTTTTTTAAGGTTGAAGTAGTACATTTATTTGTGTAATGTCTTGTTCATTCAACTCATTTATCAAGTATTGAGTCAGCATCTGTTATGTGCCTAGAAATAAGGATTCAAAGTTTAATATGAAATGACCCTATCCTCCAAAGAACTCATCCTTCAGATTCGGAGACTGTCCCAATATGTAAGCAGTTATAAGATAAATTTATCTTTGCATATGTAAAACAGGACTCCAAGAAAGAGAGGGGGTGAGGATGTGTCAGACAAAAGAAATAATTATGTGGTAATGATTTTTGAATGTGTAGAGAGACAAAGGAGCATACCATAACAATAAAGTGGGGCACAATTCTGTGAGCATAAGTATAATGAGTGCAAAATGGAAAGAGTGATAACATACCTTCTAAAAGAGGAGGAAAGAAAATATGGCAGAAGAGTAGGAGACCCTATTTCAACTGGTCCCTGGAATTGAGCTCAATATCTACCAGACCACTCTGAGCACCCACAAAATCAGCCTGAGATGCAAGAAAATAGATCTGGATCTCTACAAACAGAATATCGTGGGCAGTTGGTTTTGAGGTACGAAGCAGGGAGCCGTGATTCTGTGGGCAGATTTCAGAGGATAAAGGGCAGTGGGAGGGAGCCTGGCCATGGGGATCCTACACCACCGGTGAGTGACAGCCTTGCATGCTGGGGACCGGGTACAGGCTCCCAGACTGGTAGCAGAGGGGAAAGGATTTTAGGGCAGCCCCAGGGACGGAAACCCAGAGTGGCGGGGTCGTGCCTGCAAACTGGGAGCGGCTGGCGGTTTTAGAAGAACAAAGGGCAGAGACGTGCCCCGACCTGGAGGAGGATTGGGAGCGCTGTGAAGGGGCACACAACCCAGGACCCTGCAGTTTATAGCAGCACAGACAGAAATGGAGAGACTATGGCTGGAGAGGTCACTGAAGAACAGACTGCGATCTCTCTGCTATGAGGCAGAGCATTGGAAATGGACTCTTCTGCTCTGACTCTCGGGAGAGATGCAGAAAGCCTCAAGGGAACAAAAGCCCCCCAAAACTGGTTTCCACTGGGCCCATCCCCCACTACACAAGGCAGGGTAACTCTGCCCAAACAGGGTTGCCTGAGTAACAGGGCGGCAGGCCCCTCCCCCAGAAGACAGGGTGGGAAAACAAGAGGTCAGCAACCCTAAGGTCCCTAGAAAACAGGTGCATTTTGCTTGAGTTCTGGTCAATAATTTGAACTCTATACATTCCCTCAACAACCCCTCAACAGAATGACTAGGAGAAGGACCCCCAAAATAGAAAAGACTCAGAGATTATGACTTATGCAACAGATATACAAATGGATGCAGATATAACCAAGATGTCAGAGATGGAATTCAGCCTAGCAATTGTGAAGACAGTAGCTAGAATGGAGAAATCTATTAATGGCAACATAGAGTCTCTAAGGGCAGAAATGAAAGCTGAATTGGCAGAACTTAAAAATGCTATCAATGAGATCCAATCTAATCTAGATAATCTAACAGCTAGGGTAAGTGAGGCAGAAGAACGAATAGGTAATCTGGAAGACAATTTAATAGATAAAAAGTGAAACGAAGAGGCCAGGGAAAAACAACTCAGAATGCATGAAAATAGAATCAGAGAAATAAGTAACACCATGAAGTGTTCCACTGTCAGAATTATTGGAATCCCAGAGGGAGTGGAGAGAGACAGAGGGCTAGAAGATGTATTTGAGCAAATCGTAGGTGAGAACTTCCCTAATCTGGGGAATGAAACAAACATTCGTGTCCTAGAGGCAGAGAGGACCCCTCCCAAGATCAAGGAAAACAGGCCAACACCCTGGCACGTAATAGTAAAACCTGCAAATCTTAGAACCAAGGAAACCATCTTAAGGGCAGTTAAGGGGAAGAGATTCCTTACGTACAGAGAGAGGGACATCAGAATAACGTCAGACCTATCCACAGAAACCTGGCAAGCCAGAAAGGCCTGGCAAGACATATTCAGGGTACTAAAGGAGAAGAACATGCAGCCAAGAATACTTTATCCGGCAAGGCTGTCATTTAGAATGGATGGAGAGATGCAGAGCTTCCAAGACCAGCAGAAACTGAAAGAATATGTGACCACTAAGAAAGCCCTACAAGAAATATTAAGGGGGCTTCTACAAAAGGAGAAAGACCCCAAGAGTGATCTACAACAGAAATTTATAGGGACAATCTATAAAAACAAGGTCTTCACAGGCAACATGATGACAATTAATTCATATCTTTCAATAATCACTCTCAACGTGAATGGCCTAAATGCTCCCATAAAATGGCACAGGGTTGCAGATTGGATAAAAAGACAGGACCCATCCATATGCTGTTTACAAGAGACTTATTTTGAACCTAAAGATACATCCAGACTGAAAGTGAAGGGATGGAGATCCATCTTCCATGCCAGGGGGCCTCAAAAGAAATCTGGGGTAACAATTCTTATATCAGACAAATTAGATTTTAAACTAAAGTCCACAGTTAGAGACACAGAAGGACACTATGTCATTCTTAAACTGTCTATCCAACAAGAAGATCTAACAATTGTAAATATCTATGCCCCCAACATGGGAGCAGCTATCTACATAAGCCAGCTGTTAGCCTAAATAAAGAGTCATATTGATAACAATACTTTAATTGTAGGAGACCTCAATACTCCACTCTCAGCAAGAGACAGATCATCTAAGCAGAAAATCAACAAAGAAACAAGAGCTTTGAATGATACACTGGACCAGATGGACTTCATAGATATATACAGAGCATTCCACCCTAAAACAACAGAATAATCATTCTTCTCAGGTGCACATGGAAATTTCTCCAGAATAGACCACATACTGGGTCACAAATCAGGTCTCAAATGATACCAAAAGATTGAGATTATTCCCTGCATATTCTCAGACCACAATGGTCTAAAACTGGAACTCAATCACAAGAAAAAAATTTGCAAAATTCAAACACTTGGAAGCTAAAGACCACTCTGCTCAAGAATGTTTGGGTCAGCCAGGAAATCAAAGAAGAACTTAAACAATTCATGGAAACCAATGAGAACAAAAACACATCGGTCCAAAACCTATGGGATACTGCAAAGGCGGTCCTAAGGCAGAAATACATAGCCATCCAAGCCTCACTCCAAAAAATAGAAAAATCCTGAATTCACCAACTAACTCTACAACCTTAAAGAACTAGAGAAAAAGCAAGAAATGATGCCTAAGCCACACATTAGAAGAGAAATAATTAAGAATAGAGCAGAAATCAATGAATTAGAAACCAGAAACACAGTAGATCAGATCAATGAAGCTAGAAGTTGGTTCTTTGAAAGAATTAATAAGATCGATAAACCACTGGCCAGACTTATCCAAAAGAAAAGAGAAAGGACCCAAATTAATGAAAGTATGAATGAAAGGGGAGAGATCACGACTAACACCAAGGAAATAGAAACAATTATTAGAAATGATTATCAACAACTATATGCCAATAAACTGAGCAATCTGGATGAAATGGAGGCCGTCCTGGAAACCTATAAGCTGCCAAGACTGAAACAGGAAGAAATTGACAACCTGAATAGGCCAATAACCAGTAACGAGATTGAAGCAGTGATCAAAAACCTCCCAAAAAACAAGAGTCCAGGGCCTGATGGATTCCCTGGGGAATTCTACCAAACATTCAAAGAAGAAATAATACCTATTCTACTGAAGCCATTTCAAAAAATAGAAACGGAAGGAAAACTTCCAAACTCATTCTATGAGGCCAGCATTACCTTAATCCCCAAACCAGGCAAAGACCCCATCAAAAAGGAGAATTTCAGACCGCTATCCCTGATAAATATGGATTCCAAAATCCTCAACAAAATCCTAGCTAATAGGATCTACTAATACATTAAAAAGTTCATACACCACGACCAAGTGGGATTTATACCTGGGATGCAAGGGTGGGTCGACATTTGCAAATCAATCAATGTGATAGAACACATTAATAAGAGGAGGGAGAAAAACCATATGGTCCTCTCAAATGATGCCAAAAAAGCATTTGACAAAATACAACAACCTTTCCTAATGAAAACTCTTCAGAGTATAGGGATAGAGGGAACATTCCTCAAGTTCATAAAATCCATCTATGAAAAACCCACAGCGAATATCATCCCTAATGGGGAAAAGCTGAGAGCCTTTCCCTTAAGATCAGGAACAGGTCAAGGATGCCCACTCTCACCACTATTGCTCAACATAATACTAGAAGTCCTAGCAATAGCAATCAGACAACAAAAAGAAAGAAAAGCTATTCAAATTGGCAAAGAAGAAGTCAAAGTCTCTCTTTTCGCAGACGACATGATACTTTATGTGGAAAACCCAAAAGAATCCACCCCCAAATTATTAGAACACATACAGCAATTCAGTAATGTGGCAGGATACAAAAGCAATGCACAGAAATCAGTTGCTTTCTTATACACTAAGAATGCAACTGTAGAAAGAGAAATTAGAGAAATGGTTCCATTTACAATAGCACCAAAAACCATAAGATACCTCGGAATAAACCTAACCAAAGAGGTAAAGGATCTATACTCTAGGAACTACAGAACCCTCATGAAAGAAATTGAAGAAGACACAAAAAGATAGAAAAATATTCCATGCTCATGGATCAGAAGAATAAACATCATTAAAATGTCTATGCTGCCCAGAGAAATCTATATCTTCAATGCCATCCTGATCAAAATTCCAATGACATTTTTCAAAGTGCTGGAATAAACAATCCTAAAATTTGTATGGAATCAGAAAAGACCCCGAATCACCAAGGAAATGTTGAAAAAGAAAAACAAACCGGGGGCATCACGTTGCCCAATTTCAAGCTACATTATCAAGCTTGTGATCACCAAGACAGCATGGTACTGGCACAAAAACAGAGATATAGATCAATGGAACAGAATAGAGAACCCAGATATGGGCCCTCAACTCTATGGTCAAATAATCTTTGACAAAGCAGGAAAAAACATACAATGGAAAAAAGTCTCTTCAATAAATGGTGCTGGGAAAATTGGACAGCCACATGCAGAAGAATGAAACTCGACCATTCTCTAACACCATTCACAAAAATAAACTCAAAATGGATGAAAGACCTCAATGTGAGACAGGAATCCATCAAAATCCTAGAGGAGAACATAGGCAGTAACCTCTTTGACAGCAGCCACAGCAACTTCTTTCAAGATACATCTCCAAAAGCTAGTGAAACAAAAGCAAAAATGAACTTTTGGGACTTCATCAGTATAAAAAGCTTCTGCACAGCAAAGGAAACAGTCAACAAAACAAAGAGGCAAAAAAAAAAAAAAAAAGAAGAAGAAGAAGAAGAAGGTAGCGGGAGGGGAAGAATGAAGCGGGGGAAATCGGAGGGGTAGACGAACCATGAGAGATGATGGACTCTGAAAAACAAAAAGGGTTCTAGAGGGGAGAGGGGTGGGAGGATGGGTTAGCCTGGTGGTGGGTATTGAGGAGGGCACATTCTGCATGGAGCACTGGGTGTTATGCACAAACAATGAATCATGGAACACTTCATCTAAAACTAATGATGTAATGTATGGGGATTAACATAAGAATAAAAAAATATAAAAAAATGCAAAAAAATTACTATAAACTAATAAAAATAATGTGTTCAATTAAAAAAAGAGTAAATGAAATAATGTATGTACAGCACATTATCAGGCATACAGAATATTCAGTAAATTTTGTCTATTACTTTTTTCTTCTAAATATAATCACAAATAAATTTAGTATTATTGGTATCATCTTTGATTTATTTTTAAATAATAATTTTAGACCACAATGACTTTTCTCTTTAGCCATTTTCCAAACTAAGGTGAACAAATTTTAACCCAGCAAGATCTGGGCTCTTTCTATCAAGGACAAGGAATTAATAAGTGATCAAGTTTACCTCTTTTGTTATCTTAACTCCTGTTCTGGAAGTAGTCATATGTTAGAATAAAAACCTCATCTCCAGCCAATACTTGCTTCATTATTTCACTTCGAAAAATTTGTTTGCAGAGACAGTGATATAAAGATGTAGGACACTCTGTCACTCTAGCTTTACTCTTACTTGTCTGTTTTTTGTCTCCTTCTCTGCTTGTTTGCTTCTATATCAGACATGTAAAAAGAAAAAGAAAGCCAAATTCCCTGGAGCAAGAATAAGGTATCAGATTTATCTTGGCATTTCAATAACCCTTCCACTCAGCACAGATAATTTAGAATTTAATATAATCCCCCCAATCTTAAAAACATAACTAAGGACAAAGATTTCACGTGAGTTAGAGCCAATTTTTTTTTTGTAAATATCAATATTCTCTTTCAACTCTCAGTCTGTTCTAGTAAGTTAGATTCATGTTTGTTATTTTGCACATCTATGATTTAAATTAGAAATGAGACACTTATTAGGAAAAATAAATTTTATTAAAAGCAGATCATATTGCATAACTTTTTTTTTTTTTTGTAACTGAGAAGTGTGGGCAGATTGAAAAGCGAACCCTAAAAGGAAAGAATAACCTCAATAAATGAAAGATATAATCTTTTATAAGTCTTAGCTTATTGAAAGAGTATTTCTACACTGTCTAATTACATTAGGTAAGATCACCATTTCATTTTACTAATATAGATGGTTTGTAAGATTATGTACTTAATTCCTAGGGAAAAAAAGATGAATCATATCACAGAATATGAAATAAAACATGGGCTAAAATAGTAGTAATCTAGGTGGAATTTAATAGTATGTGATATCTTTCAATTATTTTTGTAGCAGTTTTTTTTTTCCCCTTGAATGGCTCAACTAATGTGGGAATAAATCATATGCAGATTGATTTGCTATACCTTTCAAATGCACTTTTTCCAGAATTCCGCCAGTAGGTGTATTCACCTAAGACAGTCAATGTTTAGTGTCTAGCTTGGTGAACTGATCCTCTTGCATCTGAAACCTCTTTACCATCTCTCATTCAAACTGTGGATGATGGGAGAATATGCCTCTGAGCTATTCTTTGCCAATATCTACTTATCTACCCTTTATTTTCTTTCTCTCTCTCTCTCTCTCTCTTTTTTTTTTTACAAGTTTTTATTTTAATTCTAGTTAGTTGACATATATTAGTTTCAGGAGTGGAATTTAGTAATTTATTGCTTACATACAACAACCAGTGCTCATCACCAGTACCCTCTTTAATACCCGTCACACTTTTAACCCATCTACTTGCCTACCTCCCCTCTAGCAGCCCTCAGTTTATTCTCTATAGTTAAGAGTCTGTTTTATGGCTTTCTTCTCTTCCCCCACCCCACCACAATGTGCATCTGTTTCATTTCTTAAATTCCACATATAAGTGAAATCACATTGTATTTGTCTTTCTCTGACTGAAATATTCCACTTAGTATAATAAACTCTAGTTCCATCCAAGTCTGCATTTGGCAAGATTACATACTTCTTTATGGCTGAGTAATATTCATAATATTCAGTAATTTTCATATTCAATATTCAGTATACACACACATACACACACACAGCTTCCTTATCCATTCACCAATCAATGGATATTTGGGCTCTTTCCATAATTTGACCATTGTTGATAATGTTGCTATAAACATGCGTCCCCTCAAATCAGTATTTTTGTATCTTTTATGTAAACACCTAGTAGTGCAATTGCTGGATTGTAGGGTAGTTCTATTTTTAACTTTTTGAGGAACATCTATACCATTTTCCAGGGTGGCGACACCAGTTTGCATTCCCACCAACAGTGCAAGAGGGCTTCCCTTTCTCCCCATCCTCGCCAGCAATTATTTTTTTCCTCCGTTGTTAATTTTAGCCATTCTGACATGTTTGAGTCAATATCTCCTTGTTCTGATTTGTATTTCCCTGATGATGAATGATGTTGAGCATCTCTAATGTGTCTGTTGGCCATATGGATGTCTTCTTTGTAGAAATTTCTATTCATGTCTTCTGTCCATTTCTTTTTTTTTTTTTAAAGATTTATTTATTATTATAGGCAGGTGGGGAGGGACAGAGGGAGAGGGAGGGAGATAATGCCAAGTAGACTTCCCACTGAGCATGGAGCCTGATGTGGGGCTCAATCCCACAACCCTGAGATCATGACCTGCGGAGTCAGACACTCAACTGACTGAAAAACCCAGGCCCCCGTCTTCTGCCCATTTCTTAACTGGATTATTTGTTTTTTGGGTGTTAAGTTTTTATGTATTTTTGATACTAACCCTTTATCAGATATGCCATTTGCAAATATCTTCTCCCATTCTGAAGGTTGCCTTTTAGTTTTGTTAATTGTTTCCTTTGCTATGCAGAAAATTTTATCTTTTTAAAGTTCCAATAGCTAATTTTTGCTTCTGCTTATCTTGCCTCCAGAGATGTATATAGTGAAAAGTTACTATGGCAAATGTCAAACTGGTTGCTGACTGTGTTCTCTAGGATTTTGATGGTTTCCTGTCTCACATTTACGTCTTTCATCCATTTTGAATTTTTTTGTGTGTATGGTGTAAGTCCAGTTTCTTCCTTTTGCATGTCACAGTCCAGAATTCCTAACAACATTTGTTGAAGAGATGGTCTTTTTCCATTGGATATTCTTTCCTACTTTGTCAAAGATTAGTTGACCATATAGTTGTGGATCTATTTCTGGGTTTTCTATTCTGTTTCATGGATTTATGTGTTTGTTTATGTGCCAATACCATATTTTCTTCATCACAACGGCTTTGTAATATAACTTGAAGTTCAGAATTCTGATGTCTCCAGCTTTGCTTTTCTTTTTCATAATTGTTTTGGCTATTCAGTGTCTTTCGTGGCTTTGTACAAATTTTAGGATTGTTTGTTCTAGTTCTGTGAAAAATGCTGATAGTATTTTGATAGGGACTTCATTAAATGTGTAGATAGCTTTGGGTAATATAGACATTTTTAAAAAATATGTACTTATTTATTTGAGAAAGAGAGAGAGAGACTGAGGGAGAGCAGGAGAGAGTTAGAGAGAATCTGAAGCAGACTCCATGCTAAGCATAGAGCCCATGTGTGGCTCAATCTCCTGACCCAGACCAAGAGTCAGACACTTAACCAACTGAGCCACCCAAGTGCCCCAATGTAGTATAGACATTTTAACAATATTTGTTCTTTCAATCCATGAGCATAGAATGTTTTCCATTTCTTTGTATCATCTTCAATTTCTTTCATTAGTGTTCTATAGTTTTCAGAGTACAGATCTATTCTTCTTTGGTTAGGTTTATTCCTCAGTATCTTATGATATTTGGTGCAATTGTAAATGTGATCAATTCCTTGAGAAATCTCTCTTTCTGCTGTTTCATTATTGCTGTATAGAAATGCAACAAATCTGTACATTGATTTTTTTTCTTCTGCAACATTACTGAATTTGTGTAATAGTTCTAGAAATTTTTTTTGTGGAGTCTCTCAGGTTTTCTACACAGAGTACCATGTCATCTGTGAATAGTGAAAGGTTGACTTCTAGCCAGTTTGACTGCCTTTTTGTCAACGTCTAGTGCGTTGGGGTCCCTGGGTAAGGGTCTATGAAATCACCAGGACACGGGGGATGCAGAGCAAAGGCAGCACTTGCAACTGCATACTGCCGTTTATTTCTCACATAGCTATATACTCGCAGAGATCAGATAAACATAACAATGTATCAAGCCAACATTTGTGAAGTGAA
>NW_023270513.1:16848495-16896597 GCF_011800145.1 Mirounga leonina
TCAAATGACCCTGGCCTGCAAGGGGTCTACAAGCCTACACCATCTCAATTCCCTCTTTTTTCTTTTGTTTTAATAAAAGTGCCCTCCAAAGGATGGCCATAGAATTCTGGGAAGGCTTTAGATAGCAAAAATGCAACAGCATAAAGCATAAGATAACAATCAACAATACAAGTCCCATTCCTCCAGCAGTATGCCCCAAACTCTGAATAATACCTTTTGGATCTAGTCCCTTAAGTTGCTTAAGAAGTAAATTGGCCAACGTAGCGGTATCTGATACAGTAAGCAAGGCACACATAGCCAAAAATAAATTGTCAGGCGTACAAGCCTTCCCCGTTCGCTGCAGGATTTTTTTTTGCCCTTCCCCACTAAGCTTTTTAATTTGCCCCCAAGTCGGCAAAGCAGTAGCAAATATCTGCCGACGGCGACGTCGTCCTCCCAAATTCAGATGTGCTATGGCCTGTAACGGAAGTTCATCTTGGTCTGGATTCCCCATCCGTCGTCTGGTGGGATACGGTGCCGTTTGAATTGGCCCTCGACCGGATCCATCGCGCGGGGAGCCAGGAACAGGTCCGTCCATCCTCTGTGGAGACATAAGCATAACCCTTCCCTCTGCAAAGCAATAGCCCCGGTTGCCATTCTGCATCTGCGGTTGGTTTAAACCACATATGTTCATTTAATGGAGGGGCAGCGACCTCTCCCTCTATGAACTGTTTCTCTGCACGGGAGAGGATATCTCCCTGCGGAAGATTCAAGAAATTTAATGTAAACAGAGCTTGTTGCAAAATAGAACGTGCATTTGATTGAGTGAATGCTAAGATATGGTCCTTTTTCCTCCTTTTTAATTTTTTAATTTGTAACTTTAAGGTATTATGTGCACGTTCTACAATAGCTTGCCCTTGAGGATTGTATTCAATGCCTGTTTTATGCATGATACCATATTGTTTACAGAAAGTTTGAAATTTTTTACTGCTATATGCAGGTCCATTATCTGTTTTAATAATAGATGGTAAACCCATCACAGCAAAAGTTTCCAGAAGATGGGAGATGACATGCTGTGCAGTTTCACCACTTTGTGCTGTGGCCCAAATGAATTGGGAATAGGTATCTATGACCACATGTACATACATACAAAGTTCAGAAAACCACATCTGCCACTGCAGATATTCAGGCTCCTTTAAAAGAGCTCGACAGAGGACCCTCCAGTCCTCAGGAGAAAAATTATTATAATGTCGAGCCAGACCATTAACTAGCTCCTTAACATAATGTGATTGTGGTCCATATAAAGACACTGC
Source organism: Mirounga leonina (assembly GCF_011800145.1). Classification (NCBI taxonomy): domain Eukaryota; kingdom Metazoa; phylum Chordata; class Mammalia; order Carnivora; family Phocidae; genus Mirounga; species Mirounga leonina. Next base: position 16,849,788 of record NW_023270513.1, read on the forward strand.
CTTTTTCAAGCGACCAATATCTTCTATACCTATTCCTTCATAATATGGTGCTTGTGCCACTCCCTGGACCGGGGGAGGCCTAATAACAGGAAAAGCAAAGACAGAATTACCTGCGCCAGCCTCATCATCGCTATCCTCTAGCGCATCAAGCTCAGCTAAAGCAGCAGAAAGGAAAGGATTTTTAGAAGAAAGAGCTGGTACAGACGGAGCAGAGGGCTTCCTAGAGGGTTTCTTAGACTCTTCCGTCATAGCCATAACCTGCTGAAAAACCTTCAAACACAGCTCAATATCATTAGAAGCGACAGTAATACCATAGACAGCAAGAGAATGCTTCAGCATTCGAACATAAGGAGTAGAAGTTTCTTGTCCCATCACCCTGTACTTAATTAAGTTACTCACCCTTCCTGTACGTCCTTCAGGGTCCCTGTTCGGGCGCCAATTGTCAACGTCTAGTGCGTTGGGGTCCCTGGGTAAGGGTCTACGAAATCACCAGGACACAGGGGATGCAGAGCAAAGGCAGCACTTGCAACTGCATACTGCCGTTTATTTCTCACGTAGCTATATACTCGCAGGGATCAGATAAACATAACAATGTATCAAGCCAACATTTGTGAAGTGAAATATACACGAAATGCAATAAGAACAAAATATATCCTGTTTATGCTTGCAGAATAAAGAATTCTCTTAGCCATCCTTCCTTTGGAGACAACATGTTCTTTGTCTTTAGAAAGAACACTTCTGATTAGAAAGATACACTTTAAGCTAGGCAAGAGCCACTTCCTGCTGATCCAGGCATTTAGGCCTTGCAACATGAGGTAAGGGGAAGAGAACATTTTCTCCTCCTGGCCTAGGCCTGCCTGGCCGACCTTAACCTCAGTGCAGTCCTCAAATGACCCTGGCCTGCAAGGGGTCTACAAGCCTACACCATCTCACCTTTTATTTCTTTTTGTTGTCTGATTGCTGAAGTTAGGACTTCCAGTACTATGTTATATAACAATGGTGAGAGTGGCCATCCCTCTTTCCTGACTTTAGACGAAAAACTCTCAGTTTTTCCCCATTGTGGATATTAGTTGTGAGTCTTTCATATATGGCCTTTATGATGTTGAGGTATGTTCCCTCTAAACATACTTTTTTGAGGGTTTTAATCAAGAATGGATGCTGTATTTTGTCAAATGCTTTTTGTGCATGTATTGAGAGGATCATATGGTTCTTATCCTTTCTTTTATTAATGTGGTATATTACATTGGTTCATTTCTGAATATTGAACCACACTTGCAAACCAGGAATAAATCCCACTTGATTTAAGGGAGTGATTCTTTTAATGTACTGTTGGATTCAATTTGTTAGTATTGTATTGAAAATTTTTGCATCCATGTTCATGAGGGATATTGGCCTTTAATTCTCTTTTTTAGTGGAGTTGTTGTCTGGTTCTGGCATGAAGGTAATGCTGGTCCCATATAATGAATTTGGAACTTTTCCTTTCATTTCCATTTTTTGGGGGGAACAGTTTGAAAATAATAGGCATTAACCCTTCTTTAAATGTCTGGTAGAATTCCCCTGGGAAAACATCTGGCCCTGGACTTTTTTTTTTTGCTGGGAGATTTTTGATTAACAATCCACTTTCTTTGTTGTTTATGGTCTGTTCAAATTTCCTATATCTTCCTGTTTCAGTTTTGGTAGTTTATATGTTTTTAGTAATTTAACCATTTCTTCCAGACTGCCCAATTTGTTGTCATATAATTTTTCATAATTTTCTCTTTTAATTGTTTCTATTTCTGTGGTGTTTGTTGTGATCTCTCCTCTCTTATTCATGATTTTAATTATTTGGGTCCTTTCTCTTTTTCATAAGTCTGGCTAGCTATTTATCAATTATATTAAATATTTCAGTGAACCAGCTCCTGATTTCATTAATCTGTTCTACTGTTGTTTTTTTTTGTTTGTTTGTTTCTGTGTCATTTATTTCTGCTCTTATCTTTATTATTTCCTTTCTTCTGCTGGTTTTAAGTTTCATTTGTACTTCTTTTTCTAGCTGCTTTAGGTATAAGGATAGTTTGTGTATTTGAGACCCTTCTTGCTTCTTGTGGTAGGCCTGTATTGCTATATACTTCCCTCTTATGATCACTTTTGCTGCAACCCAAATGTTTTAGACCATACTGTTTTCATTTTCGTTTGTTTCCCTGTAGTTTTTTTATTTCTTCTTTAATTTCCTTGTTGACCCATTCATTCTTTACTAGGATGTTCTTTAACCTGATGTATTTGTGGCCTTTACAAATTTTTCTTTTTGTTGACTTCAAGTTTCGCAGTGTTGTGATCTGAATATATACATGATATGATCTCAACCTTTTTGTACTTGTTGAGGCATGACTTGTGACCCACTATGTGATCTATTCTGGAGAATGTCCCATGTACACTTGAAAAGAATGTGTATTTTGCCACTTCAGAATGAAATGTCTTGAATATATCTGTTAAGTTCATGTTTCAGTGTGTCATTAAAAGCCATTGTTTCTCTGTTGATTTTGTTTGGCCATTTGTCTATTGTCATAAGTGGGGTTTTAATGTCAGCTAAGATTATTATATTATTATCAATGATTTTATTTTTATTTTTTGTTAATTGTTATATATATATGTGCTCCCAAGTTGGGGACATAAATATTTACAATTGTTAGTTCTTCTTGTTGGATATATCCCTTTGTTGTGATATACTTCCCTTCTTCATCTCTTGTTACAATCTGTGTTTTAAACCTAGTTTGTCTGATATAAGTATGCCTAATCTTGGTTTCTTGTGATGTCCATTAGCATGATAAATTTCTCTCCATCTTCTCATTTTCAATCTGCAGGTGTCTTTAGGTTTAAAATGAGTCTCTTGTAAGCAGCATATAGATGGGTCTTATATATTTTTTATCCATTCTAATACCCTGTGTCTTTTGATTGGAGCATTTAGTCCATTTACATTCAGAGTGATTATTGGTAGATATGAATTTAGTGCCATTGTATTACTTGTTAAGTAGTTTTGTCTGTTCCTTTCTATTTTTTGTTGCTTTTGGTCTTTCTCTCTCACTCAATGCATCCCCTTTACTATTTCTAGGAGAGCTGATTTAGTGGTCATGAACTCCTTTAGTTTTTGTTTGTTTTGGCAACTCTTTATCTCATCTTCTGTTCTGAATAGCAGCCTGTTAGATTAGTATTCTTGGCTGCATATTTTTCCCATTCAGCACGTTGAACGTATCATGCCACTTTCTTTTGGCCCTGTTATGTTTCTGTGGTGAGATCTGCTGCTAACCTGATTTGTCTTTCCTTGTAAGTAAGAGCTTCTTTTCTCTTCTTTTAGGATTTTTTTCCTTATCTATATATTTTGTAAATTTCACTATGATATGTCTTGTGTTGGCCTGTTGTGCCTCCTGGATTTGGATGTCTATTTCCTTACCCATATTGGGGAAGTGAAGTTTTCAGGTATAATTTCCTCCAATAAACCTCCTGCCCCTTTTCCCCTCTCTTCCTCTGGGACTCCTATGATACAAATATTATCACACTTTATGGAATCACTCAGTTCCCTAAGTCTACATTCGTGATCCAATATTTTTCTTTCTGTCTTCTTTTAAGCTTCATTCTTTTCTGTAATTTTATTTTCTATATCATTTATTCATTCCTCTGATTCTTCCATTTTTTTGTAGTTATTATATCCAGTCAGTTTCACATCTTAGTGATAGCATTTTTTATTTTGATCTTACTTGTTTTTAAGTATTTTGTCTCTGAGGTGAGGGAGTTCCTGGTGTCTTCTATGCTTTGCTCAAGCCCAGCTAGTATCCTTATGATTATTGTTTTATATTCTGGGTCAGGCTTATTACTTATATATGTTTCAGTTATATCCCTGGCCATCACCTTTTCTTGTTCTTTCTTCTTGGATGAATTCCTCGGTCTTGGCATTTATCTATGTGTCTGTCTTCCTCTGTGTGTTAGGAAAGCCTGTTATGTTTCCTGTTCCTGACTATATTGGCTTTATGAGGAAGGGTTCATATACTGTCCAGGGTCTGGTGCTTCAGGAATTGTTTCTGATGTATGCTGTGTGCACTTTTCTGCCGTGTTTTGGCTGTTCTTTCCCTCAGGTCAGTCCTCTGCGAAGTTTCTTTTTGCCTGTAGTGGGGAGTGTTTGGCCCTTGGTGAGTGTGGCAGATTTTAACTAGGTGTGCTCTGGTCTTCTTGTTAAAAAAGACCTGATGTTATTTCCACTAGAGCTGAAACTTTGCAGCACTCTATGGTCAGTAGACATGGTATGTGCAGGTGGTCTGTGCTTTTCTTCTGGGGGAGGGGTCTGATGCTCTGGTTCTCACACACATTTGCCCCAGTAAATCAGCACCTAGAGTGCCAGCGGGAGGGTCTTGGTGTACGTGGTTTGGGCTGCTATTGTTGGTGCTGTGCTGTCAACTAAAGTTAGTTTATGCTGAGGGGTAGTGGAGGGAAATGGCACCAACCCTCTTGCTCATCTCTGGAGAAGGGAGTTTGCACTTGCCACTGTACAGGAAGCCCTCACAGAACAACCAACAATCTCCCCTCATGTGTCCCAGGTGTCTGATCCTTGCCTTCACCTTGTTTGTGTCTGGGCCATCTGTCTGCTCTGCAGTGTAGTGTTGTGTTTTACCTCAGGCCCCTGTGTTTTATCTCAGGCATGCTGGCTGAGTTTCAAAACTCCAAACTTTAGGGACCTGGCACATTGCAAACCCATGCTTGGTTTTCTGGGGGATTGTCTCACTCCACCTGGGCTGGTGCTGGTTTCCCAGAAGGGCAGTTGCACCAACATGCAGGAGCTTGGAGTTCAGTGTAAAGTGCAGCAAAAAGCCTGAGTCCAGGTTAGTCGACTTCAGCAAGTATTTCTGCCCCTGTGCTTACGGGGCAGGGGATACAATGGCTCCAGCCTGCGCATTTGTCCCCTAAGAGGCAATGCCACCTCTCCCACATGTGCTGCAGCTAGGGGGAACTGTCTCTCCCTTTGCATCTCAGGGGATCCTCAGATCATATTGTGTGCTACGGCACTATCTGCCCTCCTTGTCCAAGGAGCACTGCAGTGCCTGTCAGACTCCACATCATTCATGCTGTGGACCTCTCAAACTCCAGTCTTTGAACCTCACTGGCTGCAAATACTCATGTAAATCAACCCCTCTGTTTTTTCCAGTCAATGTCTTTGGGGAAATGTTTTCCTTGTATGATCCCATGTGCTCCTCTTTCTCTCATCTCTCTCTGTGACCAGGGATCCTTCCTCTCTACAGCACCCAGGATTCTTTTCTCCTCCAAATCACGTCTCTGCACGAGGTGGTCTCTTCTCTCTGTCTAGTTGTGCATTTTTTTCTCTCAGTCTTTTTAATATTTATTAAATATTCAAAACGGTTTGATATTTATCTAGCTGTGTTTGAGGGATGAGGCAAGTCTAGAGTCCTCCTACTAGTCTGCCATCTTACCTCTCTCTGTTACCTCTATTTATCTACTTTTTTTGTAGGTTAGAAACCAGTTTAACTGTGTCCACTTTTACTTTGTGTTAATATTAGCAATGTAGGACTTGACCTTCTTCTCCGTTGTCCTTTTTGTGTGAACCTCCCTCTTCAAGCCACTTTACCTGGACACTGGACCTATAAAGCTATCTTTTCCCTCAAGATTGAAAAATCTGGGCCATGTGCCTGTAGATTAGATGCACCTGTTTTTAATAGAGTGAAAGCAATGTAGATTTCTCCAGTACTCCAATCTAGTAGTTTTGTTTGATGCTCATTTGACATTCCAGAGAGAATCTCCAGTATGTTAAAACAAACAAACAAACAAATAATGTCAACTTGTGGAAGCAAATGTATATGCATTCAATGAAACTTTATTTAAGTGCAGCTTACTAAGTGCATGAAAATTAAAATAAACTATGGGAGTTTCCTTAAATGGTACTTATAATTTTATTGATCAATGGGAATGTTTATTATTCATTGGTAATAAATGGAAATACATTTTACAAAGGTCACCATTTATGAGTTAAAGTTTGTATTTATAAGTCATTGTTGTTTTATTGTTTCTAAGATCATTTCAATCTTGTGATTTGATGTATTGTCTTGCATTATATTGGGATGGTACCAGCTTAGTCAACTTTTAGAATAAATGAAACCTAAAGTGCCACAGTGTGCACACACACACACACACACCATAGCTGCTTAGAGTAAAATACATTATTGACATGAATTAATTTTGAAAGATATATGGTGTTACAATGTTTTCTTTTGAACATTTTCTGGTTGATTTTATTTTTATTATTTTATTATTTTATTTTTTAAATGTAAATTTAAAATCTATTAGTGAAGAAGCAAACCTACCATTAGCACTGATTGGAATGGGTGGTTACTTGAGGAAGTAAGATGGCTAACTCCTTTTCACTTTACATATAATACAGAAAGGAAAGCACAATAATGCATTAGGAAGAGTTAATTGCTGCTATCATTAACGCTCAATAGTTCTGCACATATATGCAGAAAGCTGTTCTTCTTTTTACTCCCTGCACACTCTCAGTGCTTAGTGGAATGAAATTGACTTGGCCCTAGCAATGGCTGAGGAAGTGACTTGATTACACTGAAATCAGGCAGAAAATGTCCTCTTATGGCCACTCAAGTGGATCAGTCAAATTATCAAGTGGCAAAACTAATTCTATGCCGTGGGCCATCAGAGCTGCCACTTCCTATAAGTCAAGCCATCACTTAGTGTGAAATTGTTTTTTATTTTATTCTATTTCATTTATTATGCTTATTTCAGCTAATACGTTTAGTGAATGTGAATCAGCAAGTGTGCTTGGGTGGGTTTAGATTTGCAACCTCTAGATCTAGTGGTTCTGGAGTTTTGAAATACTTTAAAGTTGCAATCCATTTAGGGAACATCCAAAATACATTATGATCCATGTACTTAGCAGGTACAAAACAATGATTATGATTTAAAAAATGAGACACAAATGAGGAAAGATTAAATAAGATGAGCTTTAATGAAATTTTACTCCTCCTATTAAATCTTTCTTAATAAAAGTACAAACACTAAAGCTTTATAAGTGGGACATATCTTTGGTTAAATGAAGATTCTTAAATGAGAGATAATTCACTTTTGTTTAAACAAATAGTTCCTCTGTCCATCCCTGAAACAAATCCCCATGCAGTTCCTTACATACTTTTGAATTTCTGAATCAGATTTAACTAGAATTAACAGAATCATTGTTATCATTGTGCGTATATATGGACAGTGAAGGTGCACAATAGAATCTTTATATGCTCATTGACTTCTATTTGTCATTTGAATGGGACAAAATATTTTACCATCTTAAAATATTTAACAAAAAATTATATATTTGTGCAACAACCAAAACTTGAAATTAAGACTGACATTTAAAAAAATAACTAATATTTGCATATATTACTGTGATTGGGAGCATCTTCTTAGTGACTTGGTAGGCTCCTTCAAGAGTTGTTCTCGGGGCACCTGGGTGGCTCAGATGGTTGAGCGTCTGCCTTCGGCTCAGGTCATGATCCCAGGGTCCTGGGATCGAGTCCCACATTGGGCTCCCTGCTCCTTGGGAGCCTGCTTCTCCCTCTGCCTCTCTCTCTCTGTCTCTCATGAATAAATAAATAAAATCTTAAAAAAAAAAAAAGAGTTGTTCTCCTATTACAGAATGTCCCTTAAATTTTGTTAGGAAATGGCAGTAGAATTGTTGAGAATTGTTTGCCTACACACATTCATTTAATGAGATTAGATTGTACCTACAGAAGTGGATGAGCTATAGTGTAAGATGTTAGATGTCAGATATCAGATGTCACACACTTCCATTTCTTTATGTTGATAGTTGGAAATCAAAATCTCATGTTCTACATATTTTGTTAGACATCTCAAGAGGTATTTGAGTACTTTGTGATGTACAGGTATGAGTCTTTTTCTCTTGGAACAATATATCCAAATTATATGTGATATATATGTAATAATCACATTAATCTTTTCCCTCAAGATAGCAAAGTTTAAGTCCATAATGTATATAATGTTCCTGGTAGAAATATTTTTAATTTCTGTAAGGTAGTTACTAAGAAATAGACATGTTTCATTTTTTCCACAATATTGAAATATAGTTTTAACTATATTTATAACATTTATTTATAACATGTAAAAGAAATATTTGAAATCTTACTTAAAATGTATGAATAGAGGAGAGAAAGATGGCAACAGAGTAGGAGGACCCTAGGCTCGCCTCATCCAATAAAAACAACTAGATAACTATCAAATCATCCTAAATACCCAATAAGTCAACCTAAAGTCAACAGAACAAACTGCAAAACTAAAGAGAGAGAAGAGTCCACATCAAAAGGGTAGGAAGTGTGGGGACATGGTTTAGGGGAGAAACAGATTGTAGGTGCTGTTGAGGGGAAGGAGCCATAGTCATGGAGAAGGGCAAAAGAGAGTAGAGCACTCAGGGGAATGCACAAGAGAATATTTCCTCAAAGCCATTGGCTTGGAAAATGAGAAGGGCTGAATTTCATGACTTGTGCAAATAACAGGGCTTAAAGCCTGGAGTTTTAAAGGTCAGCTGGCTTGACTGGGATAGAGCATGGAAGCCACTGCACTGCTCCTAGAAAGAAGGCAGGCAAACAATCCTGGGGGCAGAAAGCATGGAAAGAACAATTTGAAAAACAGTTGGGGCACACACGGGATGTTATTCACTATTCTAGGAGCACTTCCCTGAGAGGGAGTGTTCAGGGAGATGCCTCGAAGGTAACAAAGGAGCCAGTTCCATTTTCCTCCCCTACCCCTCAGCATAAACATAGCCACGGACAGCTCAGCACTGACACTGGCTGCCTAACTTGTTTATACCAAATTCTGTGCCCTTGTGCTCTGGTGGGACTTCCCTTCTCAGTCAAGCTTGCCTCACTCCCAACATGTTTGGTCCTTCCCCAAAAAGACCGGCACAAGCCTCTGTCCACACCATCTCTAAAGACTGGAGTTTTAAAGATCTGCAAGCTTGAGTAGGATAGAGCCCAGAAGGCACTATGATGCTCCTGGAAAGAAGGCAGAAAAAAACCCAGAGACAGCATATAAACAGCAATCTGAAAAATGCCTGGAACACACAGGAGCGAAGATTATTTACTATTCTAAGAGCACTTCCTGGAGAGGAAGCATTCACAGAGATGTCTCTCCAGGAACAAAGGAGTTGGCGGGCATCATTTTCCTCCCCTGCCCCTCAGCATACACACAGAGCCACCTGAGAGAAGCAGCATAGCACCTACACTGCCTGTCTAACTTGCTTACATTAAGCCCCACCCACCCTGTGCTGTGTGTGTTTGGGGGAGGGCACTGCCCTTCTCAGTTAGGCTTGCCTCTTTCCTAATGACAAGGCATTCCCTCAGAAGACAAGCACAAATCCCTGCCCAGTCCATGTCTCTGAACCAGAGTTTTGTAGAGCCTCAGTTCCAGTGGGGGTGGTGTCAGGTCTCATTTCACAAGCACACCAGAGGACACCTAGATAAAACTTGCCACTTTCGGGCCAGGAACTAAACACTGCCCACAGCAGCCAAGGAGACCCTCTGCAGATGACTGGCATGAAGGATAGAATAGCCACAAAACAATAACAATAACAGAGTGCATGTAACACACACTGGAGGCACTCTGTAAAGCACCAAGCCCTGGGCACTACATGACTTCATTTTCGTAAAGCCATTACTTTGAGAAGCAGGAGACATAACTTGCTTTTCTAATGCAGAGAAGAAGGCAGAGTCTTAGACAAAATGCAAAGACAGAGGAATTTATCCAAAATGAAATGACAAGATAAGGCCACAGTCAGAGATCTAATCGAAACAGATATAATTAGTATGCCTGATGGAGAATTGAAAGCAGCAATCATAAGGATACTCACTCAGCTTGGGAAAAGAATAGAAGACATCAGAGAGACACTTACACAGACATAAAAGATTTAAAGAAGAATCAACCATAAATAAAGAATACAATAAATGAGATTTGAAACAGGTTTGATGCAACGAAGAGCAGGCTGGAAGAAGTAGATAACTGAATTAGTGACATAACACAAAATAATGGAAAATAATGAAGCTGAACAAAAGATAGAATAATATGGGAACACTAGAATAGACTTAGGGAACTCAGTGACTCCATCAAATGTAAGAACATTTGTATTATAGGAGTCCCAAAAGAAGAGAGAGAGAAAGGGGCAGAAAATTTATTTCAAGAAATAATAACAGAAAACTTCCCTAATATAGGGAAGTGGAGGAAGTTTTGTTTCCACAGACATCCAGATCCAGGAGGCACAGAGAACTCCCATCAAAATCAACAAAAGCAGGCCAACACCAAAACATATTGTAATTGAATTTGCAAAATACTGTGATGAAGGAAAAATTATAAAAAGCAGCAAGAAAAAGAAGTCCTTAACTTACAAGGGAAAATCCATAGGCTAGCTGGAGATTTTTCGACAGAAACTTGTCAAGCCAGAAGGGAGCAGAATGATATATTCAAACAGCTGAATGGAAAAAAAAAAAATCTGCAGCTGTGGTTACTCTATCCAGGAAAACTGTTTCAGAATAGAAGGAGAGATAAAGAGTTTCCCAGACACACAAAAACTAAAGTTCATGACCACTAAACCAGCCCTGCAAGGAATATTGAAGGGGACTTTTTGAGTGCAAAGGAGAAATCAAAAGTGACAAAGATAAGAAAGGACCAGATAAAATCTCTAGAAACTATGATAACACAAATAATAAAATGAGACTAAATACATATTTATCAAAAATTACTTTGAATGTAAATGTACTAAATGCTCCAATCAAAAGACATAGGGTGTCAAAATGGATGAAAAAACAAAACCCATTTATATACTGCCCACAAGAGACTTATTTTAGACCTAAAGGCACCTGCACTTTGAAAGTGACGGTGTGGAGAAACATATATCATGCCAATGGATGTCGAAAGAAAGCCAGAGTAGCAATACTTACATCGATAAAACTAATCTTTAAAGTGTGTAATAAGAGATGAAGAAGGGTGGTATATCATAATAAAGGAGACAACCAACAAGAAGATCTAACAACTGTAAATATTTATGCACCCAAAATGGGAGCACCCAAATATATAAAACAATTAATAATAAACATAAAGGAACAAATGGATAATGACACAATAATAATAGGGAACTTCAATAACCCACTTACATCAATGGACAGATCATCTAAATGGAACATAAACAAGGAAACATTAGCTTTGAATGACACACTGGACCGGATGGGCTTACCATATATTCAGAACATTCCAACCTAAAACACGAGAATACACATTCTTTCCTAGTATGCATAAAAACTCTCCAGAGTAGATCAGATAGTAGGTCACAAATCAGGCCTCAACAAATATAAAAAGATTGAAATCACCCTATGAAACTTTTCTGATGACAACACTATAAAACTGGAAGTCAACCACATGAAAAAGTTTGGAAAGACCACAAATGAGGCTAAACAACATGCTACTAAACACTGAATGGGTCAACCAGGAAATCAAAGATGAAATAAAAAATACATGGAAACAAATGAAAATGAAAACACAATGTTTCAAAACCTTTCGGATGCAGCAAAAGCTGTTCTAAGAAGGAATTATATACAATATAGGCCTATCTCAAGAAGCAAGAAAAATCTCAAATACACAACCTAATCTTACTCCTAAAGCAGCTAGGAAAAGAACAGAAAATGAAGGCAAAAGCCAGAATAAAAAAGGAAATAATAAAGATTAGAGGAGAAATAAATGGTATAGAAACTAAAACAAAACAAAACAATAGAACAGATAAATAAAACCAGGAGCTGGTTCTTTGAAAAAAATTCATAAAATTGATATACCTCTAGCCAGACTTAACACAAAGAAAAGAGAAAGCACCCAAATAAATAAAATCACAAACTAAAGAAGAGAAATAACCAATAACACAGAAATATAAACAGTTATAAGAGAATATTATGAAAACCTATATGGCAACTAAATGGACAACCAGGAAGAAATGGACAAATTCTTAGACATATATAAACTACCAAAAGTAAAATAAGAAGAAATAAAAAACTTGAACAGACTGACAACCAGCAAAGAAAATGAATTAGTAACTAAAAAACAACAACAACAACAACAAAAAAAACAAGCAAACCTCCCAAAAAACAAAAGTCCAGGGCCAGATGGCTTCACAGGCCAATTCTACCAAACATTTAAAGAAGAGTTAATACCTATTATTCTTAAACTATTCCAAAAAAAAAATAGAAAAAGAAAGAAAACCCAAATTTATTTTATGAGGCCAGCATTAGTCGATATCAAAACCAGAAAAAGACTCCATGAGAAAAAAGAACCACAGGTTGATATCTCTGATGAAAATGGATGCAAAAATTCTCAATAAAATACTAGCAAACTGAATCCAATAATACATTACAAAAATCATTCACCATGATCAAATGGGATTTATTCCTGGTTTGCAAGTGTGTTTCTATATTTGCAAATCAGTCAACATGATACATCACTTTAATAAAAGAAAGGATAAAAACTGTAAGATCTTTTCAATAGATGCAGAGAAATTATTTGACAAAGTACAACATCTATTCATGATAAAAACACTCAACAAAGTAGGTTTAGAGGGAACATGCCTCACCATCATAAAAGCCATATACAAAAACCCACAGCTAATATTCTCAATGGGGAAACACTGAGAGCTTTTCCTCTCCAGTCAGGAATAGGACAAGGATGTCCACTCTCACCATTGTTAATTAACGTAGTATTAGAAAACTTAGCCACAGCAATCCCACAACAAAAAGAAATAAAGGACATCTAAATCAGCAAGGAAGAAGTCAAACTTTCACTATTTTCAGGTGGCATGATAATCTATGTAGAAAACCTGAAAGATTCCACCAAAAAACTGCTATAACTGATAAATTCAGAAAACTCTCAGGATACAAAATCAACATACAGAAATCTGTTACATTTCTATTCACCAATAATGAAGCAGCAGAAAGAGAAATTAAGGAATCAATCCCATTTACTATTGCATCAAAAACAATAAGATTCTTAGGTATAAGCCTAATCAAAGAAATGAAAGATCTGTACAAAACACTGATGAAAGAAATTGAAGATGACACAAAAAAATGGAAAGACATTCCATGCTCATGGATTAGGACAAATATTGTTAAAATGTCTATACTACCCAAAGTAATCTACAGGTTTAATGCAATCTTTATCAAAATACCAACAACATTTTTCACAGAACTAGAAAAACTATCCTAAAGTTCATATGGAATCATAAAAGACTCCAAATAGCCAAAGCAATCTTGAAGAAGGAAGGCAACGCTGAAGGCATCACAATTCTGGACTTCAAGCTATATTACAAAGCTGTAGTAATCAGAACAGTATGACATTGACAGAAAAATAGACACATAGATCAATAGGAGAGAATAGAAAACCCAGAAAGGAATCCACAACTCTGTCAATTAATCTTTGACAAAACAATAAAGAATATCCAGTGGGAAGAAGACAGTCTCTTCAACAAATGGTGTTGGGAAAACTGGACACAGCAACATGAGGAGGAATGAAACTGGACCACTTTCTTATGCAATACTCAAAGGTAAATTCAAAATGGAGTAAAGACCTAAATGTGACACCTGAAACCATAAAAATCCTACAGAAGTACATAGGCAGTAAACTCTTGGACATTGGCCATAGCAAGTTCTAATTACGTCTCCTGAGGTAAGGGAAACAAAAGCAGAAATTAACTATTAGGACTTCATCAAAATAAAAAGCTTCTGCACAGCAAGTGAAACAATAAGAAAACTAAAAGACAACCTAAGGAATTGGAGAAAATAATTGCAAATGACATATTTGATAAAAGCTTAGTATCCAAAATATATAAAGAACTTATGCAATTTATTGTATCTCAAATACAATTAATTTATCTCAAAATGAATAATCCAATAAAAAAAATGGGCAGAAGCCTTGAATATACATTTTTCCAAAGACATCCAGATGGCCAACTGACACATGAACTGATGATCAACATCACTCATCATCAGTGAAACACAAGTCAAAACTACAATGAGATTATCACCTCACACCTGTTAGAATGGCTAAAATCAACAACACAAGAAACAACAGGGGCTGGAGAGGATGTGGAGAAAGGCGAACCTTCTTGTACTGTTGGTGGGAATGCAAACTGGTGCAGCTGCTCTGGAAAACAGTACTGAGGTTCCTCAAAAATCTAAAAATAGAGTTACCCTATGATCCAGCAATTGCATTTCTAGGTATTTACCCAAAGAATTCAAAAATACTAATTCAAAGGGTTACATGCACCTTTATGGCAACCTTAGCTACAAGAGCCACATTATGGAAACCGTCCAAGTGTCCATTGACTGATGAGCTGATAAAGAAGAAGTGGTATATATATATATACACACAACAGAATAGTACTCAGCCATAAAAAAAGCATGGAATCTTACCATTTGTAATGACATGGATGGTGCTAGAAAGTGTCACACTAAGGAAAATAAGTCAGAGAAAGACAAAAACCATATGATTTTACTTATATGTGGAATTTAAGAAACAAAACAAATGAACAATAGGTGAAAAAAAAAATAGAAGGAGGCAAACCAACATACAGACTCTTAAGTATAGAGAACAAACTGATGGTTACCAGAGGAGAGGTGAGTGGGGGGATGAGTAAAATAGGTGATGGGGATTAAGAAGTTCACTTGCTAACCTGAGCATCAGGTATTGTATAGAAGGGTTGAATCAGTATATTGTATACCAGAAACTAATATTACAGTGTATGCTGACTAACTGGAATTTAAATAAATTTTTAAAAAGATAAATTGTAGAGAAATGTTTAAGAATATGATAGGAAAGAGTGAAAAATCATAATGTATTATGAGGTCATAGAAATCTAGAAAAATATGAATGTCTAGAATAGGAAAATGAAAAATGACATACACTGGCTAATTATAGAAGTATACCAGTAAACATGGCAATGATGCTTAATCTCATTACTTCAAAATTGCCAATTCAAACTTTGACATCTTTGAAAAGATAAAATAAAATAAAATGTATGAATGCTGCTTAAAATGTGTCTGGATTTAACAATCATTTGTTTTCACTTGAGGTATAATTGACATGCAATATTATATCAGTTTCAGGTGTACAACATAGTGATTAGACCTTAATATATATTATGAAATTATTCCCTTGATAAGTCACCATACAAAGTCATTACAATCTTATTGACTATATTCCCTATGCTTTACTTTTCATCCCCATGACTTATTTATTTTATAACTGGAAGTTTGTTCCTCTTAATTCCCTTCACCTATTTCACCCACCCCCATTCCTTTTGGAAACCACCAGTTTGTTCTCTGTATTTATGAGACTGTTTGTTTTATTTCTTTGTTTTTTACATGCCACGTACTAAGTGAAATCATGGTATTTGTCCTCTGACTTATTTCACTTAGCATAATACCCTCTAGGTCCATTCATGTTGTCACAAATGGCAAGATTTCATTCTTTTTTTATGACCAAGTAATATTCCATTATATAAAGCTTTATCTATATCTTATTCCATTATATATATTATATGTATAATACTCTGTTATATATAGATATATAAGATATAGATATATATTGTATATTTTATATCTTATAGACATATTTTATATCATGTCTGTATGTATCTATATATCATATATAGATATATCTTATATCTACATATGTTATGTCATATATCTATCTATAACTATCTATCATCTATCATCTATCTATCTATCATCTATCATCTATATATCTTCTTTATCCATTCATCTATCAATGAACACTTAGATTGCTTCCATATCTTGGCTATTTTAAATAATGATGAAATGAACTTAAAAGTGCATATATCTTTTTGTATTAGTGTTTTTGTTTTCTTTACAAAAATACCCATAAGTGGAATTGCTGGTCATATGGTATTTATATTTTTAATTGTTTGAGGAACATTTATACTGTTCTCCACAGTGTCTACACCAATTTATATTCTTACCAACAGTGCACAAGGGTTTTCCTTTCTCCATATTCTTGCCAGCACTTATTTCTTCTCTTCTTGATACTAGGCATTCCAACAGGTGTGAGATGATATTTCATTGCAGTTTTGATTTGCATTTTCCTGATGATTAGTGATGTTAAACATCTTTCCATGTGTCTGTTGTCTATCTGTATGTCTTCTTTGGGAAAATGTTTATTCAGGTCTGCTGCCCATGTTTTAATTGGATTGTTTGGTGTTGAGTTGTATGAGTTCTTTATGTATTTTAGGTATTAACCCTTTATTGGATCTATCATTTGCAAACATCTTCTCATCCAGTAGGCTGTCATTTCATTGTTGATGATGTCCTGCTCTGTGTAAAACTTTCTAATTTGTTGTGGTCCCAATTATTTATTTTTGTTTTTGTTGTCCTTGTTTGAGGAGACAGATCAAAAAAAAAAATATTGCTAAGACAAATGCCCAAGAGTTTTACTTACTATATTTTCTTTTATGAGTTTTATGGTTTCAGGTCTTACATTTAAGTCTATTCCATTTTGAGTGTTTTCTTGTATATGGTGTAAGAAAGTCCTCCAGTGTCTTTCTTTCTCATATAGCTGTTCAGTATTCCCAACACAATTTATTGAAGAGATTACCTTTTTCCTGTGTTTATATTCTTGCTTCTTTTTTTGGTAAATTAATTGATCATAGAAGTGTAGTTTATTTCTGGGCGCTCTAGTCTGTTTCACTGATCGATGTGTCAGTACTATACAGTTTTGATTATTGTAGCTTTGTAGTATAATGTAGTATAGTTTGTAGTGTAGTTTGATACCTCCAGCTTTGTTATTCTTTTTCTTTTTCTTTTATTTTTTTAGCTTCCTTTTTACATTTATTTTTATTTCTTTTTTTTTTTAAAGATTTTATTTATTTATTTGAGAGAGAGAATGAGATAGAGAGAGAGCATGAGAGGGGGGAGGGTCAGAGGGAGAAGCAGGCTCCTCGCCGAGCAGGGAGCCCGATGCGGGACTCGATCCAGGGACTCCAGGATCATGACCTGAGCGGAAGGCAGTCACTTAACCAACTGAGCCACCCAGGCGCCCCTTATTTTTATTTCTTTATTATTTTTTCTGTTTTAAAATTTTATTTTATTATGTTATGTTAGTCACCATACATCATTAGTTTTTGATGTGGTGATCCACGATTCATTATTTTCGTATAACACCCAGTGCTCCATGCAGTACGTGCCTTCCATAATACCCATCACCAGTCTAACCCATCCCCCCACCCCCCTCCCATCTAAAACCCTCAGTTTGTTTCTCAGAGTCCATAGTCTCTCATGGTTCATCTCTCTCTCTCCGATCCCCCCCCCTTCATTTTTCCCTTCCTTCTCCTAATGTCCTCCATGCTATTCCTTATGTTTCACAAATAACTGAAACCATATGATAATTGACTTTCTCTGCTTGACTTATTTCACTTAGCATAACCTCCTCCAGTCCCATCCATGTTGATGTAAAAGTTGGGTATTCATCCTTTCTGATGGCTGAGAAATATTCCATTGTATATATGGACCACATCTTCTTGATCCATTCATCTGTTGAAGGGCATCTCGGCTCTTTCCAGTTTGGCTATTGCGGACATTGCTGCTATGAACATTGGGGTGCATATGGCCCTTCTTTTCACTACATCTGTCTCTTTGGGGTAAATACCCAGGAGTGCAATTGCTGGGTCATAGGGTAGCTCTATTTTTAATTTTCTGAGGCACTTCCACACTGTTTCCCAAAGTGGCTGTACCAACTTGCATTCCCACCAACAGTGTAAGAGGGTTCCCCTTTCTCCACAACCTCTCCAACATTTGTTGTTTCTTTCTCTGTCCATTTTTGCCATTCTAACTGGTGTAAGATGGTATCTCAATGTGGTTTCGATTTGAATTTCCCTGATGGCTTATTGTTATTCTTTATCAAGACTGCTTTGGTTATTTGGGTTCTTTTATGGTTCCTCACAAATTTTAATATTATTTGTTCTAGTTTTATGAATAATGCAATTGGTATTTTGATAGGAATTGTACTGAATCTGTAGATTGCTTTGGGTAGTATCGACATTTTAATAATATTAATTGTCCTAGTCCACGAACAAGGCAAATATTTCCATTTCTTTGTGTCATCTTCAATTTCTTTCATCCATTTTTTTATTGTTTCCAGAGTATAGGCCTCTCATCTCCTTAAGTTTAGTTTTAGTAATTTTATTGTTTTGATGTAATTATAAATGAGATGTTTAAAAAACATTTCTTTTTGATAGTTTGTTATTATAGAAATGCAACAAATTTCTGCATATTAATTTTGTATCATGTAATTTTACTGAATTCACTTATTAGTTGTAATAATTTTTAAGTGGAGTATGTAGTGATTTCTATATATAGAGTCATGTCACCCTCAAATAGTGACAGTTTTGCTTCTTCTTTACCAATTTGGATGATTTTATTTCTTTTTCTTGTCTGATTGTTGTGGGTAAGACTTCCAGTACTATGTGGAATAGAAGTAGCAAAAGTGGGCATCCTTGGGGCACCTGGGTGGATCAGTTGATTGAGCGCCCAACTCTTGATTTTGGCTCAGGTCATGATCTCATGATCATGGGATTGAGCCCTGTGTTGGGCTCTGTGCTCAGAGCAGAGTCAGCTTCAGATTCTCTCTCCCTGTCTGTCCCACTCTCTCTCTCTCACAAATAAATAAATAAAATCTTTAAAAAACAGTGGGCATTCTTGTCTTGTTCCTAATCTTAGAGGGAAATCTTTTAGTTATTACTTCTTTAAATAAGTTTTCTGCCCCCTTCTCTCTCTTCTCCTTCTGGGACCCCTATAATGCAAATGTTAGTACACTTGATATTGTCCCAGATTCTTTGAAACTATTCTCATTTTTTAAATTTTTTTTTTCCTTTTTGCTGACCGCTTGGGGGATTTCCCTTACCCTGTCTTCCAGGCTGATGGTCTGTTCTGCATCATCTAATCTGTTGCTAATTCCCTGTAGTATTTTTCATTTCAGTTTTTGTATTCTTCAACTTTGATTGGTTATTGGGGCCCCTGGGTGGCTCAGTCACTAAGCATCTGTCTTTGGCTCAGGTCATGATCCCAGGGTCCTGGGATCGAGCCCCGCATCAGGCTCCCCGCTCAGTGGGAGGCCTGCTTCTCCCTCTCCCACTCCCCTTGCTTGTGTTCCCTCTCTCACTGTCTCTCTCTCTGTGTCAAATAATAAAAAAAATCTTTTTAAAAAAACTTTTATTGGTTACTTTCTATCTCTTTGTTAAAGTTCCATGTGTTCATCCATTCTGATCAGCAGTTTAGTGAGCTTTGTTATGACCATTACTTTGAACTCTTTTTCAGGGAGATTGTTATCTCCATTTCATTTAGTTTTGTTGTTATTGTTTGTTTGTTTGTTTTTTCTGAAGTGGTGTCTTGTTCTTTCATTTGGAGCATCCATATTCCTTTCCTCATTTTCCCTCATTCTCTGTGTTTTTATGTATTATTAACTACATCTCTGGGTGCTAAAGGAGTGGCCTTGTGTGGGAGGTGTCCTGTGGGGTCCAGAAGTGCATCCCTGCTTAGTTACCAGGACCAGGCACTCAGAGATGTCCTTTTTGTGGACTGCTTGCAACCTCCTCTTTTGACTGGGTTGACTGCTGTGGGTGTGAGACCTAGCTGTGACTGTCACAGGCACACTGGAGGGTAGGGCTGTTCCTCCCCACTCCCCCATGGTGGGAGCCACATTGAGGGTGGAATGGGTCCTGGCAGAGACTGCCTACAGGGTGTGGCAGGGTGTGATTTAATAACCATTTAAAATTTTTATTGAATTCTGTTAAGTATACAGTGAATGAGTTAAAAAATATATGTATTTTTCCACTGCATATTTTTTTCTGCTTTGTCGAAGATTATTTGACCATAGAGTTGAGGGTCAATTTCTGGGGTCTCTATTCTGTTTCATTTGTCTATATGTCTGTTTTTGTGCCACTACCATGCTTTCTTGGTGATCACTGCTTTGTAATATAGCTTGAAATTGGACAATGTGATGCCCCCAGCTTTGTTTCCGTTTTTCAACATTTCCTTGGTGATTCGGGGTCTTTTCTGATTCCATACAAAATTTAGGATTGTTTGTTCCAGCACTTTGAAAAATGTCACTGGAATTTTGATTGGGATGGCACTGAAGGTATAGATTGCTCTGGGTAGCATAGACATTTTAACAGTGTTTATTCTTCCAATCCATGAGCATGGAATATTTTTCCATCTTTTTGTATCTTCTTCGATTTCTTTCATGAGTCAGTCTCTTCAATAAATGGTGCTGGGAAAATTGGACAGCCACAGGCAGAAGAATGAAACTCGACCATTCTCTAACACCATACACAAAGATAAACTCAAAATGGATGAATGACCTCAATGTGAGACAGGATTCCATCAAAATCCTAGAGGAAAACATAGGCAGTAACCTCTTTGACATCGGCCACAGTAACTTCTTTCAAGGTACATCTCCAAAGGCTAGTGAAACAAAGCAAAAATGAACTTTTGGGACTTCATCAAGATAAAAAGCTTCTGCACAACAAAGGAAACAGTCAACAAAACAAAGAGGCAACCCACAGAATGGGAGAAGATATTTGCAAATGACATTACAGATAAAGGGCTGGTATCCAAGATCTATAAAGAACTTCTCAAACTCAACACCCAGAAAACAAATAATCAAGTCAAAAAAATGGGCAGAAGACTTGAACAGACACTTTTCCAAAGAAGACATCGAAATGGCTAACAGACACATGGAAAAATGTTCATCATCATTAGCCATCAGGGAAATTCAAATCAAAAACACATTTAGATATCACCTTACACCAGTTAGAATGGCAAAAGTTGACAAGGCAAGAACAAACAAATGTTGGAGAGGTTGTGGAGAAAAGGGAACCCTCTTACACTGTTGGTGGGAATGCAACTTGGTACAGCCACTTTGGGAAACAGTGTTGAGGTGCCTCAGAAAATTAAAAATAGAACAATTGTACTACAGGGTATTACCCCAGCAATTGCACTCCTGGGTATTTACCCCAAAGAGACAGATGTAGTGAAAAGAAGGGCCATATGCACCCCAATGTTCATAGCAGCAATGTCCGCAATAGCCAAACTGTGGAAAGAGCTGAGATGCCCTTCAACAGATGAATGGATAAAGAAGATGTGGTCCATATATACAATGGACTATTACTCAGCCATCAGAAAAGATGAATACTCAACTTTTACGTCAACATGGATGGGACTGGAGGAGGTTATGCTAAGTGAAAGAAGTCAAGCAGAGAAAGTCAATTATCATATGGTTTCAGTTATTTGTGAAACATAAGGAATAGCATGGAGGACATTAGGAGAAGGAAGGGAAAAATGATGGGGGGAAGTTGGAGGGAAAGATGAACGACGAGAGACTATGGACTCTGAGAAACAAACTGAGGGTTTTAGATGGGAAGGGGTGGGGGGATGGGTTGGCCTGGTGATGGGTATTAAGGAGGGCATGTACTGCATGGAGCACTGGGTGTTATACGAAAACAATGAATCGTGGGGGTGCCTGGGTGGCTCAGTCAATAAGCGTCTGCCTTCAGCTCGGGTCGATCCCAGGGTCCTGGGATCGAGCCCCGCGTTGGGCTCCTTGCTCTGTGGGAAGCCTGCTTCTCCCTCTCACACTCCCCCTACTTGTATTTCTCGCTCGCTCTCTTTCTCTGTCAAATAAATAAATAAAATCTTTAAAAAAAAAAAAAGAAAACAATGAATCGTGGATCACCACATCAAAAACTAATGTATGGTGATTAACATAACATAATTAAAAAAAATAATGATGCATTGTATAGGTGACTAATGTAACATAATAAAATAAAATTTAAAAAATATATGTAAAAAAGATGAGTCAGGAGTAAAAGCTTTTTTCTCTTTTATATTCTGTCAGGTGTAAGTTAAAAACAGCTTTTCTTCATATTTTTTGAGTTATGAAGGCTTTTTTTCAACTATGTGTAGTCAGAACTAACACCTATATTTTATTAAGTCTACATCTGACATTACTGGTATATTCTTAAGAACAGTTAATTAGAGTAAAATGTACTTGCATATTAGGATGTTTAGGGGCGCCAGGGTGGCTCAGTTGGTTAAGCATCTGCCTTCAGCTCAGGTCATGATTCCAGAGTCCTGGGATTGAGCCCTGCATTGGGCTCTCTGCTCAGCAGAGCCTGCTTCTTCTTCCTCTCCCTCGGTTGCTCCCCCTGCTTGTGCTCTCTTTCTGTCAGATAAATAAGTAAAATCTTTTTTAAAAAAGATATTTAATTTAAATTTTCACTTTGTAACTTAATTTCCTTGTGTAATTTTTGGAGTAAAGAAATACATTAATTAAAAATAGTTATTAATCTATCAGCACTTACCTTTAATAAGTGACTAGATTTATACTGATATTGTAAATAGTTTTCTATCATTAGTTTCTTCGAAAACTATTATTTTTCAACAAAAGATAAGCTTTATTTTCATGGCTCAATGAAAATAATTACCATAATATTTGTATTGAATATTGGAGTCTTTGGAATCTAATGGAGGTCACCTTTGAATGCAAAATTGTATATCCTGGTGATATTAGAACTTGAGTGTTGCACATTTTTTAGGGATACTGAAAAAATCATATTGAAATATCTATTTGGATCCTTTTAAATAAAGCATTTGAAGACTACTGAAAAGTATTCAAGGCAATACAGAGAGGATAATTTTGATTGATTTGATTTTAAATTTTGGAATTTTTCAATATCTGATACAAGAAAATTGATTTTAACCTATGGAAAATGAATCTGTTTGTTTTTTTTCCTTCATGACAGGTGGTAGAAATGTTTGTATAACCTAAATGTAGAAGTCAAAGCTTATAGGAGTAAACTATTAGGTGAAATGAAATATTCTGTAGAATAATTGATAATTTTTTCACAGTGTAACTTATCAGTGAAAACCCTGATTAAGTGCAAATGCAAAAAAAAAAAAAAAAGTCCTATATTTTTCTTCTTCAACCAGGACCATATTTTGATATCCTTGTGCCATTCTCAGGTATCAACAACCTGATGATGTTTTCCTTCCTGGAGGGAAAACAAATTCCTGGATCCATAGATTTTTATGGATAAAAAGCTTGCTATGGGTAATGCTGTCTGTTTTCAGTTTATCAGAATTACAAGAGGAAAATACTTCATGAAGAGGCCAGTGGTGAATTCCCTCATTAAGTGTTTGCCACTAAAAGACCAGCTAAAACTTAGACCATTGTCACAAAAACTATTGAAAATTATGTGGGAAAAATGATCCAGTTATTGTGTATCTGTTAAAATTAATTCTTAGAGGTTTGTTTTACATGGAAATTATTTCTTTTGCACCAAGTTTTTAAAAAGTGAAGGGGTGAATTGGGAAGTGGAAGTATGGTTTCAGTATCCTGAGGGGTAACAAATGAAAGATTTGTTCCTCATTAAACCATTTCTTGATGTTTCCCAATAGATTTTGAGCTGAACACTTGTTAATCCCAAAGCTCTGACAAACAAGGCCTGCAGAATTAGGCCAACCACTGCTACAAATAGCTAGTGTACATTAAATGATAATCATTGCTTTCCAGTCTATTATTAGATTAACTTCATAGGGATTGCTTTTTTCTCCTGGGACTTGACACATAAATGACATGCTCTACCCTCCAATAAATCTAATAGCAGAGTGACTATAACATGATGTTTATAGCCCTTGGTCCCATGACAGATTATTTTTGATTGTGACAGGAATTTGGAGCAGCTTGAAACCATTAAAATTTAAAAGCATCATTGAAATGTTATGGCATACCTGACTCCTACAGATTATTTCTGATTCTGAGTTATGTTCACAGTTTTTTGCCCAGTGATCTCAAACATAACTCTGTAAGTAGCTTAGGAAACTGATTATAAATCATCGATTGAGTTGATAAACAATTTTACCACAAGGCATAAGAATGATGGCTCTGTGCCTTGAGGATTTCTAGCATTGCTAAATGTCACCAGGGAGAATTTTTGTCAATACTATCTAACTATGTTAAGACTTCCTTCTTCTCTTATGAGTTACATTAGAAAGGCATGCTATTAGATGCCAAGTCTCTTCTACAGGCAATTCTAAGTACATTCTTTCTCTAGCACAACTTTTTTTTTTTTTTTTTTTTTGGTTGGGGGGAGGTTTCAGCAAATTGGTAACTTGTGTTTTGTGTTGATATTTCCTCCCTGCCTGGATATATGAGTTTGGGTTTTTTTCCTGATGACCTAAATCCAATCTGTATATTATTTTTTATCTTGTGAAAATGGCTTAGATGAGTGCTTAGTAGAAAATGGGATCTGAGCACGCTTTTTCCAGGTTTCAGAAACTTGAAGCTTTTGACTTTTGCAGGCCTGGTTCCAAGTGCTTCCTGATTCCTTTTCAGTTTAACTATGTGTTAAAACTAGGGTGAGTCGTTTTCCTGGGGTATTCTTGGTCTATGCCTGTTCTGATGCCCTGCCCCGTTTAGTGTTTCATCACTTTCCAAAGTGCTCTTGTTTGAAAGATAAATTATAGTTACCTTAGTTATTAAACCATCTAATATTTATGTGAGTAAATTTATCTTAGTGTCTTTAGGAGCTCAACATGTATAGAAATGAATTCTAACATTATTGGTTCTCTTCCCTTTATAACCAATATGTCTCAGTTAACATTTTTTTGACTGTAAGAGAATAAAGAGGCATATTATACATAGCAGGCCACCTCATTTCAGGTACTTTTATATGGAGACAATTGGAATGCCAAATTGGGTCTAAAAAGTTTAAAATTGTTGTACCCACCATTGTTCCTCACCCTTTCCAGACCCAAACTAGCTGTAAACTAGCACTTTAAATACCCCAATTTTTCTCTATATTATCATAATGTGAAGCATTAAGACATATTTAATGATATGTTTCTATTCATTGTATTAGGCACTAGCTTTATTGCAAAACACACCAGGCAGCACAACTAATGAGGGAGCTAAAGATGGGTCTTTTCTTAGGAAAGATTAAAATGCAAACTAACTTTGAATTGCTTTAATCAGAAATTTTGAACATTTTAAGAATTTACAAGTAGCAATGTAATCCATGCTATGAAAATGCATGGTATGCTCGACTATGCCTTCATATGAAGTAAAATGTGCTATTATTGATTGAGAAATGACTTCATTAAATTTCAGGCAAGATCTGTTACACACAGAATCTAAAGCTAGTGTGTAAAACTATCGTGTATCTAATGTAATCCAATGTTGTTGTTGTTGTTGTTGTTTTATAATAAACTTTTCTGGCTTCTATATTCAATACATAGTAGCAGTTTGACAGCATTGAAAGTCCCATAGGAAAATGAAAATGTTCCCAACATAATGATGTTTATTGTTATTTATGTAATACATCTTAATAACTAAATAGACATCAAATCTTACACTATGTGGTATATAATCAGGGAGCAACAGACACATTTATGGAACAGAATTTATCTCAAAGAGAGAAAAAAATAAATTTACATAGAAATGGTAGATAAGTAGACATTTAGTAGATAGGTAGGAAAGTTTAGTAGGTAGGAAAGTTTAGTAGGTATGTAGGTAAGTTTAGAAGTAAAATGAATATGGTTTGTTTCACACAGTCAACTGTAAAGGCCAATGTGATGAATGAACAACTGATTCTTATTTTCAGGTTGCTTAGATTTCTCTGGTGACAAATAGCCTTTCCCGACCATCAGTTAAAAGATACTCTTTAACCATAATTGCCAAGCATAAATTATTCATGAATAACAATAAAGAAAAACAACACATGTCTAAGTACTGAGGTCAGAGTACCACATTCAGTGATTACTCAGGACAATTTTTTTGTTTGACAATGTGATTTGAGATTGAAACAGGTTTCCTGAGTGTGTGTGTGTGTGTGTGTGTGTGTGTGAGTGTGCGTGTGATATATTTGATTTCTGTAATGCATCTAATTTAGAAACATTTAAAGATTGATATATTTTATATTACTTAGAGGTTTTATAAACAAGAAGTTAATATGATTGTTTTGATGCTTTAGTTGCATTTGTTACTGTTTTCATAAGTCTAAGTGGAATGGTGTGACAGTATCACCCAGAGGCATTCTGTATATAATAATTAATAATAATAATAATATATTATACAAAGTATATCCATCTTCTTATTAGAATTGTATTTTCTGCTTTACTCAGGATTTTAAACAGTCAATTCATTTTATTATTAAAATTTTTGCCATGTACATACTCAAGATGAAAACGCTATATCACATTGAAAGTCCTACTTCTGAACGGATTTTTAGAAGGGCATTATTAGCATATAGTAATGTGTCTTTTATGATAGAAATGATGGCATATATTATTTTACTTATGAATTATAGACAGGGGTACAGCTGGGCAAGAGGAAGTAGTTATAACTATATAACTATATAACTTATATAGTACACTTATAACTTAGAGAGTATCGTAATATTTCTTTTCTCTTGACACAGTTATGGCAGCATGATGCCATAGAATGAGACTGGATTGGGTCCTAGATAATGACCAATTAAGTGTCGTTTCCGGTAAATCATATTTATTTTCTCCAAGGAATATTTTTCTCATCTGTAAGATGTCATGCTTGCCCTGTTCATCTGTTAGGTTACTATGAAGTGCAAATTAATGCATGAATTGTATGTGAAAGTGCTTTGAATGATGCAAAATACTGTATGAAGTACTAATCTTATTGTACTTTGGTTTTCTTTACATTTTGGTCAATGTTTTAATATTAATATATGCTATATTATGGAACTAAGGCATAGATTCCTTGTAATGTGAAGGAAAATATTTTGACTTTGTGGATATTATAAACTCATGAGCTGAATGGTTTTTTTTCCTGACCTATTAAATATATTACATTACCACCAAAAATGTCTTGTTCATCTAGTGTTTTTAACCCAGATGGCTAATAACACATGGAATAAATCTTCTACACACCTGCCATGTAACAGGTTCCTCATGCAATAGCATAATATCTTAAGTAATACCAAAACATGTTTCTAATAACTTCAAAGCTATCCAAAAATACCAATTTTTGCTGAAAACATTTTATTATTTGTAATTTTGGGGTTTGTCTATATTAAGTATAAAATAAATGAGTTTTATAGAAAGGTATGCCTTTCCATATGTGAGAAATGTTTTGAAGCTCACATATGCTCTCAGGAGTTAATATTTTCAATATTTACAAGAGCAAATCATTCTGGAAACCATAAGTGGTATGTATACTCTCAGTTGGGCACTCAGCTACCATTTGGAAAAAGTCTTCTGATTTCTATCATCCTATAATTTACTCCAGTAAAAATTAAAGCATAATTTGTATCTTTTAGAGGAGAAAATGCTCATTGAAACCATGCAATAAAAGTGCAATTTAGCAAAACTATTAGTTTTAGGGGTTTTTTTTGTTGTTTTTTTTTTTTTTTACTATTTTAAACCTATTATTTTTAAAATTACTTTAGTATTAAAAAGGCTATAAAATTGTGCTGGGTGTCAGCACATTGTGTCTTCAAACACATTCTAATTCTCATTTTCCTTTGCTTAAATAGTAAGAAAATTATAAATTAGAAACCAAAATTAATTGAATAAACTCCAATTGAATGTTTTTATCTTTCTGTATGCATTTTTTTATTATGTTATGTTCATCATCATATATTACATCATTGGTTTTTGATGTGGTGTTCCATGATTCATTGTCTGTATGCATTTTTAAAAGTGCGTTGTAAACTCTTCAGAGCTAGTGACAGTGGCTAATGTGTCCACCTCCCTTCTCAAAATTTAATGCAGTGCAAGGGAAAATAATGCTGATGTAGTGTGAAGCACCACTTATTTTCAGTTTTTAAAGCCAACATGTTTACTAAGTTAATACAACTTTAATTCCAGCATCTATGATATCTAAATCTGATCTGACTAGCATGATTTCCCAACCAATACAGAAACTATGATTTTTGCAGTAGTTCTTTCATCCCACAGGCTCCCCAAATACCTTAAGTGTTAACGAATGAGTGAGGCATTTGCCAATTTAAAGGCATCATTTCTATGTGCTTAGGGTGCCTTTATTCATTTTGACAATAGAACTTTTACAGAATCCTAGAAATCAAGAATTTGCAATCACTCATGTGGTACACAATGCCAAATTCCAGTAATAGAATATGGGGTGATGGAAGCCCACAACGGGAAACTCTCCTAAATTTTTTACACAAGTAAGCCACTCAATAGGTGCAGGTAATGATAGGGGAGAAGGCAGTCATTAATAGCCTGAAAGAAAATTGTTGCCTGCTCTGGAGTCAGAAATAAGCAGTTCTTTTTAATTTTCAAAAATATATTAGCATAGTCATTCTCTTAGTTACTTTAGGCTGCTGTAAAAAATACTATAGATGGGTGATTTAAACAACAAACACTTAACTTCTTACATTTCTGGATTCTGGGAAGTCCAAGATCAAGGTGTCAGCAGATCAAGTTCCTTGTGAGGGCTCTGCTCCTGACTTATACACAGCTACCTTCTCTTGTATCCTCAAATGGACAAGGTAGATGAGAGTGAGAGAGAAAAAGAGACAGAGAGAGAGACAGAGAGAGAGATTTTTTCCTCTTCTTACAAGGACATTAATCCCTTCATGGGCTCCACCCTCATGACCTAATTACCAAAAGAAACCTGCATCTCCAAATACCATCACTTTAGGGCTTCAGGGAATTTGAGGTGGACACATTCAGTCCATAGCAGTCACGTAACAATAATAGAAACTGTTTCTCAAGTGCTTACTATGTGCTGGACTGTGCTGGGTGCCTTACATTCATTATCTTATTTAACCTCCACAAGAATTTTATGAGGTAGGCATTGATTATCTTCGTTTTATAGATGAGGAAATAAAGATTTAGAGAAGTCACACTTCTGGTGAATCAATGCCAAGTCTGTTTGGCATTTCCAAGACGATGCTCTTAACTACTGGACCACATTACTTTTCTCAAGTTCTAAGCCCAAGACGTGGTATCTACTAGTCACTGTGGAATATTGGAATAGAAGAAAGA
Organism: Mirounga leonina; assembly: GCF_011800145.1. NCBI lineage: Eukaryota > Metazoa > Chordata > Mammalia > Carnivora > Phocidae > Mirounga > Mirounga leonina. The sequence goes on from NW_023270513.1 coordinate 16,878,920, forward strand.
GCATGGACTGTTTCTAGTCCCTGCTGTGCCTATAGTCAAATTTTGAAACTGGGGCAAATTGTTTAACTTCATTGTGCCTCATTTCCTCATTTATCAAATGGGGATGAATGTCTGTATATAGGCCATTGGGAGAATGAAATTCTGAGAGATATTAATGGGCTTTGAAAAAAATATTCTGAAGATGCTATATAAATGAATTTATATTCAGAAGGCAAATCTTTCCACTAACACATACTTTCCATATTTTCTGTTCATGGGGATGGCCAGGTAGTAGTAGTAATGATTATATTACTGCCTGACTGGAAGGTTCAGTTTTCAAGAAAGAACATTTCTTTGCCTGTAAGATTTGTTTTGGTTATTGTCTTTTGTTCACTCTCAATTTATCTGTAACAGTGTCTGTTGGATTGTCTGTTTCACTATGAAGAGATGATACAATCTCACTTTGAAACAATTTAGGGTGCTTTCCATATGATGTGGTTTTTATGAATGGTGCATGACCTTAAAAAAAGGGTTAAGAAGGGGGCGCCTGGATGGCTCAGTCAGTTAAGTGCCTGCCTTCCACTCGGGTCATGATCCCAGGGTCCTGGGATGGAGCCCCGCATTGGGCTCCCTGCTCAGCAGGAGCCTACTTCTCCATCTCCCTTTGCCTGCCGTTCCCTCTGCTTGTGCTCTCTCTCTCTCTTTCAAATAAATAAATAAAATCTTTAAAAAAAGGGTTAAGAAGGTCGCAGCAGTGAAGAGCTCTACCTTTTCTCTTTATAACCAGATGATATATCTAATTATATTAATAGTTTTGAGTCCTCTTAACATAAATGGCCTATATTTCATATTTGTTACCTATTAAATTTATGTAAAATTATATACATATATAATACACACACATCCACACCAAATTAATAAAATAGGCTTATATGTATATATAGATATACTTAAACTCTTTTAGATTAAAAATCATAAAATAAATTATTAATAAATTAATAATTCAAATCAATAAAATAGTTTTCTATGTCTCTCTCTCTCTATGTATATATGTCTCTATATATGTCTCTCTCTCTTTCTATATATATATATATATGTATATATATAGAAAGAGAGAGAGAAAGATCACATTTTATTTATCCATTCATCAGTCAATAGACATTTGGGCTCTCTCCATAGTTTGGCTATTATTGATAATGCTGCTACTAACATCGGGATGCATGTACACCTTCGAATCTATATTTTTAAATCTTTTGGGTAAATACCTAGTATTTCATTTTTTTAAGGTAATGTTTTATTTATTTATTCATTTATTTTTATTATGTTCAGTTAACCACTGTACAGTACATCATTAGTTTTTGATGTAGTGTTCAATGATTCATTAGTTGTGTATAACCTAGTACTTCAATTGCTAGGTCATAGGGTAGTTCTATTTTTAACTTTTTGAGGGAACTCCACAATGTTTTCCAGAGTGCATGCACCAGTTTCCATTCCAACCAACAATGTAAAAGGGTTCCCCTTTCTCCACATTCTCACCAACACCTGTTATTTTTGTGTTGTTAATTTTAGCCATTCTGACAGGTGTGAGGTGGTATTTCATTGTGGTTTTGATTTGTATTTCCCTGATGATGAGTGATGTTGAGCATCTTTTCATGTCTGTTAGCCATCTGGATATCTTTGGAAAAGTGTCTGTTCATTTCTTTTGCCCATTTCTTAACTAGATTATTGGGGTTTTTTGGTTGTTTAGTTTGATATGTTCTTTATAGATTTTGGATAATAACCTTATCAAATATGTCCTTTGCAGATATCTTCTCCCATGCTGAAGGTTGCCTTTTAATTTTGTTGATTATTTCCTTCACTGTGCAGGAGCTTTTTATTTTGATGAAGCCCTAATGGTTCATTTTTGCTTTTGTTTCCCTTGCCTCCAGAGACATGTCTAGTAAGAAGTTGCTGGGGCCGAGGTCAAAACAGGTTTCTACCTGTGTTCTCCTCTAGGACTTTGATGGCTTCCTGTATCACATTTAGGTCTTTCATCCATTTTGAGTCTATTTTTGGGTATGGTATAAGAAAGGGGTCCAGTTTTATTCTTCTGCATGTTGGTGTCCAGTATTCCCAACACCATTTGTTGAAGAGACTGTCTTTTTCCTATTGGATATTCTTTCCTGCTTTGTCCAAGATCAGTTTACCAAACAGTTGTGGGTCCATTTTTAGGTTTCTACTCTGTTCCATCAATCTATGTGTCTGTTTTTGTGCCAGTACCATACATCTTGATGACTACAGCTTTGTAATACAGCTTGAAATCTGGAATCATGATACCTCCAGTTTTCTTTTTCTTTTTCAGAATTCCTTTGGCTATTCGGGGCCTTTTGTGGTTCCATACATATTTTAGGATTGTTTGCTCTAGCTCTGTGAAAAATGCTGGTGGTATTTTGATAGGGATTGTATTAACTGTGTAGATTGCTTTGGGTGGTATAGACACATTAACAATATTTTTTCTTCCAGTCCATGAGCATGGAATATTTTTTCCATTTTTTTGTCCTCTTCATTTTCTTTCATAAGTGTTCTATAGTTTTCAGAGTACAGATATTTTACCTCTTTAGTTTGTTTTTTCCTAGGTATCTTATTGGTTTTGGTGCAATTGCAAATAGGGTTGATTCCTTCATTTCTTTTTCTGCTGCTTCATTATTGGTGTATAGACATGCAACAGATTTCTGCACATTGATTTTATGTCCTGCAACTTTGTTGAATTCATGTATTAGTTCTAGCAGTTTTTTCATGGATTCTTTCAGGTTTTCTATATATAGTATAATGGTATTGGCAAATATTGAAATTTGACTTCTTCCTTGCCAATTTAGATACATTTTATTTCATTTCATGGTCTGATTGCTGAGGCTAAGACTTCTAGTACTATGTTAAATAGTATTGGTAAGAGTGAACATCCTTGTCTTATTCACCATAAGGGAAAGACTCTCTATTTTTCCCCATTGAGGATGATATTAACTGTGGGTTTTTCATATATGGCCTATGATGTTAAAGTATGTTCCAGATGTTGTATTTTGTCCAATGCTTTTTCTGTATCTACTGAGAGGATCATGTGGTTCTTATCCTTTTTTTTTTATTAATGTGGTATATAATGTTGATTTATTTGTGAATATTGAAACACCCCTGCAGCTCAGGAATAAACCCCACTCGATCATGGTAAATAATTCTTTCAATGTACTGTTGAATTTGATTTGCTAGTATTTTATTGAGAATTTTTGCATCCATATTCTTCAGGGATATTGGACAGTAATTTTCCTTTTTACTGGGGTCTTTGTGTGGTTTTGGAATCAAAATAATGCTGGCTTCTTAGAATGACTTTGGAAGTTTTCCTTCCATTTCTGTTTTTTGGAACAGGTTGAGAAGAGTAGATTTTAACTCTTCTTTAAATATCTGGTAGAATTCCCCTGGGAAGCCATCTGGCCCTGAATTTTGTTTGCTGGGAGATTTTTGATTAATGATTCAATTTCTTTGCTCATTATGGGTGTGTTCATCTTTTCTATTTCTTTCTGTTTCAGTTTTGGTAGTCTGTTAATTTCTAAAAATTTGTCCATTTCTTCCAGGTTGCCTGCCCAGTTTACTGGCTTATAATTTGTCATAGTATTCTCGTATGATTATTTATGTTTATGTGGTGTTGGTTTTTATCTCTCATATTTCATTTGTGATTTTATCTCTTTGGATCATTTCTCTTTCTTTTTGATAAGTCTGGTTAGGAGTTTATCAAATTTATTAATACTTTCAAAGAACCAGCTCTTAGTTTTGTTAATCCATTCTATTGTTTTTTGTTTGTTTGTTTTATTTCTATATCATTTATTTATGCTCTGATCTTATTATTTCCTTTCTTTTGCTGGCTTTCAGCCTTATTTGTTGTTCCTTCTCTAGCTCCTTCAGGTGTAAAATTAAGTTGTTTATTTGAGACTTTTTTGCTTCTTGAGGTAGGCCTGTATTACAAAATTCTTCCCTCTTAGGGCTGCCTTTGCTGCATCCCAAAGGTTCTGGACTGGGTGTTTTCATTTTCATTTCCTTCCATGTATTTTTTTAAATTTATTCTTTAATTTCCTGGTTAACCCATTCATTCTTTAGTAGGATCTTCTTTAACCTCCATGTATTTGTGGTCTTTCTGAATTTTTTCTTGTTTTTCAATTTTCATAGCATTGTGGTCTAAAATTATGCATGGTATGATCTCGATCTTTTTGTACTTGTTGAGGGCTGTTTTGTGACATAGTATGTGATCTATTCTGGGAAATGTTCCATGTACACTCAAAAAGAATGTGTATTGTGCTGCTTTAGGATGAAGTGTTCTGACTATATCTGTTAAGTCCTTCTGGTACAGTATGTTATTCAAAGCCATCATTTCTTTACTAATTTTTTGCTCAGGTGATCTGTTCACTGCTGTAAGTGGAGTGTTAAAGTCCCCTACTACTATTGTATTATTATCAATGAATTTCTTTATGTTTATTTTTAATTGATTGATTGATTTGGGTGCTCCCAAGTTGGGGGCATAAATATTTACAATTGTTAGATCTTCTTCATGGATAGATTCCTTAATTATGATACATTGCCCTTCTTCATCTCTTGTTACAGTCTTTGGTTTAAAATCTACTTTGTCTGATATAAGTATGGCTATTCTGACTTTCTTTTGATGTCCATTAAAATGATAGATTGTTTTCCATTTCCTCACTTTCAATCAGCAGGTGTCTTTAGGTCTAAAGTGAATATATTGTAGGCAACATATAGATTGGTCTTGTCATTTTATCCATTCTGATATCCTATGTCTTTTCATTGGAGCCTTTGGTCCATTTACATTCAGAGTGATTATTGATAGATATGAATTTAGTGCCATTGCAGTACTTGCTAAGTAGTTGTTTCTGGGGATTCTGTCTGTTCCTTTCTATTCTTTGCTGCTTGTGGTCTTTTTTTTGTGTGTTCCACTCAAAGAGTCCCCCATTACAATTTCTTTCAGGGCTGGTTTAATGGTCACAAACTCCTTTAGTTTTTGTTTGTCTTGGAAGCTCTTTATCTCTCCTTTTGTTCTGAATGGCAGCCTTGCTGGATAAAGAATTCTTTGGTGCATATTTTTCCCATTCGGCATGTTGAATGTATCATGCCACTCACTTCTTGCCTGCCAGATTTCTGTGGGCAGATCTGCTGTGAATATGATCTGTCTTCCCTTGTAGGTTAAGGACTATTTTTCACTTGCTGCTTTCAAGATTCTTTCCTTGTCTGTTTATTTTGTGAATTTGACTGTGATATGCCCATGGCAATGGTCGACTTTTGTTGAATTTAATGGGAGTTCTCTGTGCTTCTTAGATTTTGATGTCTATGCCCTTCCCCAGATTAGGGAAGTTTTCAGCTATAATTTGTTTGAATTAACCTTTGCTCCTTTTCCTCTCTCATTTTCTGGGACTCCTATGATACAAATATTACATTTTAATAAGTCACCGAGTTCCCTAAATCTACCTTTTGGTCCATTACCTTACTTTCCCTGTTCTTTTCACCTTCATTATTTTCCAAATTTTGTTTTCTATATCACTAATTCCTCCTTTGCTTTGTCCATCTTCATTTTTATGGGCTCCATTTCAGTTTTCATTTCTTTTGTAACATTTTTAATTTTGATCTGACTAGATTTTAGTTCTTTTATCTCTGCAGTAAGGGATTCTTTAGTGTCTTCTATCCTTTTTTCAAGCTTAGCTAATATCCTTATAATCAATGTTTTAAATTCTATTTCATACATCTTATGTATATCTGTATTGATTAAATCCCTGGCTATGAGTTCTACTTCCTATTCTTTCTCTTAGAGTGAATTTAAAACCAGATAAAAAAACTAGATCCTGGTGTGCCTTGGTCTGCTCGTTAAAATAATCTAGATCCCAAAATGAAAAAAAATGAAAGTAAACAAAAAATTAAAAAATACATATATAATATGATTATTAATTTTTTTAAAAAAATAATAATAATAAATTTTTTAAAAGGCAGCACCTGGGTGGCTCAGTTGGTTGGGCATCTAACTCTTGGTTTCTGCTTAGGTCATGATATCAGGGTTGGGAGATAGAGCCCTGTGTTGGGTTCTGCACTCCATGGGGAGTCTTTGGGAGATTCTTTCTTTCTTCCTCCCCCCTCTGTCTCTCCCCCCACTCACACAGTCTCTCTCTCTCTGTCTAATAAATAAATAAGTCTCTAAAATATATAAATAAATAAAAAAGGAATTAAAAAATAAGAAAATAAATGAAAAAGTAATAAAAATAAAGAATGAAAGAAAAAGGAAGCTAGATCCTATTTCCTTTAGAGCTGAAGGTTTTCAGCAGTCTGTGATCAGTATACTTGGTGCAAATGAATTGTTTGTGCTGGTCTTCCAGAGGAGAGGCCTTCTGTGCTAATTCTCAGGTGACTCATTTCTGTGGAAATACACCTCTAGGGTGCAGGGGGGTGGGGTGTGGTTTATGTGGCACTGGCCTTCACTTGGTGTCAGTGTTTTGCCCCCTGAAGGCATTCAGCACTGATACGTGGGATGAATATGGTAGTGCCTTGCTCTCTAGCCCTAGAGCTAAAAGTTTGCAACCTCCATTTTTCAGTGAGCCCTCACAGAAGAGCAATCAATCACGCTTTTATGTTCCTGGTTTCCATCTGAGCCCTGCATTTGCCCTGCCTATGTCCAATCTTTTTTTATCTCAGGTGCATACCTGAGTTTCAAAACTGCAAATTTTAGGGATTCACACAGCAGAGATCTGTGCTGTTCCTTTGGGGGAGTGTCTTACCATGCTTTTGCCTTTTCCAGCCAGTTCCAAGAAAGCAGTTGCACAACCACACAGTGGTTCACAGTTTATGGCAAAACAGAGCAGAAAGCCAGCACCAAGGCCTGCTGTTCTCAGTTGGCTTCCTACTCCTATACCAGGGAACAATGAACCACTTTGGTATCACCCACTCTTCTTGTGACCAAGGGGATCCTCAGACCACAGTGTCATTCCTGGGATTCTTTGCTGCTTTGCCACCTGAGCACCTTTAAGCCAGGCACATCCCCCAGGGTAGTAGACTTCTTAAAAGTTCAGGTTTTGCACCCATTGCTTATAATACTTTGCAGTAACCTCCATAGGCAGGCTCCCTCCCTGCCGCTGAACCCATAGCTATATCTTTCCCAAGTCCACTCTCCACACCTCCTATATTCCAAAAGATGGTCCCTTTTCTACTTTTAGACTTGAAGTTTTTGTTCTCTCAGGCCTCTGATTGATTTCGTGGGTGTTCAGAATGGTTTAACTATATAGCTGTATTTGAGGGATGAGACACACTTAGGGTGCCCCTATTCCTCAAACCATCTTATCTCCTCCCCCCAGAATATTTCTTTTGAAAGTTATTTTCAATGACTACAGGATTTATTGGTAATATCATAACTGTATTTCAATATTAGTGCATTTTTCTCATTTTAAATTTCCTTATTCAAAATTCAACATTTATTGGAAAGTAAGCAGATGAAAAAAATTCAATAAGAAAACATATGATTGCATTCTTATTTCTCTTTTTTTTATTTGCATACAAATTTGCCCATTTTATTTTATTTATTTATTTTTTATTATGTTATGTTAATCACCATACATTACATCATTAGTTGTTGGTGTAGTGTTCCATGATTCATTGTTTGCATATAACACCCAGTGTTCCATGCAGTACATGCCCTCTTTAATACCCATCACCAGGCTAACCCATCCCCCACCCCCCTCCCCTCTAGAACCCTCAGTTTGTTTCTCAGAGTCCATAGTCTCTCATGGTTCATCTCCCACTTCAATTCCCCCCCTTCATTTTTCCCTTCCTACTATCTTCTTCTTCTTCTTTTTTTTTTTTTTAACACATGATGTATTATTTGTTTCAGAGGTACAGGTCTGTGATTCAACAGTCTTGCACAATTCACAGCACTCACCATAGCACATACCCTCCCCAATGTCTATCACCCAGCCACCCCGTCCCTCCCACCCCCCAGGAATCTGCTGGGTTTGGAAACTCCAAACAGGATCGTGTGCCAGAAATAGAAATCCTCAGTCACAGGCCGGGTGAGCACGGATTGCGTTCCTATTTCTCTTAATGTTAAAAATAGAAATTATAAATAGCTAAATAATAACTTGAAAGGCATATACAGATGATTTGGACATTATGACTGTATTTTGTTGCATAAGGTTTTAGATTGATCTGGGTTTCTGAAAGAGAGGAGTAAGGAAAATCTAGATTTGTTCCATGTTAGTCTTATGTAGAAGGTTTATCTTTTTTTCTGAAATAGATAGAATTTTATAATGTATTATATGGGTACTCAGGAAAGACTACTCATTAGATTTCTGCAAAGTAGTAGGTGGCTTTTATGCAGCCAAAGCTGCTGACCTAATTTTAAGCAAATTTGGTTGTTTCATGTCTGCTTACTGCACCAATTTAGAAATATCACCACAATTATTTCTGGATTAAAAATAAATACCATATGATTTCACACATATGCAGAATCTAAAAAAACAAAACAGACAAATAAAAAGCAGAATCAGATCTATAAACACAGAAAACAAACTGATGGTTGCCAGAGGGGAAGTGGGGGGGACAGGCAAAATGGGTGAAGGGGAATGGGAGATACCTACTTCCAGTTATGGAATGAATGTCATAGGAATAAAAGGTACAACATAGGGAATGCAGTCAATGATATTGTAATAGCACTGTATGTGACGGATGGTAGCTACCTTGTGGAGAGCATACCATAACTTACGGTGTTGTCAAATCAGTATGTTGTACACCTGAAACAAATGTAACACTGTATGTCACACATACTTATAAAAATGAAAAAAATAAATGTTAAAGGAAAAATATTGTATTAATTTTATAGTCTTGACCACTTAAGTGTGTATATTGTCATCTTTAAAGTTCTAATTATTATAAAGTTTGGATACAAAATAATAGTTGTGTATGAATCAGTCAAGTTCGTGATTGCAAACAAGTGTCATATTAATTTGAAAGTTAAAAGTATCACAGGAAAATATTTCAGACTTCCTTGGTATATAAAATTTCACATACAATAAAATGTTAATTGCAAAGAGAGCTAACACTCATTTGAGAAAGATATAGAACATTGAACCAAGAGTCCATATGTAGTTGTGTATACAGCCCTATGTTTTGTCTTATTTCAGTCACCAGCTCCGTGTTCTCAGGCAAGTCTTTTATTCTCTTTAGATCTCAGTTTTCAATATGCACTATTATGTCCCAATTCCTGCCTAAGTTCATTACCTATTGGCCCACTTCTGTAACACACCATACAAACATAACACATGATTATTATTGGTGTTACAAGACAAATAGTATTGCCAGCATCATAACCAATATCAAAAATTATATTGATCATATAAATACATTTTCTTATTTCCATTTGTTTTACCTTAAAGGAATCTGCACCCCTTAAGCTTTAAATTTTCTCAGTTAACCCTTCATGTGTATTATTACATCATCTATACCTGTCACAGCAGGCAGTGATATTCAGGAGCAGCCAATAAACCTTAAGATAATTGAAGGAAGAACACTTAGATAATTTCTGATTTTTCCTTCCTGAAATATGGTACAAAATCCAAGTCATTGCCACATTGACATAGCTTTCCTATTTGTTATCAGTTATAAATGCTGGGATTACCTGAGTGATTGTTTTCTCAGAAAGCCATAATGTAATCTCAAACCTAATACTTCAACAACCATGTACTAATTAAAACTGCAATTATATTTTTGCTCAAACAAAATGACTTAATAAACATTATCACAAACTGTTTACCCTTCCCAAAAACAATTTATGCTCACTAATACAATTTCCCATTAAAACTGCTGCCAGGTAAATTAAAAACTCTTGAAATAGTAAGTAAGTGGGAAATTAATTCAACAGTTTAATCTAGACCTAATAACAGTTGCAAGCTCAAAAAAACAAAAAAACAAAACAAAACAAAACAAACATTGCTACAGCAGGGAGTTAATTAACAGCTTATTCCCCATTTGATAAAAGTAATCCATTCTAATTCCAGTGTAATTTACCTCAATGTAATATAAAACCACAAGCTGCTTCTGGTGCTGGTAATTATTAGCTTTGTCCTGTGGCCACAATGACAATAAAAGTCAGCAATATCTTAATAATAAGAGGCTCTCTGCTAAATGCCCACAACTAAAGATGTAATATGAAATCTTCCAACAGCAGCAACCATGTATATTGCCACATAAGCAGGGGTTACCGTTTAGATTTCAACTACATTTAGTTGCTCCACCTAGTTTTAGGAAACAAGTGTGCCATGTTAAAAGTAAGCAGTTTATTGGCTTCATATATAGGGAAGCACAAGGAAATAGGTGATGAATTCATCTAATTATTTCCGTCCCTTCTACCACTGACTTAGCTGTCATCTTTCTATTTGGACTATTGCACAAATCTATGTAGTATTGCTGTCCCCATTCCCCACTCCAGTCCACCCTCTGTATAGCCACCTGCACACATCTTGTCTTGTAACTTTCTTGGATATAAACCTTCGTTTACTACCTATTATTCAGAGAATAAAGTTGAAACTCTCTATAGCATGATGTAAAATTCCTTTCATGTTCTGGCCCTAATCTATCACTGAAACCTTGTTTATCAAGCTGGAAGATAAAAGAAGACAAATTTTGCTGCCTATAGTAACTTTTCCTGGTTTATCCAACTTTCCTTGCTTATCTACTACCTCTTCTGTGAAGTTTTCTTTGACACTTCCCATGAAAATTTAGTCATTCCTTTTTTTTTATTCTGTTACAACACTTCAGATTCCTCTATCATTCTACCAATTGAATTGCCTTTTATTTCTGTTAATATGATTATCTCTATTAGACTAGTAGTTTTCAAAGTGGGGTCCCTGGACTAGCAGTTTCCACAACACCTGGGAACTTATTAGAAATGCAAATTTTCAGGCATCATCCCGTAACTACTGAATCACCCGGCACTCTGTTTTAACGAGACTCTAACATGATTCTGATGGATGGTAAACAGAATTATTTAGATTGTGAGCATCTTGGGGACATAGGCAAAAGCTTATTCAATTTTTAAATCTTCACATGATGTATTATAGCACATAGTACTAGAAAGTACATTTTCCAAGAATGAGTTACAGGAAGATGAAATAAATGGTATGCAAAAATGGCAAAACTTTGAGAAGCTATGGAAATGCAAATAACTTCCATGTTTCCCTTTTATCTAACTAAAATTCAAAATCCATGTTTCCCAAAGTGAGTAGATTATTTATTTTATTTATTTTATTTTTTTTAAAGATTTTATTTATTTATTTGAGAGAGAGAATGAGAGAGAGAGCACATGAGAGGGGGGAGGGTCAGAGGGAGAAGCAGACTCCCTGCCAAGCAGGGAGCCCGATGCGGGACTCGATCCAGGGACTCCAGGATCATGACCTGAGCCGAAGGCAGTCGCCTAACCAACTGAGCCACCCAGGTGCCCGATTCTTTATTTTAAATAACAAAAATTAAATAATGAAATAATGAAAAAGTCAAAGATCATAAATTATCAATATGTTCATTCCTCTGTGCAGCAAAAGATAAATCCCATAGAAGTATTTTTTATATGTTACTGATATTCTCAAAAAGTTAGTATAGTTAAACTTTCAGTATAATTAATACAGTTAACAGATATTATTCTTATTTTACAGATGAAGAAACCAAGACCTAGGTAACTGAAATGATTTCAAAATAGATTTAGAACCCAGGTTGCCTGGAAGCCATATGCTTCCATTTTATTATACTTCTCCCACACTTGTACAGATTCAATCACATTTACCAAATGTGTACTGACTTCTGTCCTTCAGACGCTATGCTTGGGTATATTTGGGAATAATGCATTCCAGTGTCCTAAAGGATGGGTAGCATTTGGATAGTTGGTAAGTAAAAGGCAAAAAAATCTAGGTTGGAGTGATAACATAATAAAAACAGATGTGGTTTAAGCTAAGGCATATTGAAGAATGAATAATTAATGAATAATTCACTTTGGAGAAGAGTGGGAGATGAGACTGGAAATATAGATTGGGATTGGTTGTAATAACTATCCTATTCCAAAGTGGAGTTTGAACTTTACTCTGTAGGAAGCCAGTGAATCTCTTTTGAATGGAGGATGCTGAAATAGGAATTTTAAACAGATTTATCTGGCAGCTATAGGCAATTATATTGGAGGAGAGAAGGAGGTGTAAAAAGTGTCTAGAATTTTGATTCTAGTTAGAGGTTGTAATATGCTCAGTTTGAGGATGTAAGGGCTAAGCTAGAATATCAGCATTGACAATAGAAAAGAGTGATATATGAGTTCCTCATCTGTACATAATTGGAATGTGCTGACTCTCTCCCTTATTTATAAAATCCTTGCTAATCACTTTGTGCAGGTTTTTTTAAATTTTTTTTAAAATTCCAGTTAGTGAACATGCAGTGCAATATTAGATTCAGGTGTAAAATATAGTGATTCAGCACGTCCATCCAACACATGGTGCTCATCACAAGTGCCCTCCTTAATCCCCATCACCTATTTAACCCATCCCCCCACCCACCTCCCCTCTGGTAACCATCAGTTTGTTCTCTACAGTTAAAATCTTTTTTTGATTTGCCTCTCTCTTTTTTCCCCCTTTGCTCATTTGTTTTGTTTCTTAAATTCCACATATGAGTGAAATCATGTGGTATTTGTCTTTCTCTGAATGACATATTTCACTTTGCATAATACTCTCTAGCTTGATCTATGCCATTGCAAATAGCAAGATTTCATTCTTTCCTTGGCTGAGTAATATTCCATTGTGTATATATATACACACATATGTATGTATCACTTCTTTATCCATTAATCAGTAGTTGGACACTTGGACTTTCCATAATGTGGCCACTATAGATAAGGCTGCTATAAACATCAGGGTACATATATTCCTTTGAATTAGTATTTTTGAATTCTTTCATTAAATACCAATAGTACAATTGCTGACTCATAGGGTAGTTCTATTTTTAACTTTTTGAGGGACCTCCATATTACTCTCCAGAGTGGCTGCAACAGTTTGAATTCCCACCAACAGTGCAAGAGAGCTCCCTTTCTCCACACGCTCACCAACACCTGTTGTTTCTTGTGTTATTTATTTTAGCCATTCTGAAGGTGTGAGGTAATATCTGAGTAGTTTTGTTTTGTATTTCTCTGACATTGAGTAATGCTGAGTATCTTTTCATGTGTCTGTTGGCCATCTGGATGTCTTTGGAAAAATGTCAATTCATGTCCTTTGTCCATTTTTTAAATTGGATTATTCCTTTTGGGGGTGTTGAGTTTTATAAGTTCTTTATGTATTTTGGATACTAACCCATTATCAAATTTGTCACTTGCAATTATCTTATCCAATTTTGTAGGTTGCCTTTTTAGTATGGTTGGTTGTTTCATTTGCTGTGTGGGTTTTTTGTTTTGTTTTGTTTTGTTTTGTTTTGATGAAGTCCTAATAGTTTATTTTTGTTTTTGTTTCCCTTGCATCAGGAGACATATCTAGAAAGAAGTTGCTATAATCAATGTCAAAGAGGGCACTGCCTGTGTTCTCTTCTCGGATTTTTATGCTTTCAAGTCCCACGTTTAGGTCTTTAATCCATTTTGAATTTATTTTGGGGTATGGTTTAAGAAAGGGGTCCAGTTTGATTCTTTTGCATGTTGCTGTCCAGTTTTCCCATCTTTTCTTGAAGAGACTTTTTCCTATTGGATATTCTTTCTTGCTCTGTCAAAGATTAATTGACCATATAGTTGTGGGTTCCTTTCTGGGTTTCTATTCTAATTCCATTGAACTGTGTCTATTTTTGTGCCAATAACATACTGCTTTGATCAATAGAGCTTTGTAATGTAACTTGAAGTCTGGAATTGCAATGCCTCCAGCTTTGCTTTGCTTCTTCAAGGTGGTTTTGGCTATTCAAAGTCTTTGGTGTTTCCATACAAATTTAAGGATTGGTTTGTTCCAGCTCTATGAAAAAATGATGGTGGTGTTTTGATGGGAATTGCATTCAATGTGTAGATTGCTTTGGGTAGTATAGACATTTTAATAATATTGTTTCTTCCAATACATGAGCATGGAATGTCTTTTTTTTTCTTTAATTTGACAAAGACAGAGAGAGAGAGAGCATAAGTAGGCAGACAAGCAGGCAGAGGGAGAGGGAGAAGCAGACTCCTCGCTGAGCATGAAGCCTGATGTGGGGCTTGATCCCAGGACCCTGAGATCATGACCTGAGCCGAAGGCAGATGCTTAACCGACTGAGCCACCCAGGCGCCCTGCATGGAATGTCTTTCCATTTGACTCTGTCATCTTCAATTTCTTTCATTAGAATTTTACAGTTTTCAGAGTACAGGTCTTTGTCCTCTTCAGTTGAGTTTATTCCTAGGTATCTTATGTTTTTTGGTGCAACTGTAAATGGGATTGCTTGCTTGATTTCTCTTTCTGATGCTTCATTATTGGTGTATAGAAATGCAACAGATTTTGTATGTTAATTTTGTATCCTGCAACTTTTCTGAATTCATTTATCTGTTCTAGCAATTTTTATTTTTTTATTTTATTTTTTTTTGTGGAGGCCTTAGGGTTCTCTCTATATAGTAGCATGTCATCTGCAAATAGTAAAAGTTCTACTTCTTCCTTGATGATTTGGATGCCTTTTATTTCCTTTTGTTGTGGGACTGCAGTGGCTAAGATTCCAGTACTATGTTAAATAACAGTGGTGAGACTGACTATCCTTGTCTTGTTCCTGCTCATAGAGGAAAACCTCTCAGTGTTTCCCCATTGAGGATTATATTAGCTGTGAGTTTTTCATATATGGCCTTTATTTTGTTGAGGTATGTTTCCTCTAACCCTACTTGTTTGAGGGTTTGTATCATAAATGGATGTTTTACTTTGCCAAATGCTTTTCTTGCATCTATTGGAAGGGTGATATGGTTCTTATCCTTTCTTTTATTAATGTGATGTGTCACATTGATTGATTGGTGAATACTGAACCACTCTTGCAGTCCAGGAATAAATCCAACTTGATGGTGGTGAATGACTCTTTTAATGTACTGTTTAATTCAGTTTCCTAGTATTTTTTTGAGAATTTTTGCCTCTATCTTCACCAGAGATTTTGGCCTGTAGTTCTCTTCTTTAGTGGAGTCTTTATCTGATTTTGGTATCAGGTAATGCTGGCCTTATAGAATGAATTAGGAAGTTCTCCTTTTTTTTTATTTTTTGGAACAGTTTTTAGAAGAATAGGCATGAACTCTTCTTTAAATCTTTGGTAGAATTCCCTTGGGAATGCATTTAGCCCTGGATATTTGTCAGGAGATTCTTTATTGCTAATTCAATTTCTTTACTGGCTATCAGTCTATTCAAATTTTCTATTTATTCTTGTTTTAGTTTTGGTAGTTTATAGGTTGCTAGGAATTAATCCATTTATTCCAGGTTGTCAAATTTGCTGGAATATAGTTTTCCATAATCTTTTATAATTGTATTTTTGTGATTTTGGCTGTAATTTTTCCTCTCTCATTCATGATTTTATTTGAGTCCTTTCTCTTTTTGATACTTCTAGCTTGAGGTTTATCAATTTTATTAATTTTTTCAAAGAACCAGCTCCTGGTTTCATTGATCTTTCTATTGTTTTAGTTTCTATATCATTTATTTCTGCTGTAATCTTTATTACTGCCTTCCTTTTGTTGGCTATACACTTCATTTGTTGTTCTTTTTCTAGCTGCTTTAGGTGTAAAGTTAGATTATTTATTTGAGATTTTTCTTGCTTCTTGAGGTAGCCCTGTATTGCAATATAGTTCCTTCTTAGGACTGCTTTTGCTGCATCCCAAAGGTTATAGACCATTGTGTTTACATTTTCATTTGTTTCCATGTACTTTGTTTTAATTTCTTTGATTTCTTGGTTGACCCATTTGTTGTTTAGTAGCATGTTGTTTAATCTCCATGTATTTGAGGCCTTTCCTTTTTTTTTTTCTTGTGGCTGATTTCTAGTTTCATAGCATTGTGGTCAGAAAATGTGCAAGGTATGTTTTCAATCTTTTTGTATTTGTTGAGAGCTGATTTGTGACCTAGAATGTGATCTACTCTGGAGAATGTCCCATGTGCACTTGAAAAGAATGTATATTCTGCTGATTTTGGGTGGAATGTTCTGAATATATCTGTTAAGTCCATTTGTTCCAGTGTGTCATTTAAGGCCCTTGTTTCCTTGTTGATTTTCTGTTTAGATGATGTGTCCATTGATGTACATGGGGTGTTAAAGTCCCCTACTATTATTGTATTATTACCAATAGGTTCCTTTATGTTTGTTTTTAATTGTTTTATATATTTGGGTGCTTCCATTTTGTGTGCATAAGCATTGATATTTGTTTTTCTTGTTTTATTTTATTTTATTAAAATATTTTATTTATTTGTGTGAGAGAGTGCACATGAGTGTGGGGGGAGGTGCAGAGGGAAAGGGAGAGGCAGACTCCCTGCTGAGCAGGGAGCCTGATGTGGGACTCAATCCCAGGACCCCAAGATCATGACCTGAGCTGAAGGCAGCTGCTTAACCAACTGAACTACCCAGGTGCCCCTGTTTTTGTTTTCAGTTGGCTCCACACCCAGCATGGATTTCAACATGGGGCTTGAACTCACAACCCTGAGTTCAAGACCTGAGCTGAGATCAAGAGTCAGCTGCTTAACCAACTGAGCCATCCAGGTGCCCCAACATTTACAATTGTTATATCTCCTGGTTGGATAGTTCCCTTTATTATGATATAGTGCTTCTTTCTCTCTTGTTCCACAGCTTTTGTCTGATATAACTCTCACTATTCTGGATATCTTTTGATGTCCATTTGCATGATAAGTTTTATTCCATCCCCTCACTTTCAATGTGCAGATGTTTTTAGGTCCGAAATTTGTCTCTTGTAGGTAGCATATAGATGAGTCTTGTTTTGTTTTTTTTTTAATCCATTCTGTCACCCTAGGTCTTTTGTTGGTGGTGTCTAGTCCATTTACATTCAAAGTAATTATTGATAGATATGTATTTAGTGCCATTTATTTATTTATTTATTTATTTATTTATTTATTTATTTATTTTTTATTCTTATGTTAATCCCCATACATTATATCATTAGTTTTAGATGAAGTGTTCCATGATTCATTGTTTGTGCATAACACCCAGTGCTCCATGCAGAATGTGCCCTCCTCAATACCCACCAACAGGCTAACCCATCCTCCCACCCCACTCCCCTCTAGAACCCTCAGTTTGTTTTTCAGAGTCCATCGTCTCTCATGGTTCGTCTACCCCTCCAATTTCCCCTGCTTCATTCTTCCCCTCTTGTTACCTTCTTCTTCTTCTTTTTTTTTTTTTCTTAACATATATTGCATTATTTGTTTCAGAGGTACAGATCTGAGATTCAGCAGTCTTGCACAATTCACAGTGCTTACCAGAGCACATACCCTCCCCAGTGTCTATCACCCAGTCACCCCATCCCTCCCACCCCACCCCCCACTCCAGCAACCCTCAATTTGTTTCCTGCGATTAAAAATGCCTCATATCAGTGAGATCATATGATACATGTCTTTCTCTGTTTGACTTATTTCGCTCAACATAATACCCTCCAGTTCCATCCACGTCGTTGCAAATGGCAAGATCTCATTCCTTTTGATGGCTGCATT